>NC_137691.1:2656266-2671266 GCF_963989245.1 Nansenia antarctica
CACACACCTCGCTAGCAAGGTGCAGGAGGGGTGCTGGTATGGGCTGCTGTCATTTAACTCTAGGACAGCCGTGCCTTTTTTACCTACTAAAAGAGCCGCCTCTTTACAATGCTCAAGCTGCTATTTACACACAACGACCACTAGTTGGCCGCTTGTAAATTAGCCTGCTTTCCTACACAGAAAAACGGCGAAATAGCTTTATACTAGCTTATCCTGATGTGATTTCATTGTGATGAAAATGTAAGGATACGGGGTGGTAGAACGCACACATCTAGGAAAAGTCATGAAGGGTCCTGAAATTTGATCGAGTGCAAAGATATAACACTTTTCTCAAATGACCCCTCATGGCTGTTCTAGTGGAGGAGTTAGTTGGACCTTTTCGGGTTGAAGATGGACTGAAAATCAACTCCCAAACTTACTGCCAGTTTCTGGAAGATACTTTCTTCCAGCAGCAGTAGTATGGGAAGAAGTCCGTCAGCATTCAAGAAGGCCATGATCTTTATGCAGGACAACGCTCCATATAATATTTTAATATTGTTTTATAATATTGTTGTTTTATCTCCATGTCCTCGGCACCAACCTCACCGAGTCAATTTCCTGTATGTGCAAATATACTTGGCAATACAGATAATCCTGATTCTGATTCTGAAGCGTCCAAGTACTCAAGGCCTCACAGATGACCTGGTCCACTTCCTCTCCTGACTTAAGATCTAAATCGGGGGCGGCTGTGGCTCAGCCGGTAGAGCCAGCGTCTAACGATCTCCAGGTCGGCAGCTCAGCGGTTCGAATCCCGGCTGGCCATGTGTCAAAGTGTCCTTGAGCAAGGCACCGAACCCCTAATTTCTCCAGGGTTGCCTTCAATGGCTCTGAGCCTAGAGCATAAATACATGTTGTTGTACTCTGTGCAATGAAGAAGGTTGAATCTTCTTCTTCTTCCCGAGACGCGTGTATTTATTTTGTATATTATGTGGTGGCTGTTCGAACCCCAGCTGGCCACATGTCGAAGTGTCCTTGGGCAAGACACTGAACCCCAAATTGCTCCCAGTGAGCGGGCCGGCCGGCGCCTTCCATGGTAGCTTGCCGCCATTGGTGTGTGAATGTGTGTGTGAATGAGAGGCCGTTGTAAAGCGCTTTGGATAAAGGCGCTATATAAGTGCAGTCCATTTACCATTCTTCTTCTACTTGGGAGCCCGTCTCAAATATCTGATTTACAGCGAGGGAAGACAATCCACCTCTTTGAGCAGCATTCGGGAGGCTGTTGACCGTGAACAGATCAAGAGACTGACAAACTCCATGGATGGAAGGCTCAAGGCAGTTATTGAAAAGAAGGGTGGCTATATTGGTCTCTGAATGTTTTTTGAAATGCCACAAAATGTCATTTAATCGTCATTTTGTGTTAGTCATTTGTCACACTTACTTAAAATAGGCACTTGCCTAATAATTCGGCACACTAAGTGGAGTCATTTATTGAAAACGAGTCGTTTATTGATATTATTTACGTCCCACCTTGTGGGAATACATTCTGAACGCATCCAAAACAAACAGATATTTGTGTCTCACAGATGGTGGCGTAATAATCGTCAATCATTTCAAATGGTTTCAACCGTTTTCTGTGGAGCAATTAAAGCGAGTAGTTATAGACCTGTCTGTTAGTCTTGGCAGTTATAGCCATATAGTTGTCTGGAGGCACAATATCTATAAGCGATGATACCGCTTCTCTCCGGAACATTCCATAAGCGGTCCTGGAGACTCTGCAGCCTGCACCCTTGGCCTCTGCCTGGATTGATCCCCTATGTAGGTCGCGGGGTCAAGAGAAAAGCCATTGAATGAACTTAACCCAGCTCAACAGTAATCACAAATCACCCGCCCCTCTAATAACCGTGACGAGTAATACTACTGGCTGTGGGTAGCCGCGTGCCTATCGTCTGGGGAACGCAGGACACAGAGAGACTCCAGGACTGGTTGTTATTTACGATGTTCTGTGGGTCAATTCTACCCTGATGAAAAAAGGTCTGAAGATGAACAACCTTCCTCCTGAGCGTTCCGTGGAGGTGATATAGCCGGGGGGGGAGGGGGGGGTGGTTTAGGGGCCTCCAGGATTTTATTTGAACTCAGTGTGTGAAAAAAAAGTGTTTTGTTGTGATGGATGAGAGAGTGTGCCCTCCTGTGATTGGCTCAGAGCCAGAGGAGACTATAGGTGCTCTTCTCTCTAAGCCCCCGGCAATATGTCCTTGAGTAAACTCCTGTTATGATGAACCCACCGTGCACTCATCCCCCCCCATCCCCCACTGTGCACTCACCTTCCAGCTCAGGTCTGACGTATAGTTCTCATCACCACCGACAATACAGCGTTCTTAGATTTGTTGTTTGAATGAACAATCCGGAATATGACCAGTTGTACTTTAACCCATTGCCTGAAGAAGGTCTATGACCGAAAGCTCGCAATAAACTAAGTTTTTTTTCTGCCCAGTGTTTGAGTGTGTCTGCGGATGCTGTTATTTTGCACTTTTAACCCATTACATTTACATTTTTGGCATTTAGCAGACGCCTTATTCCAAAGCGACTTACAATCAATACATTTGAATACTAAGCATGTGAATCAGCAGTCCACTATTCGTTGCAGGAAGAGTACTCTAGCTCGGGCCCGGGGCCACTGATAGAAGGAAAAACCTTCTCCCTATTATCGCCTTCTACTAAAACTTTTTTTATTTTTTATTTTTTATTACTGGTGAAACTGAGAAACAGTACAAGGGGGGCAATAGAAGTTCTTAGGGACACAGTAGAGGGGAAAGCGGGTGTCTTTAGGAGACGTAGTGGTGAGGGTCAGAAGATGTCTCAGGAGGAGCAGTTAAGATGTAACCTGAAGAGATGGGTCTTCAGTCTACGACGGAAGATGGGTAGTGACTCTGCCGTTCTGACAGCCGTGGGGAGCTCATTCCACCAGCGGGGAGCCAGTGTTGTGAAGAGACGTGATCGGGCAGCCCGACTGCTGTGTAGAGGAGGTGGGGCCAGTCGGCCAGCCGAGGTGGAGGAACGGAGTGAGCGGGCAGGGGTTTGGGGGTTACCATTTCCTTCAGGTAGGCAGGGGCTGTCCCTTTAGCTGCCTGGTATGCAAGCACCAGGGTCTTGAATCTGATGCGAGCTGCTATCGGGAGCCAGTGCAGGGTGCGAAGGAGAGGGGTGACATGCGAGTATTTGGGGAGGTTGAATACCAGCCGGGCAGCAGCATTCTGGATGAGCTGCAGAGGTCTAATGGCTGAAGCGGGGAGCCCAGCCAGGAGTACATTGTGTGTCGCAACAGCAGCCAGGATCCTGAATCTTACATTTTTGTGTCGAGGCCAAGAAAAACCCACAGAAAATTACTTGGATTGGATCTAATCCCATTTGTGTCGGTTCTACCATCTCAGATCAAAAGAGAGACAGAGGAGAGCATCGGTTCTTCCTTTCTTCCTCGTCTGTTCTTCCAGTTCTTCCCATTTCCGTTGCTCCTGGGCTTTTTCTCTTCTCTCTCTTCTCTCTCTTCTCTTCTCTCTCTCTCTCTCTCTCTCTCTCTCTCTAAACCACATGTGGCTTTGCACAATAATGCTCTGTTCCGCACTGACAAGCCTGAGTTGAAAAGCAGCAGTTACCCCTTTATTATTCTAAACCGAACAGAAGAATTGAAAGTGCCTTTCGAGATGCTCGCTCTACTTGAAATGCAACACACATGGAACCGCGTCTGGTGAATTATGGATGATACAGATAGTCATCTCCTCCTTTTATTCCTTGCATAGGATCTGACTGCATGGTATGCTTGCTTACTTATCTTAAGTGAATCTCCCAATGGCTCTGCCTCTCTGCTGCACTATCTTCTGATCAGGCACAGTTGGTCAGAGAGAGCAAAAGCAGCCTTGCTTGTGCGTGAAGGCAGAGAAGAAGAAGCCGGCGGTCCTTGAATGGAAGCGGCCGATGATTTAGGGGCGAGTTTGTTTTCGGTTTGGTCAGAGTCTTTACTCTTGACCCTTATCTTCCAATGCAGAAAGATAAATATGCTTGTTCTGGGCCTTCCTCCCTTTGTTAAAGCGTCGGGAGACGTAGCCGTTGCTGTATGTTGACCTCTGCTTTCCGTCGAAACCCTCGCGTTCATGTCAGGGTGACCGCATTCCTCGGGAGTGTTGATAACGATCGCGCGGGCCTATTGTACTGTAAGCTGTTGTGTTTTGGTTGAGGATTCAACAACAAATACCTGAATCTTTCACCAACTGTACCCCAGAAGAGCCTCACCTCTTCCTGTATCATGGAGTTAATGGCAGAAACAGAGTGCTGCTATTTCGGAGAGCCATAAAGATAACCATCTGTGTTGTAACAACACTGGTTTTGTTTTTTGTGAAAGAAAGCATGTGAGACAATGGGCACTTTGGATTCGGGTTTCAAGTTGGTTTCACTTGTTGGAGTGAAGGAGAGATCCTTCTGACCCAGTGTGAGATGGTTTTAAATGGTAAATGGACTGACTTATATAGCCACCTTTATCCAAAGCTCTTTACAACGGCCTCTCATTCACCCAGTCACACACACATTCACACACCAATGGCGGCAAGCTACCATGGAAGGCGCCGGCCGGCCCGCTCATTGGGAGCAATTTGGGGTTCAGTGTCTTGCCCAAGGACACCTCGACATGTGGCCAGCTGGGGTTCGAACAGCCACCACATAATATACAAAATAAATACACAGTTTTAACATTAAATTCATTTATTTACAGTCATTAATCGTTTCAGAATACCTATATCCTTCCGCCACAGAATATAGGCTAGTCCCATAAACAAGATCAATGATTGTATTGTAGGTCAGCACAGGTGTTCTTAATCAGATTGATTGGGAGGCGCATTGATACTGGAAAATGCGGTCTGAACTGAAGGTTGTTGGGATATTTACCACTGTTGCTAGCCAATCAGAATCCAGTATCCAAAACATGCTGTTGTAGAAAATCCGATTTCAGACAGATTATCACAAGTCGGCGAGGCCGGAATGATCTCTCGGAAATCTCCCCCAGCTGGTGTTTATTGAGGCTTCATGGTGCTTCTAGGAAAATAAGCATGTCTAATGTCCCATTTTAAAAAGTGAATATTTGTGCCTCCAAAGGTTGGAGCCCTTTCAAAATCAATGTCTATTAGCTTTTCTCTGAGGGCTAATGGCAGCCCTCTTTCCGAGGGTTGTGTAATTCGGTTTTAATTCATCCCTGAAATGCAGTCGGAGGACCATTCGGAATGGATTTACAATGCATGCTTTTATGTTCCACTTGAAGCCAAAACGGGCCGGTCCTGGAGTGGGCCAGGGTGGCCGACTGATCTGAGAGGCAGGTTCTTAAAGAGTCTGTCACATAGCTGCCAGGAGCCCTGCCCCAGTTTCAAAGCTCTGGTCTGGTCCATAGCTCAGACCTTTGAACTCGATGGCGAGTGTCGGTGAATTCCCAAACAGTCCAAGTGAATAATTTTATCTGAATTTATGAGGCGTAGCGTAGTACAGTGTGGCAGACAGACTGAGTGTTATTCCAGGGTATGAGGTAAGTGCCGCCCGTCGATGGAACACACACAGGGTGTTTTCTGTGGGAATTGAGTCGGTTGGAAGTTACACTACTGTAGGTGAGAGAGAGAGAGAGGGAGGCTCATCGTCAGCCATATCAAATAGTTCTAGAATCATCCGTGTGGAAGTTTAGGTTGTTTCAAAGTGTTATTCTGTACGGTGCGCAGTGAACACGACCACCCTAGTAGTGTCATGAAGTCATGGTTCTCTGATTCTCTGAAGTCTGATTCCCTCTGGGACCAGCATAAATACTCAAACATGTATGCACGCTCACTGCAAGTCGCAGTCCAAGTCGCTTTGGATAAAAGCGTCAGCTAAATGGCATATTATTGTTCATATATTGTTACATTATTACATCATTACTTATTCACATGAGCCTGTCACAGTTGGGCTGTGTTACCCAGGGTGCATCAGGGCTGTGTTACCCAGAATCCATCTGTGTAATGGTAAATGGTAAATGGATTGACTTATATAGCGCCTTATTCTAAAGCGCTTTACAACGGCCTCTCATTCACACATTCACACACCAATGGCGAGGTAGGCAAGCTACCATGCAAGGCACCGGCCCGCTCATTTGGGAGCAATTTGGGGTTCAGTGTCTTGCCCAAGGACACCTCGACATGTGGGCCAGCCGGGGTTCGAACCACCATTCATTCCAGGGTGCATCGGTGTAGCCGGGGCTGTGCTACCCATAGTGCCTCTATACCATAGACTATAGAGTCTGCAGTCAGGGCTGTGTAGGCGTGTGTAGACGTGTGTAGACGTGTGTTGACGTGTGTTGACGTGTGTCTGGGAGTGATAGATTAGCAGACATGAAGGGGTTGATGGGAGGGAGGCCGGATAGGCAGGCAGGGCAGGGGAGCAGATTAGCATTGTTACACAGAGAGTCATTATGGTGGGGGGGGGATAGCAGCAATAACAACGCTGCAGGCTCTATTGTTTCAGAAATACTTTTAACAAAAGATGCAAAACTGTTTTCTCCTTCTCCTTACAGAATGCTGATGGGAAACCAGAGAGTGTATACAGGCTGGTGCCTGTCTGATGTTAACTCTGGTGTTGTGCTTCTTATCTGGGCATTGTGGGTTAAAGAAAAAGCCTAATACAAGCCAGTACGTTTTGTTTATAGCCACTGACTGGTCAGTGGGAATTTGCTTGCTTTGGTTTTGTATTGTCTCGTGCGAGGCATAAGAAACCTATTGTCGTCGCTGATGAATGAGATTTAAATTCCAAGGCGTTCCTTAGAGTCAATGATTTTGGCTGAGATGCCAAACACACCGAGGACAAGTAAGGGATTCTCACTTTGTCATCAACATGTTAGATTGATAATAGTCATAAAAATGGCACACTTGTGTTGGCCATCTCGCCATGTTATGTTGGTGGCATGACAGAGGGTTAATAATAATAATAATAATAATAATAATAATAATAATAATAATAAATTTTATTTATATAACGCTTTTCCGAGGCTCAAAGACGCTGACAATATGGGGGAAACAGAAAACACAGAAACAACAAGCAACAGATAACATGAGCACATAGAACACAGAGTTAACCAACAGGCACAGGGAACAATTAACACAGCAATGTCCAGGGGGGGAGGGAGGGGGGTGGCAGGGTTAGGGGAGATGGTTAGGGGTAGGGGAGGCTGTATGCATGGGAGAACAGGTAGGTTTTGAGGTGGGATTTAAAAGTGGAGAGTGAGGGTGAGTCTCTGAGTGGTTGAGGGAGAGAGTTCCAGAGGCGGGGGGTGCAGCTCGTGAAAAAGCACGGTCTCCGAAGCCTTTGAGTTTCGAGGTTGGGACAGGGAGGGAAACAGTGGATGAGGATCGGAGGGTTATGACCCTAAATCACACATGAACGCTTGACGTGTTTACAAGCCAGTAGGCTTATCTTGAAGCATAGTGCCCATAGGGTGTCGTGAACTTTTAGTGAAATATAGTCATGCCTTAGATATCCTGCAGCCTCACAAGTATCAGACATCTTAGAATTCACTAGAACTCAACATATGTACATATTTTTATATTTTTCTTCTTCTTCACACAATGCCGTTGCACAGATGCTGCATTTCAGGCACACAGAGAGAGAGAGAGAGAGAGAGAGAGAGAGAGAGAGAGAGAGAGAGAGAGAGAGAGAGAGAGAGAGAGAGAGAAATGTGATTCACTTAAAGGAGTTTCTTTTTGAGCGTATTTGAGTCTCATTTTATTCCCATCTGTGAAACAGATGAGTTCCTCGGAGTCTAAACCGAGAGTAAGAAGAAGAGGAATCGACACTGGCATTTACTGCTTGGCTAGCCTTGTGTCCGTTTAACAGGACATTCTCTGTGTGAGAGAAGGTCAGTGATTATGATAGATCGAGCAGTATGCTGCAGTGTGTACCAACCAGTATCTGTTTTGTACGGTACACAGATCATTAAAATCATAATGGTATCACCCCCCCCCCCCCCCCCCCCGTTCCATTCCATGCATCTACATGAGCCCGTGAGCCCGTCCTCCGATTTCTACCTCCCCCAGCCTCCACTGTTCTGATATAAGTGACACATTCTAGTCTTTTGGTCCGCATGTCGGCAACCAATCAAAATGTTCGGCTCAGCCTCCCTCAGCCTCCCCCAGCCTGCCCCACTATCCTCCACCCTCCCCCACCCTCCTCCACCCTCCCCCAGCCTCCCTCAGCCTCCCCCAGCCTCCAACGGCCTCCTACACCCTCCTCCAGTTTCCCTCAGCCTCCTACACCCTCCCCCAGCCTCCCCCAGCCTCTCCCACCCTCCCCCAGCCTCCTTCAGCCTCCTACACCCTCCCCCATCCTCCTCCACCCTCCTCCAGCCTCCCCCAGCCTCCTACACCCTCCTACACCCTCCTCCAGCCTCCCCCAGCCTCCCCCAGCCTCCTCCAAACCCACAGGAAGAGGGATGTACTGTAAAGCATGAGTCCAGACGCAGCGTGACACCTCACCCTCCCAGAGGGAGCGCTCTGACTGGGCTGGATGTGTTCAGCAGCCATGTGGAAAGTCAGTTACGGTCGTTGTGGTTTATTAGCGTTGGGCCTTTCTGCAGCAAGTCCAACTATTGTTCTTCCTCGTAAGATATTTATATACTATTGAGGCTTTTTAAACATTACAGCCTGTGTAGCCTACACACTCGTTCTCTCTCTCTCTCTCTCTGTGTCTCTGTCTCTCTCTATCTCTCTCCCTTTTTCCTTCTATCTGTCTCTCCCTCTCCCTCTCCCTTTATCTCTCTCTCCCTCTCTCCCTCTCTCTCCCTCTCTCTCCCTCTCTCTCTCTCTCTCTCTCTCTCTCTATCTCTCTCTATCCATCTATCAGATTATATATATAATCCAAACCATCTTAATTGTATAAATACCGAAATTAGACTTTGCAAGCCCACAAAGTTTTCTTCAAGAACTCTTTCTAGTTTGTCTTGGAACTACCACACAGTGACAGACTGTAGCGACCGTATATGCAGAGGGGAGAGAGGGGAGAGAGGGGGGAGAGGGGAGAGAGAGGGGGGAGAGAGGGGAGAGAGGGGAGAGAGAGGGGGGAGAGAGGGGGGAGAGAGGGGAGAGAGGGGAGAGAGAGCCTTGCAGGCATGCCAGGGTGGCAGGAGCTTGGGCCCATCCTCGACCCCCCCATTAACCCCCCCCCACATTTTATGATGTCGTAAACATGGCCATCATTGAACTGTATTGAGAGTCGAGTCAATTCTTACATGACACAACACAGATAAACACATCAAAACACAAGAACAACTCAGGACAGCCAGGAAAGAGAGAACATCCATCATGTTTTATGCCTGAGAGAGTTAAACAGGAAAGAGACAGGGAAGTTGTGGTTGTTTATTCGGCGGGGGGGGGGGGGGGGGGGGGCGCAGGGCCTTGTTTTGTCTTTGTGAGTTGGCATGTTTGCTCAGCGCTGTGACTGGGCGGGAGGGGGGGGGAGTGTTTCTTCTTATTCCCCCTCTCTTTCTCTCTTATTCTCCCTCTCTTTCTCTCTCATTCTCCCTCTCTCTTTCTCTCTTATTCTCCCTCTCTCTTTCTCTCTTATTCTCCCTCTCTTTCTCTCTTATTCTCCCTCTCTTTCTCTCTTATTCTCCCTCTCTTTCTCTCTTATTCTCCCTCTCTTTCTCTCTTATTCTCCCTCTCTTTCTCTCTTATTCTCCCTCTCTTTCTCTCTTATTCTCCCTCTCTTTCTCTCTTATTCTCCCTCTCTTTCTCTCTTATTCTCCCTCTCTTTGTCTCTTATTCTCCCTCTCTTTCTCTCTTATTCCCCCTCTCTTTCTCTCTCTCTGGGGGGGGTCCCCTTTTCCATCTGCCCTGAACACCTCGACACCAACCAGGACTCCCCCCCCCCCCTACCGTCGGTAGCAGTGGTATGTCCATTAGCGTACGAGGTCGTCCACATCACGCTGTACATTCCTGTCTGTCGCTGACTGTTCAGGTCTCATTTCTCTGCCCCTGAATATATGGATGTTCCTATCCCTCCTACAGCAACACAGATGTGTCTGAGGCTCGCCTCCACGCGCTTCCTCTCAGGGCTGCGGTCCGCCAGACGGGCTAACGGCGCGGCGGGGCCGGGGACAAGCTCTAATCAGTCCTGAAGCCCCCCCTCTGGGTCGGCTAAGCACCCCACCGGGGTCCTGAGGGAGACATGTTGATCTGATTGGGTTAAGCTAAGGTGATTAGGAACCCTCCTGTCGTTGGCCTACATAGTAGGAAGGAAGAAGGAAGCATTATGGGAAATCATCGTCATAGCAACAACTAGGCTACTACCGTGTGTTGACTTTTTAGGAAGTTATTGATTGATTGAAAGTCTGGAAAGAGTTATGAGTTATAAATAGGCGTGCGGAGAGCCCTCCGTTGTTGTTCCCAGGTAATTAGGTAATTAGTAGCTTCTGAATGTTAATCTGAGTCCTGACCCTCCGGTTGAACTTGGTGTTTGGTGTTTGGCAAGCGCTCCTGGAACATTCTGGAACATACCTCGCATAGCATCGGGGAAATACATGGGTTCCAAGTCTCGAGTCGAACACCTTTCTTTTTTCTTTTTTTTTCTCCACTTAATAAGATTTAAGTTGCCTGAGAGACATTTACATTTACATTTTTGGCATTTAGCAGACGCCTTATTCCATAAGCGACTTACAATCGATACATTTGAAGCAAGTGAATCATCAATCCACCAGTCGTAGCAGGAAGAGTAATCTATCTCAGGCCAGGGGCCATTGGTAGTCTCGGTGATAGAAGGAAACGTTTATATATACAGTATATATACTTATATATATATATTTTTTTATATATAGACACTGGAGAACAGAGAAACAGTAGAAGTCTTGGGGGACACAGTAAAGGGGAAAAGCGGGTGTCTCAGGAGACGCAGTGCTGGGGGGCAGTAGAAGTCTCAGGATGAGCAGTCAAGGTGTAACCTGAAGAGATGGAGGTCTTCAGTCTTCGACGGAAGATGGGGAGTGACTCTGCAGTGACTCTGTTGCCTGAGAGTCCCGCAGATTGTTCACTGTTCAAAGCGATGTTGTTGTTGTGTCTGTCTCAGTACGACCTCAGAACATTCCGGAGACCTTTACGTTGCTTCATTAAAGCGAAATCTCTTGGATTCTTTGCCATACAGTTTCTGGGATTACCTAAACATCTAGGCCTATAATAATTGTTTTATTGCCATGCAATCGACTTGTCAGTCAGTTGTTGGAATTTGGTATTTTATGCTCTAGGCAAGGGGTCAGAGCCATAGACGGAGACCCTGGAGCAATTAGGGGTTCAGTGCCTTGCTCAAGGACACCTTGACACGTGGCCAGCCGGGGTTCGAACCGCCGAGCTGCCAACCTTGCGATCACCAGATGCCGGCTCTACGTCCTGAGCCACAGCCGCCCACACCTATAAAAGTAACAAATGCAACGGTTTTTATTTCCTCTTGTTCAGTGTTGACAGTTGGAATTGACTCTTGGTTTAGTAGATTGCATAAAGCCTGCATTTGTGCACAACAAAAGGTAGTGACCATTAATTATCCTGAAATAGCTATTAAGCGGTTAAGATTAAACCGTTAAAACATTAGGAAAAGAACATTAAACTTTTAAAACATTAGGAAAAGAACATTACACTTTTAAACCATTTGGAATTGAAACATAAACAATATTGCTCTGAGACGGGTCTACCTTGTTATGTGATGAGATGTATGGAAAATCTTTGCAGAGAAAATTAGGAGTGAGACTCCTTACTCTCTACCCTTCACTTTTATTGAAGACGGTGCTGATAAATTATGCACCGACTGCTGCAGACTTTCTTTGCTCAAAATGATTGTCTGTTGGGCTTTAAAGTAAAGTGCTCAAAGTGAAGTTCAAAGCAAAATCCTATAAGGCTGACTCTCCTTTCATGTTGGTTGTACATCTTCAATAAGGCCTGCGTAGTTACTCTTTCAGTACTGTTATTTGAAGATTATTAATTCATAATAATTAATAAATGTCCATTCCTAAAAGCATAATATACTGTACAATATACCGTACCTTTACCATATACTCTTAACAAAGCCGTATGATGAGATTAGATTAGATTTCTGTATCTCATTAGTCTATGTGTGCCAGTTAAGGTCCTGTATGTAACATTCAAGCCTTCTAGAAGCTTCTTAATGGTTGTAAAGACGATGTTTAATCAGGGAATGAGGTCCTATTTCATTTACCAACGCTGTTTCGGTTGGTCTCACATAAACTCTTTCTAAAAAGGAACGTCCTCCCTGATGCTTGGTTTGTGTACGAACATGATGTTAGGGCATTTTTAAAAATGTATTTGGCCTTACCGTGTATGATTGTGTCATGTGCTTGCATTGATATTATTGTTGGTCCACTTTGACGTTGAGGGTGGCTGTGGTTCAGGAGGTAGAGCCGGCGTCTAATGATCGCAAGGTTGGCAGATAGGCCGTTCGAGTCCCGGCTGGCCACATTTTGAGGTGTCCTTGGGCAAGACACTGAACCCCAAATTGCTCCCAATGAGCAGGCCGGCGCCTCGCATGGTAGCTTGCTGCCATTGGTGTGTGAATGGGTGAATGAGAGGCCGTTGTAAAGCTCTTTGGAATAAGGCGCTATATAAGTCAGTCCATTTACCTTGAGATTTTGGCTCATACTGTATATTCACAATGATTTAATTTGATAGCTCAAGTACTCTTCATGTCCTGAAATGTACAGTACCGGTGTTTTTAGGGGAAAAAAAACAAAAAACACTCTTCCTTCTTCTAGCACGACGACTGCCAATGGCTCCTGGCCTGAGATGACTTTTTCCTGCTACGACTAGAGGATAGATGATTCACTTACGTAATCAAATGTATTGATTCTAAGTCGCTGTGGAATAAAGCGTCTGCTAAACGCCAAAAATTGAAAATGCAGGGAGTTAAACAAGGTCATGCATCTCAGCTCAAATTGAAAAAAGTTGAGATATTTACATCATTAGGGACGAGCAACCCAGCAGAGCATTGTGGGCCAGATCTGGTGTTCTGATGGCACATATGAGACACGGTCTGGTCAGCTGGTCCGCAAGTTGGCATCCGATGTAATGTTCAGACTTTTCTTTCGAAAAATGTGAACGCATTTGAGTGTTGTTGAAAATCAACGACACGTCGCTAGTCAACTAACACAGCTTGTTTTGTGAGCCTGCTAACAATGTAGAGTAGTGTTCTAGTTAACTAGGTAGCAGTGGGGGGGATTACTCACCCAATTCATTGCGTTGCAGTATTTTGGCTTGACTAGCGAGAATGGGAGAGTAGGGGTGGTGGATGGGGGGGGGGGGGGGGGGTGGATGGGAGAGAGTAGGGGGGGTGGAGGGGAGAGAGTAGGGGGGGTGGAGGGGAGAGAGTAGGGGGGGTGGAGGGGAGGGGGGGTGGATGGGAGAGAGTAGGGGGGGTGGGGGGAGGGGGGGTGGATGGGAGAGAGTAGGGGGGGTGGAGGGGAGGAGGGGTGGATGGGAGAGAGTAGGGGGGGTGAGGGGAGGGGGGGTGGATGGGAGAGAGTAGGGGGGGTGGGGGGGAGGGTAGTGGTGATGAATGACGGTTGCGTCGGCAAAGCCTGTTTCACATCAGCGGTAATTGAAACGAACAAAACTGGAATCTCTTTCTCTGGTTGATACTGTAGAACGAGACAGATAAGTCAGGTCCAGAAATATGAAACGTTTTCATTTCAATTACAGATTTTTAATGGTTCCCTCCTTTTAAAGACATTTATACTCATTTCCCCCCGAAGTTGATTACTCTGAACGTGTTCCCTTTTTACTCTCCCTGTCGACTACTAGACGACAAAAACCGAGATGAGTTTCAAAGTGAGTCATTAACTGCAGTTTAATGTCCGTGTTCCTCCTCTGATTGGCTAGCTATCAGAAGGTTAATTTGCGAGGCTGTCCACGGAACAGGCCCCGAAGGCACACTTGACTGGGTGTCAGCTCCATTACCACCTGAACATGTGACACGTTGTAATGCTTTGTAATGTAATGATCGGACTTTTCTTTTGAAAAAAAAATGTGAATACATTTCAGCGTGTGGGGGGGATTACTCACCCAATCCATTGCGTTGTTGCAGTATTTTGGGCTTGACTAGCGAGTTTGTGTTGTGATTCTCAACAACGTTGAAACGTAGTTCTGTGTTTCAAAAGAAAAGTCTGAACATTTTGATTGGTTGCCGACATGAGGACCAAATGATCAGACTGTGTCACAAATTACATCCATGGTGACGTCGCCTATACAGCACAAGCATCCAAGGCAAGGCAAGGCAAGGCAAGGTTTGGGGGCCGCTGTTGTGTGCTGGTAGGCAAACTGGTAGTAGTCGCTCTATGAGTAGAGGGCTGCAAGGGAGTTTTCCTGGATGCACAGTGTACAGGTTTACAGGTTTACAGGTTTACAGGTTTGTTACCTTTGCCTGCTTGCGGCTCTGTCATCATGTGAAGCGCATTGAGTCACCCTCCATGATCCAAACCTTCAACAGCGCATAGAGACACACCAGGCAGGGGTAGGACAGACAGGCTGCTGTATAGTTCTGTCAGCCAGGCTGTGGGTCTTCAGTCAGCCTGTCAGAGACATAAAGAGAGGTCTGTGAGGCCCGCTGTCTGTCTGTCTGTCTGTCAGAGACATAAAGAGAGGTCTGTGAGGCCCGCTGTCTGTCTGTCTGTCTGGGGCTATAAAGGGTGTTTTTCTCTCTCCTCTCTGGCTGTACCTGCGGTACTGAGGGTGTAATGTGATACACACCATTGGATTTCTCACTGATCTTGTTTTGATTCCATAAATCTATAAAGCCAAGGTATGTGACTAGCCATGTCTCTGGTCTGGTACGCATTTACACTGTGTGTGTGTGTGTGTGTGTGTGTGTGTGTGTGTGTGCGCCACGTGTGTGTGTGTGTGTGTGTGTGTGTGTGTGTGTGCCACGTATGTGTGTGTGTGTGTGTGTGTGTGTGTGTGTATGTGCCATGTCTCTGGT
>NC_137691.1:2683766-2689317 GCF_963989245.1 Nansenia antarctica
AGAAGCCCTATAATATAATCGTCCATATTTAGAAAGGGGATATTGACTTTATTGTCTGCTCTTACGCCACAGTGTATAGAGTGGCGGCTGCTTAAACCAGGCTGATGAGTCAGACAGAGAGAGAGAGACACAGAGAGAGAGGGAGAGGGAGAGAGGGAGGGAGAGACGGAGAGGGAGAGAGAGAGAGAGACAGACAGAGAGAGACATAACAGAAACATTGTCTTCGTGGCTTCTCCAAGGGGAAACAATATGACAGTCTCATCCCACATCATCGAGAGGGAGAGAGAGAGAGAGACAGACAGAGAGAGACATAACAGAAACATTGTCTTCGTGGCTTCTCCAAGGGGAAACAATATGACAGTCTCATCCCACATCATCGTAAAACAGCATTACGTTTTATGATGTAGCTAAATCAAGCTAATTATCGAGTGTTGTTGTAGAAAAGATTGTCTGACAGTGGGTCTTGTCTTGTAAGGGAATTGTTTGCTACCTCTGGAGTTTCGCTAGCTTTCACTGGCTTATAAAATAACGGAAAAAAGACTTCGGGAGTTTTCGGCGTTTTCAGCGTTCATTAAAGCATATAGCCATTACTCAAGTTGAGAGGGGATGAGGGGGAGGTGGCATCCCCCCTGAAATAAAAACAGTCAAAATCATCCCCCTTCTAAAACTGTCATCCCCTCTTTCCATCCCTTATGTCATTTTTATCAGTGAACATGGTATTACTGCTATTTCAACATTTAGCTTTGCGCATATTGAGTAAAATACTGTGGGCGAGGGAGGGGGGGGCACGCACACATGCAATGACATTTTTTAAGTTGCTGACACTGAAGTCACTGACACTGAAGTCACTGACACTGAAGTCACTGACGCTGTGCGGATGCCTACAGTAGCTGATGGGATCAGGCTGTCTCCTGACCTGTTGTTGTTGTGTGGCTTTATCGCGATGACACTCTGCGGTCGCCGAGATTGGACTTCCGTCAAGGACTATACATACATGGACATGCAACCCCCCCACCCCCCCACCCCCACCCCATCCCGCCATCTTCGCCACCCCCCCCCCCACCCCCACCCCCCTCCCCACAGTGGCAGCACAGTGCGATTAGATAGCAGATGATGTTCTACAGAGGGTGATGTAACCCCTCCCTCCCCTCCCTTCCCCCACCCCTCCCCTACTGTTGTCTCGTGTCCCCTCCCCCCCACCCCCCTCCCCCCCACCCCCCTCCCCTTTTGTAATCATTGATTGTATGTGTTCTATTGTAAAGTGCTTTGAGTTGCATTTCATGTACGAAAGCCGTTATATAAATATAGTTTGACTTACTTACTTACTTACTTACTTACTTACTTCGTCCCCAGCGAGCCCCGAGGAGGAGAACAGCGTGAGGGTGGAGGACAGGCTGGCCAGGGAACCAGCCTTACCGACAGCTGCTGCCACCACCACCACCACCACCACCACCACCACCACCACCACTACCCCTGTCCCACGCAGCCCCTGTACAGGTAAACAACACTGTTCCACACCACCTCTGTACAGGTACACACTGTTTAACACCACCCCTGTACAGGTACACTAAACACTGTTTAACACCTAATAACTTGGTTTTATATAGCACCTTTCACAAACCCAAGGACGCTTTACAGATTTTACAAACAGAAAGTCAGACAGACAAAACAGAAAACACAGAGACAGCGACAAAACTAGACATGGGGCCAAAGGCCTTGGTGAACAGATGGGTTTTGAGGGCTGATTTGAAGGTGTCCAGAGTAGCGGAATTATACACCATAGAACAACAGCTACTTCCCCCAGGCCATCAGGCTCATAAACAAGCCCACTGTAGACAACTGACTATCATCCCCTAGCACACCCCGTGTATACAGACCTAAACCTTAACCTCACAGCCACTTTACTACTTGAACTATCTATTTTATTACTAGATGTACTGCTAGATCCTGTCGTATTTGTCACGTACATCCTGTACAATTGTCACTTTTTTATCTTGTATTATGCCTATCGCCTTATTGTCTTGTGCTGCAATGTCAGGAACCGAAGGCTAAGAGTTCTACTCTCTTACACTTGTGTAATGTGACGTAACAATAAAACTTGAAACTAGCCAGCGGACCACGATGGTCGTTTAGCAGGCTTGGCGTCCAGCCCACTACACCCTCACCCTGCCCACAGCAGCTCTTGAAGTTTCTGCTGTGGTCCAGCTGGAGGAAGCAGTATCAACCATATCAACTTCCTTTTGTGGTTCGTCACAGGAAGTGGTCTCTGATCTAGGCCGATACTGTAACCCCTCGTAGCCGGAACGTTAGTTCCTCAAAGAAACGACCCTCTAACCCAGATATTTACACAGAACATGTAGCAGATGACAGATTCAGTCATAATCAACTACCATATGGATTTCTCCCCCCAAGAAAATGGGTCAGGGCAACTTGGATGAAAGTTTCTTCCTTTAAAATATACAAAGCACTCCACTTCCTTTGTTTGTTTTCTGCCCTTATACACTACTCTGTCCATGATATTCTCCCTGCGAGTTCCCTTCTCCGGTAAGGTCACGCGTGAGCCGGTTCGTGTGCGGTTGAGAGGGTGATGAGGTGGATCCAGGGACCTGGGAGCTTCATAAGAGTTGGTGGAGCGTGCAATTCATGAGCTGTCTTCTCCACAGCTCTCTCCTCTCCCCTCCCCTCCTCTTCTCTCCTCTCCTCTCCTCTCCCCTCCTCTCCTCTCCCCTCCTCTCCTCTCCTCTCCCCTCCTCTCCTCTCCTCTCTCCACCTCTCCCCTCCCCACCCCTCTCCCCTCCTCTCCCCTCCTCTCTCCACCTCTCCCCTCCCCACCCCTCTCCCCTCCTCTCCTCACCTCTCATCTCCTCTCCCCACCTCTCCTCTCCTCTCCTCTCCCCTCCTCTCCTCACCTCTCCTCTCCCCTCCTCTCCTCACCTCTCCTCTCCCCTCCTCCCAACCTCTCCCCTCCTCTCCTCTCCCCTCCTCTCCTCTCCTCTCCTCTCCACCCCTCATCTCACTTCTACAGTATCTCTCTCTCTCTCTCTCCCAGAGGACCGGATGCACCTGGCCAACGCATCATCTCTGTTTTTATTGAAACAAGGTGCCAGGGCCGGGCCGAGCCGGCCCAGCGCTGACGTGATCTGTGTGTCTGGCTGGTGTTTGGCTGCCTGCTGGGTTAGAGAGCAGAGCCGGCTCTCTCTGAGGGACCACGGAGGGGGGGGGGGGTAGGGGGGGAGACAGGGACGGTGTCTCTCCTGTGTGTCTCCTCCCCCAGGCCCCAGGGATCTCTGTGAGCAAAGCTAACAAATCTATGAGTCATTGTTGTAATTTGTAGCACCTGTGGGAAATAGTAGTGATATGTAGTGGTACTCCATCCATGCTCAAAGTTCTCTCCTCTCCTCTCCTCTCCTCTCCCTACCTCTCTCCCCTCCTCCTCTCCTCTCCTCTCCTCTCCTCTCCTCTCCTCTCCTCTCCTCTCCTCTCCTCTCCTCTCCTCTCCTCTCCTCTCCTCTCCTCTCCTCTCCCCACCTCTCCTCTCCTCTCCTCTCCTCTCCCCACCTCTCCTCTCCTCTCCTCTCTCTTCTCTCCTCTCCTCTCCTCTCCCCTTTTTTGTTGGGGGGGGGGGGGTACTTTGGGGGAGCGGTGGTGTAGACACCACCACCATCCTTCCCACAATCCCCGCCTAGCTCCTCCTAGCAGCACACCTCTCCTGTAAAAAGTCAGTGTTCATAAAAATAGTTTCCGTCTGCCTGTTAGTTTGTACTGAATAAGACTGTACTGATTGATTTATTGATCTGCATCGTGCAGCTCTTCCTCTTCCTCTCCCAGACAGCCCAGCTCAGCACCGCGGGGGGTCTGCGCCCCACACAGCGTGTTAGTGGGGAAGGAAACAGTTCCTCCCCCACGCTTCTTCATGTCAGGAACATCGACCTGCTAAAGAGGCCAGAATTGATTGGGCTCTACGTCGAACTCGAACGGAGTGACTCATGAGAGCTTTTTTTTTGTCCTAGCGAGAGTGGGAGTGATGAGACCCATGCAGCTGGAGGGGGGGGGGGTGGTCAGGACGTGGGGGTGTGGTTAGCAGCTGGGGGTGTGTTAGGTCAGGTAGCCTAGAGGTTAGAGAGGCCGGCTAGCAATCAGAAGGTCCCTGGTTCGATCCCCGCCTCAGGAGGGAGCTGCATGTGAGCTGGTGAACTGGAGGGTTGCTGGCATCATATCTAAGGTGCCTACCACTGCCGTTGTGCCCTTGAGCAAGGCACTTTAACCCCTAATGTAACCCCATGGGCGCTGACTATGGCTGACCCTGGTTGAATCTAATCTAATCTCATTTTCTTGGTGTTTCTCTCTTCCCGCCCCTACAGGAAACGGGCCCTGCATGCAGCAGTGTTCTGCGGTGGCGGGAAAGGCTCTCTGTTCCTGTTTCCCAGGGTTCTCTCTGACGGCGGACAGACACCTGTGTGAAGGTAAGGCGCCGGGCGGTCGGTTGTGGTCGGTGTCGTTCTCCCCAGGTCGCCAGGGTCGGAGGTAATTGGACCGGTTCTCAGACCTCGTGTGAATCTCTTGAGCCGCTGCTCTCCGACTGTGTTTTCAGAAGCTAACAAACAGCTCCAACACCAAGCCCTGCCACACACACACACACACACACACACACACACACACAGTATCACACACAATCACACACACAGGCGAGCACGCACACACACAATCACACAATCACACACACACAGGCGAGCGCGCACACACGCATACACACACACACACACACACAATCACATGCACACACAATCACACACACACACAGTATCACACACACGCACGTGCGTACACACGCACGCACACACACACACACACAAACACACGTACGAGAGCACAAACACACACACACACACCCGCACACACGCACACACACATACACACACAAACACACACGCACGCGTACAGACACACACACACACACACAGACACAATCTCACACATGCTCCTAAAACCTAAAAAACGAACAACACAACGTAACAGTTTGTCCGGGGATAAAAAAAACTATTTAATTGGATGAAGTCACTCATGAAGAAGTGAAACGCGTCGCGTCTTCTGACACTTAACAATCCGTGGGCTGATTAGGGTGCACTCCTCTCCTAGCGAAGGACACACACACACACACACACACACACACACACACACACGCAGGGCTGAGCCCTAGCCAATTACCGTACAGCAGCCATAGCTGCAATAACAAACACACGCTCTCTGCCTCCACGGGCCTAGCTAGCTCTCTCACACGCTCACGTTACACACAGACACACACACACCCCTCTGATCTCATGTCTGCTGTTTAGTTAAGCTCCACCGCACATGGAAATGGAGAAGCTAGCCTCCCTGCTGCCAAAGGCCCGCGTCTGCCAGAGAGGTGTGCATACATACATGTAGTACACGGAGGAGATGTGTTCATTAATGAGGCGATGTATTGGCAGTGTTTTTCCCCCTTCTTTTAAATATTGTGATTTATAACACAGGAAGTTCACACACACGCACACACATGATTACAACCTGTTCA
>NC_137691.1:2694517-2704517 GCF_963989245.1 Nansenia antarctica
AGACGTGCTGGGTGCTGACATCAGATTGAGCCTTCCAGCAGGCGCCGTTGTTGATTTTGCTCGCATCTACGTAGGTTTACTAGGAACGCCACAGGTTTTCTCGTTCCAACGTTAAGTTACAGGTCGAATTCGCGGCACCGTCTGTTGTGAAGGCGGGCAGATTTGGGAGCCCCCTAGCAACACATTTTGATTGGATAAAAGCTCTAACATAAAGGCCAGCCCTCCAAATCTCAATTGGAGACTGGAAGCAGCGCAACCAAGAGGAAAGCTATGAAATGAAGAGAATAGACTATGGGGAATCATTAATACATATTTGTGGAAAAAATATATTAAATAAAATGTATATTCTGATGATGTTTAGGCCAGCAGAGAAGGCCTTGCTGGCCCTGACGGCACACCACTGGGTTTAACACTAGAACAGCCGTGCCTTTTTGACCTACTATCAGAGCCGCCCCCTCGGGGGTCAAATGAAGCTGCAAGTTACACACAAAGATCACTAGTTTGTGGCCACCGTCTTGTAAATTAGCCTGCCTCCTACACAGAAAAACTGTGCAAAATAGCTTCATACTAGCTTATCCTGATGTGATTTTGAATGTGTCAGGATACTGGGGTGGTAGAACGCACATATCTAGGGAAAGGTCATGAAAGGAGGGTCCTGAAATTTGATCGATGTGCAAAGATATAAAAAAATAATACTAACAGGGTCAAATGACCCCACCCATGGCTGTTCTGGTGATAATAGCCCCTCTCTCTCACTCTCTCTTTCCTCCTCTGCCGTAATAGTTGACACACTACTCACTCTCTAGCCTGCGAGATTCAGCCTCAGAGAGAGAGAGAGACAGAGAGAGAGAGGGAGAGAGAGAGAGAGAGACAGAGAGAGAGAGAGAGAGACAGAGAGAGAGAGAGAGAGTGACAGAGAGAGAGAGAAACAGAGACAGAGAGAGAGAGAGAGCGAGACAGAGAGAGAGAGAGAGAGACAGAGAGAGAGAGCAGAGAGCAGCTCAGGGACGTAGAACAGAGAGTCTGCTACGATCTGCAGAATGAATTAGAGGCGGTGGCGGAGGAATAGATAGAAGATGGCCGGCTGTAACGAGCGCTGTGTGTGTGTGTGTGTGTGTGTGTGTGTGTGTGTGTGTGTGTGTGTGTGTGTGTGTGTGTGTGTGCGTGCGTGTGTGTGTGTGTGTGTGTGCTGCGTTTAGAAGATGAGATGCATAACTAATTAACGGCCGGAGGGCCGGTATCGACTCCTGGACAGACAGGATGGAGCTGGACGCACGCCGGCTCTCTCTCTCTCTCTCTCTCTCTCTCTGGCTCTCTCTCTCTCTCTCTCTCTGTCTCTCTCTCTCTCTCTCTCTCTCTCTCTCTGTCTCTTGTCTCTCTCTCTCTCTCCCTTGTCTCTCTGTCTCTCTCTCTGTCTCTCTCTCTCTCTCTCTGTCTCTTTCTCTCTCCCTCTCCCTCTCTCTCTCTCTCTCTCTCTCTCCCCGGAGTCGTACAATCCTGGAGCTGATAGGAGCCAACCCCCCCTCCCCCCCTCCCCCCAGCCCCCCAGCCCCCCCCCCCCCCCCCCCTTTCCCAGCAGCCAGCAGCACACTGGCAGCTCACAATGTGTACTGTGGTTCGTCTAATCAGCGTCTCCTCTGATGTAACGGCAGATCTCTGTGATCTCCTCATAGATCGGCACGGCAGAATTAGTCTCCGCTAATGACAACCTAAATGGTTTTACTGTAGCAGAGACCTTCTAGTTTGGCAGTTATGATAATAATAACTAAGATTTGGCAGGGAGGTTTGGCTCTGTATGGTCAAATATGGTTGTTAATAATAACAATTAGTTTAATTAACACTCAGTAGCCTTGAGAACCGATGGTCCTCGAGCCTAACGGCCCTTAGGGGGCAGGAGCCTATCTCCTGTTTCCGTAGCGTGAGGCGGCTTGATGTACAAGTACACCCCCTGGACATGACGTTGGTGTGTCGCAGGGTCTTACCCCTTCTTTTTTTTTGCCTTTATTTAACCAGGGTCAGTCCCATTGAGATACAATGATCTCTTTTTCAAGGGAAGCCTGGCCAAGACAGCAGCTTAAAAACATAAAGTTTCAACAGTTAAAACAAACTGCACAATTACACAATAAAACAACACCAGATTAACAACAAGAAATAGACAAAATACAATTTGATCAGAGCAATAGGATAAAAATAATGGGACTTTCATATAAAATATAAAACAGGAGCAAGAACGATAATGAGACTGATTCCAAGTTACTCACAAGGTTTTTAAATGTTCCAAGAGAAATTAATTCTTTCAAGTTCAAAGTGCTCTGTAATGAATTCCAGGCAGCGGGCGCAAAGTGCATGAAGGAGTGCTTGCCGAATTCAGTGCGAACTTTGGGGACATTTAGGAGATAACAGTCGTTGGAACGTAAGGAGTAAGTACTCTGTTCATAATGACAAATAAGACAGGATATATTTAGCAGTACAATAGTATAAATAAATAGATCGTTCAACTAGTAAAGTGGCTGTGAGCTTAAGCTTTGGGTAGTCCGTATACAAGGGGTGAGCTAGGGGATGATAGTCAATTGTCTACAGTAGGCTTGTTCATGAGCCTGATCGCCTGGGGGAAGTAGCTGTTGGTTAGCCTCTGAGTTTTGCCCCTGAGGCTCCGGAAGAGGCTTCGCCTCTTGGACGGCATCGGTTCAAACAGACGGTGGTGGTTGGGGTCTTTGATGATCGCCCGGGCTTTGCTGACACTTTGCTGACACTCTGCTGACACTTTGCTGACACTCTGCTGACTTCGTCCTTTGTTGCAGATATTGACGAGTGTACAACCGGAGGCCACAACTGCTCCGCCGGCCAGACCTGCTACAACATCCAAGGAGCCTTCAAGTGCCTCTCCTTCGCCTGCCCGCAGAACTACAGGAAAGTGTCCGACACGTAAGTTAACGTTCCAGACACTAACGACTACACTAACCAGAAACATTCCTTCCCTATTATCCCTCACATAACGGCTAGCTTCCAGCCCGGCTTGAGTTTCCTTCCTTCTCTACGTTACGTGACCGGAATCGGAACGCGCGCGCGAGAGAGAGAGAGTAGTAGAGTGAAGGTCTTCAGCTCAAAGCTCTGATTGCAGTCAAGGGTAGTGCATGTCGCCGTGAGGCCTTCATGGCCCCTCGATTCCAAGAAATGCGATCCAGTTTTTTGGAACAGAGAGAGAGAGAGAGAGAGAGAAGGCTCGTCTGAGCAGAAACACACCCCCTCCACTCACTGGAGCTGTGTTACCCCGAGACCTCCAAGCCGAACCCGCCTGTTCCTTAGGGGCTTTCCCCAACGAACCTGTCTGCACCTACTGAATGGTGTAATAGGAAACGCTGATGGTGTAATAAGAAATCCACATCCACATCCATGACCTTGACCAGCAGTGGCGGCGGTGTGTGTTCTCAACATGGTCTCGTTAACATTGGAAATCCATGGCAGATATTGAGATTGGCCTAACTCAGCGGAGCGCGCCCCCCCCCCCCCCCCCCCGTTGAGCGTGACGTGACGTGATATTGCTTTGATCAGCCGCTGTCGGTTCTCTGGGCCTGGGGGGACTATGGTTGGTTCCCCCCCCCCCCCCCTGCTCTCCGCTCCGCTGGGTAGAGACAGCACACACACACACGTGCACACACACACACACACACACACACGCAGACACACACACACAACTCACACACACACACACACGCACGCAAGCACACACGAACACCACACACACACATACATGCAGACACACCACACACACACACACACAGACACACAAACACCACACACACACACACACACACACACACACACACACACACATACATGCAGACACACCACACACACACACACAGACACACAAACACCACACACACACACACACACACACACACACACACGAGACCGAGAGGCGTCTTATCAATGGCCTCACCTCAGTGTGACAGTGCCTGGGTGTAACGGGAATGAGATCCATCACGCTTATGGAAACCTTGAGGTGAACCTTCAGAGATGGTGAAGACCAACACAGTGTTTTAGATAGACTGCTTCTCATGACACTTCCTGATTCATGTCAGTGGATTTCACAACCTGAGATGTTAATGTTTTTTCGATATAAAAAGGATGTGTTGTTTGTGCAAATCAGAGGCACTTGCCTTGCACTTGACTCTGCTTATGTCTGTCCATGGTGTGAAGGATATGTGAAGGTTGTAACGTGTCCAATGATTGGGGGTCATTGCTGGCATCATATCGAAGGTGCCTACCACTGCCGTTGTGCCCCTTGAGCAAGGCACCCAACCCCTAGTTGCTTCAGGGGTGCTGACTATGGCTGACCCTGTGCCTAGAGCAAAAAAATAAATGTCGTTGTTCCTCTGTGCAATGACAGAAAGGAATCTAACATCTATTGTTCTGTTCTTTCTCTCTCTCTCTCTCTCCCTCCCCCTCTCCCTCTCTCTCTTTCACTCTCTCTCTCTCTCTTCCTCTCCCTCTCTCTCCCTCCCCCTCCCTCCCTCCCTCTCTCCCTCCACCCTCCCTCCCTCCCTCTCTCTCTCCCTCCCCTCCCCCCCTCCCTCCCAGGCGCTGCGAGCGTAACACCTGTCCCGCCACCTCCCTGGACTGCCACGCGTCCCCCCTGAGGATCACCTACTACCAGCTGAGCTTCCAGACCAACATCGTCATCCCCGCGCAGATCTTCCGCATAGGCCCCTCCCCCGCATACGCCCGGGACAACATCGCCATCAGCATCACCCGGGGCAACGAGGAGGGCTACTTCAGCACGCGGAAGCTCAACAGCTTCACGGGCGCGGTGTACCTGCAGAGGCAGGTGCGCGAGCCCAAGGACTTCCTGGTGGACGTGGAGATGAAGCTCCTTCGTCAGGGGAGTTTTACCACGTTCGTGGCGCGGATCTACGTCTTCATCACGGCCGGGTCCATCTAAACTAAACACTTCCTGGTTCTTCTTCTTCTCCCCGGGGACGGACTCTTTTCTCACTTCGTATTGGTGCTAAACTCTTCAGTTTGGTGCTAAACTCTTGTGCTAAACTCTTCAGTTGGTGCTAAACTCTTCAGTTTGGTGCTAAACTCTTGTGCTAAACTGTTCAGTTTGGTGCTAAACTCTTCAGTTTGGTGCTAAACTCTTCAGTTGGTGCTAAACTGTTCAGTTTGGTGCTAAACTGTTCAGTTTGGTGTTAAACTCTCTTCAGTTTGGTGCTAAACTGCTAAACACTTCAGTTTGGTGCTAAACTGCTAAACTCTTCAGTTTGGTGCTAAACTGCTAAACACTTCAGTTTGGTGCTAAACCGTTCAGTTGGTGCTAAACTGTTCAGTTTGGTGCTAAACTCTTCAGTTTGGTGCCAAACTGTTCAGTTGGTGCTAAACTGCTAAACTCTTCAGTTTGGTGCTAAACTGCTAAACACTTCAGTTTGGTGCTAAACCGTTCAGTTGGTGCTAAACTCTTCAGTTTGGTGCTAAACTGCTAAACACTTCAGTTTGGTGCTAAACCGTTCAGTTGGTGCTAAACTCTTCAGTTTGGTGCTAAACCGTTCAGTTCGTGCTAAACTCTTCAGTTTGGTGCTAAACTCTTCAGTTTGGTGCTAAACTCTTCAGTTGGTGCTAAACTGCTAAACCCTTCAGTTGGTGCTAAACTGCTAAACCCTTCAGTTGGTGCTAAACTGCTAAACTCTTCAGTTTGGTGTTAAACTCTTCAGTTTGGTGCTAAACTCTTCAGTTTGGTGCTAAACTCTTCAGTTGGTGCTAAACTGCTAAACCCTTCAGTTGGTGCTAAACTGCTAAACTCTTCAGTTGGTGCTAAACTGCTAAACTCTTCAGTTGGTGCTAAACTGCTAAACTCTTCAGTTGGTGCTAAACTGCTAAACTCTTCAGTTGGTGCTAAACTGCTAAACCCTTCAGTTGGTGCTAAACTGCTAAACCCTTCAGTTGGTGCTAAACTCTTCAGTTTGGTGCTAAACTCTTCAGTTTGGTGCTAAACTCTTCAGTGTGGTGCTAAACTCTTCAGTTTGGTGCTAAACTCTTCAGTTTGGTGCTAAACTCTTCAGTTTGATGCTAAACTCTTCAGTTTTATCCAAGTTAGACTGCAGTCTTTGTTTGTTGATGCTGCATAGACTGACCATAGAACACGGTTCCTTCGGCTATCGCTGCCGCCAAAAACTCTTAATATCTTAAGTATCTCGATTGTAAAATGTTGCCAAAGACCTTCATGTTAATCTTTACCTATGTACACTGCAAAAAGTCAGCGGGGAAATATTACTTAAAATAAGTGAAGTTCTCTGCTAAGAGAATAGGAGATTTCTTAGAACAAGTGAAAGACATCCTAAAACTAGTACTATCAGACAAAAAACAAGCATTATATTGCCTTGATTTAAGATATTCCATCTTATTTAGATGTACTTTTTGCAGTGTAGACAAGCTGATGTTTTTGGTAGGGTATAGAGTTGATAATGTGTTGTCCAGTATTTTGTATTGTTATGTATTTGTTAAGGTGGGATTTCTGTACCGAACCTATTTTCACATGAGACATACTGTAGTGTAATACCAAAGTATTTATCTCGAAACGTTTTGATATAATCTGCTTTTTTTTATGTACCGTACATCTATCCTTGTTTCTCTGTGTCTCCCAGAACGGCGAGGTGGAACACAGGTCATTGCACACGTCTGGGTTGGTTAGCTCTCCTCTCTTAACCCTCCTGCTCTCTCACTTCTCTCTCTTGTATCCTCACACATTTTTTACAAAATAATAGATGATGTATATTATTTTTCTAAAGGCTTCATTCCCTTGGGTTGTTGTTGTTGACATCCAGTGCAACAAAAACAAAAGTACTAGAAAACATTCGACACCCTCACATGATCCATGTGAGATTAGATTCCAGCACTGAGGACGTTGTTCATGTTCTGTTTTGTTTTGATTCTTTTTCTATGTTTTCTTTTTTTGGTTGTTTCCTTGTTTTACTGGACCTATTTTAATGTATTACTGTGTTATTCTTATCTCAGGGCAAACGCAACCAACATGACAAACAGACTGACGACTCAGATGATTCTATGATTCTCCGGTCATGACACATCTCTAAACACAAGCTGTTCGACGCCACATCACACGCTGTTCATCTGCTGTAATAACAGCAACTGTTCCATGTGTTGCCTACAGTGCAAAAGCAATTAATGTTATTTGTTTCTGTCTATGAATCACTCGTGATACAATGAACACAATGTTTCTATCAAGTCAATAAAAACACACAGATGGATTTTTTTTAACGCGGATGTTTTCACATTATGAATATTCAACGTTATGCTTTAAAGGGGCAATCTGGAATTGGTAATTATTTGTAAACAAACACTGTAGAGATTCAAACCGTGGTTAAACTATGATTTGTGTGGGTTAGGCAAGGCAAGGCCAGTTTATTTGTATAGCATATTTCATACAACAGCCAGGGGCAATTCAAAGTGCTTTACATACAGCATAAAGAGAAAGGAGGATAGTAAGAAAATAAAAAATAAATAAAAAAAATGCTCTAGCCCCATGCCTCCCCTGGTCACACGGGGAGACCACTTTGCTGTTGTTTGAATCTCAGATTGCCCCTTTAACTATATGTCACTATTTTTAATACAGGGCACAACATTATTACTGTGCTCAACCGAGGTCTTCTTGCTGTCTATTACTTTGTTCATATCTTAGAACAGCTACTTTATACACTGAGATCTGGGCTGGTAGCAGGCCAACAGCTCCACCTACTGGCTCAAAAGATGAGTGCATATTACAACCATGATGCATTGCTGTTTCCTGACAACATTTGTACAAATGTCAGCAAGTATCTGGACATGTAAATTATCCAGAGATGTGCACTAGCTGTGTTCATTAGAGTTGATGAATAAACGTCTTTAGACTTGACGAATGAAACATACGGTAGCCTATGTTTCTTTACCATCGCACTTACCACGCCTGTTGAATTTAAGCTAACAGGTAAATCATTGGACATTGTATAGGCCTACTGTATGCCTCTGTATCCAGACAATTTCTTTAACATTTTAACCATTTAGCAGAGACGCTTTTATCCAAAGCGATTTACAATTAGAGAGTACAGGGACAGTCAGGACTAACCCTAACCCTTACTCACAGGCGCTGTTACGCCCCCTGGTGGCTCGGGGTAGCAGGGCGCAACATAAAGCATCTGATTGGACAAGTGAGGATGCAGTCACACAAAAACCAGGAAACCAAAAATGCAACCCCTTACAGGTGCTAGGCACCTCACAGTACAGTGGGGGGTGCTCACTCTAGACTGGGGGGCTAGACAGGCAGGTAAGTCCTACATGTGTGCAAGATGTAAACCCAGGGTATCTCAACTAGTCATCTGCCCCTGTGTGCACAAATAAACACAAAAGGTTAAGAATACTGAGAGAATAAGAGCTGTTTATAATGAAGGAACAGGTTGATTGATGATCAGGAACAGGTGTGGCTTGATGGGACTGGAACCAAGCAGCATCTGAGAAATGTCACCAACAGGGGGAGACAAAAACACAACACCACCCAGCAGGCCGACTTCAACATAAATGGAACAGAAAACCAACACGGTATGTAACATAACAGGCGCACTAATAATAATAATAACTTTTTATTTGTATAGCGCTTTTCCTGCAAACGTTGCAGCTCAAAGTGCTCCAATCATTCTATAATCTTAATTTAATTATTTAGTCATTTAAAGGCAATATTAAAAAGATGGGTTTTTAGTCTTGACTTGAACATATGTGCTGAGGTTGCATCCCTAATGTAAACTGGCAGTGCATTCCACAATCTGGGTGCATAATGAGAATGCAGCCTCACCAAATCTCTTCTTTTGTACATGTGGTACACAGAGAAAACCAGCGTCAGAAGACCTGAGAGCTCTATTGGGCTGATATGCTAGCAAAAGGTCTTCCCAGGTCTTACTCAAGGACACACTAGTGGTGGTGTCCCCAGGTCTTACTCAAGGACACACTAGTGGTGGTGTTCCCAGGTCTTACTCAAGGACACACTAGTGGTGGTGTTCCCAGGTCTTACTCAAGGGCTCACTAGTGGTGGTGTTCCCAGGTCTTACTCAAGGACACACTAGTGGTGGTGTTCCCAGGTCTTACTCAAGGACACACTAGTGGTGGTGTTCCCAGGTCTTACTCAAGGACACACTAGTGGTGGTGTTCCCAGGTCTTACTCAAGGGCTCACTAGTGGTGGTGTTCCCAGGTCTTACTCAAGGGCACACTAGTGGTGGTGTTCGTAGGTCTTACTCAAGGACACACTAGTGGTGGTGTTCCCAGGTCTTACTCAAGGGCTCACTAGTGGTGGTGTTCCCAGGTCTTACTCAAGGACACACTAGTGGTGGTGTTCCCAGGTCTTACTCAAGGACACACTAGTGGTGGTGTTCCCAGGTCTTACTCAAGGACACACTAGTGGTGGTGTTCCCAGGTCTTACTCAAGGGCTCACTAGTGGTGGTGTTCCCAGGTCTTACTCAAGGGCACACTAGTGGTGGTGTTCGTAGGTCTTACTCAAGGACACACTAGTGGTGGTGTTCCCAGGTCTTACTCAAGGACACACTAGTGGTGGTGTTCCCAGGTCTTACCTCAAGGACACACTAGTGGTGGTGTTCGCAGGTCTTACTCAAGGACACACTAGTGGTGGTGTTCCCAGGTCTTACTCAAGGACGCACTAGTGGTGGTGTTCCCAGGTCTTATTCAAGGACACACTAGTGGTGGTGTTCCCAGGTCTTACTCAAGGACACACTAGTGGTGGTGTTCCCAGGTCTTACTCAAGGACACACTAGTGGTGGTGTTCCCAGGTCTTACTCAAGGGCACACTAGTGGGTGGTGTTCCCAGGTCTTACTCAAGGGCTACACACTAGTGGTGGTGTTCCCAGGTCTTACTCAAGGACACACTAGTGGGTGGTGTTCCCAGGTCTTACTCAAGGGCACACTAGTGGGTGGTGTTCCCAGGTCTTACTCAAGGGCACACT
>NC_137691.1:2709517-2717616 GCF_963989245.1 Nansenia antarctica
ACAACAGGGCCATCTCACGCATCACAACCACAATAGAACAGGACATCACCCACCCGCCCACTCAATCTGGACCTCCTCGCCCCACTGCCATCCGGGCGTAGGTACAGAACACAGAACGCTAAGGTGCTTTGGCAAAAGCCTGATCCCCGCAGCCATTGTTGCCTTAAATAGCAGACTGCGCTGAGTGTACGTGTGTATATCTGTCATGTGTAGTACTGTCTGTTGTTGTCTGTGTTATACGGTGTTGTATGTATGTTCATTTTCACACCACTGTATATGTACAGTATACATATTATGTATACTGTACATATACAGTGGTGTGAAAATTTATTTCCCCCTGGGGACAATAAATCTAATCTAATCTAAAATCTTGAAGTGGATCCTTACGCTAGAGCAATGGAGCATTGTCTATGTGCCCTCACCTCTTTTTTTACCAAATGTTACGGCACCTGGTGAAAGTCCGTTGCCGGAACAAGTCGGCAACCGATCGAAATGTTTTGACTTTTCATTCAGAAAAATAAAAAGTCGGAACATTCGGTCGGTTGCCGACTTGTTTGCGCTTTTCCACCAGCTTTTGTCACAAGCAGGGTTGCCAGATGGGGCGGGGTTTTATTTTACTTTACAAACATCATTGGCAACAGTCATACAGTTTTAGGGGGCAGGAGATGATGGGCACCTGCCCAATAGTAATTAGCGGTTTTCTGACAAAAGGTTTTGGGCTGGTGGTTTTTGGTGGATTTAGCGGTTTTTTAGACTGTGGTTAGGCTGGAAATTGTCCATCCTATCTGGTAACCCTGGTCACAAAAGTTCCTGGTTTGGTGAGAGGGCGACAGGTAAACAGCAGAGGGCGGTAGATTATTCCTATCGGAGGGCTAGCAGCGCGCCGATGAAAGAATGTTCACTTGCACAACACAAGGCTTGCGTAACGCCTCGTCTCAGCGTCAGTAGTACATCAAACTCACATTTTCCGTTCCAGGACATGCTGCCTGGCGAACACAAACACATCCCCACGCTTCTGAAACACCAGTTATCACCTCACACACTGCATGCTTCCTGTCCAACACGCTGCCATGCCCCTACTAAAGCGTGTGTGTGTGGATGTCTATATGTGTGTGTGTGTGTGTGTGTGTGTGTGTGTGTGTGTGTGTGTGTGTGTGTGTGTGTGTGTGTCGATGTCTATGTGTGTGTGTCGATGTCTATGTGTGTGTGTGTGTGTGTGTGTGTGTGTGTGTGTGTGTCTGTGTGTGTGTGTGTGTGTGTGTGTGTGTGTGTGTGTGCGTGTAGATGTCTGTGTGTGTGTCAATGTGTGTGTGTGTGTGTGTGTGTGTGTGTGTGTGTGTGTGTGTGTGTAGATATGTTACTAAAGCCCCCAAGAGGGTTGTTAGAAACACACGTTCACTGTATTGGCTTGACGATTGTTATGAATAACTTTATCAACATCATTTCATAGAGGGAAGTTATTAAGTTGAATTATAATATCCAACGGCATCAGGAAATAGCAGCTTCACAAGTGTAAAGTACAGTGTGTTATTTCTGTCTGGTTGACTGTCTGGTTGACTGTCTAGTTGAGTTGACTGTCTGATTAACTGTCTGGTTGACTGTCTGGTTAACTGTCTGGTTGCATCATAAGCCCTACGCCACTAGAGGTTAGAGAGGCAGGTAGTCTAGAGGTTAGAGGTCAGGTTGTTTAGAAGTTAGAGAGGCAGGTAGTCTAGAGGTTAGAGAGGCAGATAGCCTAGAGGTAGGGGTTAGAGAGGCAGGTAATCTAGAGGTTAAAGGTCAGGTAGCCTAGAGGTAGGGGTTAGAGAGGCAGGTAATCTAGAGGTTAAAGGTCAGGTAGCCTAGAGGTTAGAGAGGCAGGTAGCCTAGAGGTTAGAGAGGCAGGTAGTCTAGAGGTTAGAGAGGCAGGTAGTCTAGAGGTTAGAGAGGCAGGTAGTCTAGAGGTTAGAGAGGCAGGTAGTCTAGAGGTTAGAGAGGCAGGTAGTCTAGAGGTTAGAGAGGCAGGTAGTCTAGAGGTTAGAGAGGTCAGGTAGCCTAGAGGTTAGAGAGGTCAGGTAGTCTAGAGGTTAGAGAGGCAGGTAATCTAGAGGTTAGAGAGGCAGGTAGTCTAGAGGTTAGAGAGGCAGGTAGTCTAGAGGTTAGAGAGGTCAGGTAGCCTAGAGGTTAGAGAGGTCAGGTAGTCTAGAGGTTAGAGAGGCAGGTAGTCTAGAGGTTAGAGAGGCAGGTAGTCTAGAGGTTAGAGAGGCAGGTAGTCTAGAGGTTAGAGAGGCAGGTAGTCTAGAGGTTAGAGAGGCAGGTAGTCTAGAGGTTAGAGAGGTCAGGTAGTCTAGAGGTTAGAGAGGCAGGTAGTCTAGAGGTTAGAGAGGCAGGTACCCTAGAGGTTAAAGGTCATGTAGCCTAGAGGTTAGAGAGGCAGGTAGCCTAGAGGTTAAAGGTCAGGTAGCCTAGAGGTTAAAGGTCAGGTAGTCTAGAGGTTAGAGAGGCAGGTAGTCTAGAGGTTAGAGAGGCAGGTAGTCTAGAGGTTAGAGAGGCAGGTAGTCTAGAGGTTAGAGAGGCAGGTAGTCTAGAGGTTAGAGAGGCAGGTAGTCTAGAGGTTAGAGAGGCAGGTAGTCTAGAGGTTACAGAGGCAGGTAGCCTAGAGGATAGAGAGGCAGGTAGTCTAGAGGTTACAGAGGCAGGTAGCCTAGAGGTTAGAGAGGCAGGTAGTCTAGAGGTTAGAGAGGCAGGTAGTCTAGAGGTTAGAGAGGCAGGTAGTCTAGAGGTTAGAGAGGCCGGCTAGCTCGGAAGGTCTCTGGTTCGATCCCCGCCTCAGGAGGGAGCTGTATGTGAGCTGGTGACTGGAGGGTTGCTGGCATCATATCTAAGGTGCCTACTACTACTGCCGTTGTGCCCTTGAGCAAGGCACTTTAACACTTTAACCCCTAATTGTTGTACTCAATGACAAAAGGTTGAATCTGATCACAGACATCATAATACATACATCTAACCACAGACATCATAATACTACTTTATCGTACACAGGGAGAAGCTTGTAGACTTTCAAATTAACACTGAAGAACAAAATACCCGTCATTTATTAAGATGCCCATTGGTTGTGTATTACAGTACACTGTGTACTTTCCAATCCTCCATACACTCCTATGTTGCTTATGCAACACATATCTCCACCAACAGTACCTGATGTGTCACAAGGAGGAATGTTTATCCAAGTATTGTCTCGTTTTCTTTTTTTTTAAAGGGATTCGTCTTTGTCATAGCTGCAATTATGCGGATTCTATTGGAAGTGATCAGGTATTTTTCTTGGAACGGTTGGCTGATGGAAAAAAAAAGCCCCTTCATTTTCTATGACATTTTACGCCCCGTTTTTGTATTTAATTATACAGTCGACATGGAAAGATACACAGATTGGAAAATGTAATTACCGAAAAAACAACATTACAACAGATAAAGATTTGCATTTCGACTTTGTAAAGCGAACGGCGTGTCTGTGAACAGCGTTCCTCTGTGGAAAACGTAACGGCCCGAACCGACCGCACATTAGCCTGATAGCTACTACCCGGGAAAACAACATTATCACACAGAACAGGAGCGCTTTACGGAGGTTAGTGCTTCCTTTAACAGCTGTGTGTGTTTGGGTTGGTTAGAGAGAGAGAGAGAGAGAGAGAGAGAGAGAGAGAGAGAGAGAGAGAGAGAGAGAGAGAGAGAGAGAGAGAGAGAGAGAGAGAGAGAGAGAGAGAGAGAGAGAGAGAGAGAGAGAGAGAGAGAGAGAGACAGAGACAGAGACAGAGACAGAGACAGAGACAGAGACAGAGACAGAGACAGAGACAGAGACAGAGACAGAGACAGAGGGCTGATGATGGTGTGGACTCATAGAAATGGGTGGTGGGTGTTCTCCAGAGGTGTTTGTTGGACTGAGATGAATTTGGAAAATAGAGCAGTGCTGATGGGTTCTCTCTCTCTTTCTCTCTCTCTCTCTCTCTCTCTCTCTCTCTCTCTCTCTCTCTCTCTCTCTCTCTCTCTCTCTCTCTCTCTCCCTACTCATCTACGGCCCCCTCCCATCCTGGCCCCGCGCTGTGGCACTTAGGGGAGGGGGAGACCTCATCTGGAGGACCTCCTGGAGGGGAGTGGGTCTGTAGCAGGTAGGGGAGTGTCTATACCTCCCCTGGCAGACCTCCTGGAGGGGAGTGGGTCTGTTTTACCCGGTTGGGTTATGGCTCAACAGGCTCACACTCTCAACCAGACCCTGCTGGAGAGGAAAGAGCTATAATGGGACTCACCTGAAGTCGAGAAAAAAAAATGTGACGTCGGTTTGAAGTTGATGTTCTGTGGAGGAGAGAGAGATGAGAGGTTGGGTCTTTGAAAGTGTAGCCCGCCATTTTCAAAGCCTGGCTACCGGCTTTTCCAAAGTATGACCTCTCCTCTCCTCAAACTGCACTCTCTCTACTGTAGTTCTGCTGTAGCCCACCATGCAGAGATGTCAAACCCAAGCTGCCCTCTCTCTACTATAGTTCTACTGTAGCCCACCACACGTAGATGTCAGACCCGCGGAGGTCAGGACATCAGAGGTGGACATCAGAGGCCAGGCTTCACTGCTGCCCAACGTAGCTTAGCATTCTGCTGGTGCACTTGGACGTTAATTAAGGCCCGGAACATTCTGCTGCTCCATGTGCCTCTGCCCCTCAGAGTCGGTCTGAGATCAAAAGTTTCCTCTGATGGGTTTTTTCTCCTTTTCATCTCTTGGTACTGTAAAGTCTTCCTTTCCAACTGGATTACTGAGACTCTTTTAACACTAGAACAGCCGTGCCTTTTTTTACCTACAGAGGGGGGTCGGGGGTCAAGTGAGCATAGTCTTAACAATGGGAAGCTGCTATTTACACACAACGACCACTAGTTGGTGCGCCTCATAAATTAGCCTGCCTCCTACTACACAGGAAAACGGCAAAATGGCTTTATACTAGCTTAACCTGATGTGATTTAGAAAATGTACGGATACTGGGTGGTAGAACGCACATATCTAGGAAAGGTCATGAAAGGAGGGTCCTAGAATTTGATTGACTGCAAAGATATAACTTTTGTTTTACTCACAGGGTCAAATGACCGCACCCATGGCTGTTCTAGTGTTAATGACCTCACCCATGGCTGTTCTAGTGTTAATGACCTCACCCATGGCTGTTCTAGTGTTAATGACCTCACCCATGGCTGTTCTAGTTCTAGTGTTAACGGCAGATACATTATTGCTAAGTGTGATTTTGAGAATAGGCTTGTCATCTCACATAATAAGCTGTAATGTATTAGTGAATATGACACAATGTGAGGATAATGAACAAACATAATGTGTTAAAGTCTGAGGTATGGATAGTGCCGCCTATAACACTAAAACAGTGAACAGTGGGCGGGGTCATTTGACCCTGTGAGTAAAAATGTTTTATATCTTTGTACTCGGTCAAATTTCAGGATCCTCCTTTCATGACTATTCCTAGATATGTGCGTTCTCCCACCCAGTATCCTTACATTTTCAAAATCACATCAGGATAAGCTAAGTATGAAGCTATTTTCCTGTTTTTCTGTGTAGCAGGCAGGCTAATTTACAAGACGGCCAACTAGTGGTCGTTGTGTGTAAGTAGCAGCTTCCCATTGTAAAGACTATGGTCTTGACCCCGAGGCGGCTCTTATGGTAGATAAAAAAGGCACGGCATGGCCACCTGGTCATGTCCATGTGTCATGTGTAGCCTTAGCGTGTTCAGAAGGATGGGGATGGGCTTTCCTTTGACTTGAGCTGTTATCTTTCAGTTTTAGGTTTGACATGTCATCTTCTAACCCTCATTAGAACACTCTCAATAGCCTTGTACACCCCCTTGTCTGAGAAGTGCGAAAAATTATTTCTTTGCCCCAACTTTGAAATGAATAAAAAAATAAATGACATGGTTCAGTGGAACAAGGCATCCTGATAAGAGCTTTACAGGTATGAGACGTTATAAAACAACGTGTTTCTTTCGCTAGTGTCAAAATAAACGTGTGACGTGTTAGATGAAGAGGAAGAGCTTTTGCCTCCATTTCGTGAGCTTAGAACTATAAGGTTCTATCTCCGTTTAGGGTAGTTCAGAGATATTGAGCGTCAAAGTTTTTACATTCCATTATGTGTTGTGAGATGGAACCTTTGTATTTTATTAATTACTAACTCAAAAATGTCACATTTACAAAATAACACCACACAGGCATCAATAAACACCTAATGGATCAGATTATGTAAAAAACAACTAAATTTTGACAAAAGTGGAGATAGAACCTTATAATTCTAACGTCACGATTTCATTTGTAGTTTGAGCGCGGCAGCGAGGAGCGGTACTGACGTAGGGGCCGTTACGGTAGAGGAGACAGACTAGGGAGAGGAGAGGGCAAGGTCAACTCCCTTTCAGAAGTTGTATTGCTCATGAACACACGCGTCAGCGAGCACGAGGTCAACGCCGGATCATGAGAACCCATGCATGAAAGACCTGCACTTCATGACGTTGTATTGCTCATGAACACTCACGCGTCAGCGAGCACGAGGTCAACGCCGGATCATGAGAACCCATGCATGAAAGACCTGCACTTCATGACCTTTGACCTTCAAATGAAAGTGATATCATTCAAAGTGGGTGAGTATGATATTCTATCTATGTGGCAGCCATGTCACATTTTCACGAAAACAAGTCAGCTTTTGTATTGTCAAGTATTGTGTGTGTGGTAACATAACCATATAGGCCTACTGTACAACCATAACCATCTAAAGTAACATTCGCAGCATCAAACGTGGACTCCGACTTACGCTACAGCGGTCATTTGGACGCTCTCGACGGAAAAAGATGAAGGGGGGGTGGCGGCGGGGGGGGTGGTGCGGGGGGTTGGGGGGGGGCTCTTTCATCTGAGGTAATGAAGTCGAGAGGCGGGAAGATGCGAGCCCCCCCTTCGCCCTGTGATGTGTGATGGTGTACTTCAGAGATACTTCAGAGATGCTTCAGAGATGCCCCCCCCCCCCCCCCCCCCCCCCCCCCTCTGTGGAGGTTTTTGAAGTTTTTTTTTCCATCGAGTCGGTTGGTTGGTGAGGACAGAGAGGCTCGCTAAGTTAGGATTGGGTGCTGGAGGTCAGGTGGGCCGCTTGGTCAGGTCTGACAGTTCAGTCGGGCCTTTGTACTCAACAAGTGATGCTCACCACTCAGGTACGCGCCTCCCCCCTCCCTCCCCTCCCCCCCCCACCCCCGCGTCTCTCTTGATCTCTCGGGTCGAAGTCTTAATACCGACAGGTCACTGGGGAGCTCTGGAGGTGCACAGTTCAAAAGGCAGAGCTGGTCTTGAAGGGGGGGGGGATGTTTGGGGGATGTTTGAGTGAGCTGTAACTTCATAGAGCAAAAGAATCTTGAACAAAGATGGATGGCCCATTTGCAACCTCGTTATTGTGTCTGCAATTATTTGCCAGCTGCAAAAAAGGGACAGTGGAGACTGGTGTCTGTAAGTATGCCACTCTACACCCCCTCCCCCCCCCACCCGCCTGCAATGTGTCTCCAGAGACACCTGCCCTTAACCCTAACCCTTACTGTTTCTCCTGAGATTTCTACTAACCCCCTTGCACTTGTACCGTCTATCCAGTGTCTTGTATTAAAACAAAATAGCCTGAGCTATGTTACTTTTTCCTGCTACGACTGGGGGATTGATGATTCACTTACTTAGTCAAATGTATTGATTGTAGGTCGGCTTTGGAATAAGGCGTCTGCTAAATGCCATAAATGTCCAATGTAAATGTACACTGACTAACGGGGAGATGACCTACAGAGTTACTGACCTACAGAGTTACTGACCTAGTAACTGACCTACAGACCTACTGACCTACAGACCTACATAGTTACAGAGCTACTGACCTACATAGTTACAGAGCTACTGACCTACATAGTTACAGAGCTACTGACCTACATAGTTACAGAGCTACTGACCTACAGAGTTACTGACCACAGTGTTACTGACCTACAGGAACATGGTCACAGTGTTACTTGGGTGGTTGTGGTTCAGAGAGGTAGAGCCGGCGTCTAATGATCGCAAGGTTGGCAGATCAGCAGTTCGATCCC
>NC_137691.1:2722816-2745316 GCF_963989245.1 Nansenia antarctica
GTAGGTGGAAATACGTTAGGAGCGGTAGCTAGTAGTAGTAGATTCTCTATTATGGGTGAAACACAAACGTTGAGTCATCAGAGGAGGTGTATATACAGGGTGGCTGTGTCTCAGGAGGTAGAGGCTGTGTCTCAGGAGGTAGAGGCTGTGTCTCAGGAGGTAGAGGCTGTGTCCCAGGAGGTAGAGGCTGTGGTTCAGGAGGTAGAGGCTGGTGGAGGTAGAGGCTGTGTCTCAGGAGGTAGAGGCTGGTGGAGGTAGAGGCTGTGTCTCAGGAGGTATATGCTGTATCTCAGGAGGTAGAGGCTGGTGGAGGTAGAGGCTGTGTCTCAGGAGATAGAGGCTGTGTCTCAGGAGGTAGAGCCGGCGTTTAATGATCGCAAGGTCGGCAGTTCAGCGGTTCGATCCCTGACTGGCCACATGTCAAGGTGTCCTTGGGCAAGACACTAAACCCCAAAACTGCTCCCAATGAGCAGGCCGGCACCTTGCATGGTAGCTTGCCTACCTCGCCATTGGTGTGTGAATGTGTGTGTGAATGGGTGAATGAGAGGCCGTTGTAAAGCGCTTTGGAATAAGGCGGCTATATAAGTCAGTCCATTTACCATTTTTTACCATCTGTATGGGCTAGTGCACAGATCGTTTACCGCCTAGCGATTGGACAATGGCCAAAAAGAACGACCCCCCCTTCTCCTTGTTACCCTGCCTTATTCTACTCACAGACAAGGATCCTTTTTGGGGGGATACTAACCATTTCAGTGTTCAGTTGCTGCTTTTCTATTCAACTATGTTTAAGTTCACTTTTTTTTCTCCCCATCTCAAGGTCATTGTGTGGTGCCGTGATCAAACCGAACCGTGCAGCCCCCCCCCCCCCCCCTCCACCCCGTGTAATGGATGCAAACATTTCCTCGTACTTTCACGGAGGTTTTATCAAACCAAATTAATTTGAGGATTAGGGAAATCGGAGAGGCAGAGAGCTACCCTCAGCGGGTGCACTTTAACCTGAACTTTCATCGCCTTACGTAGGTGGGTCTGGCTACAACAAAGGATAATGGCCCCGATGACGGATCTCACCGCTGCCTCACTGTGTGGCATGCAGTCTGCGTCTGTCTGAGTGTTACTGCTCTGACACACACACACACACACACACAGAGAGAGAGAGACTGACTGCTACATTACTTCAGCCCTCAATCAAAGCTCTCTTCTTATGGTGGTTGGACCCAATTCAGGCACTATTGGACGGCTTTTCAAGGTGATTTATTTACCTGCTTAACTTGTGAAAAGGTATCCGGATTCAGCTGGATATACTGGTAGCTAAGTCCCATCAGTAAGGTTCTTACTCCCAGAGGGAAGAATAATGGAGAGTGTACCGAACGTCGGGGGTTAGGCCCAGCCAGAGAATGCATTCTTAAGACCTGAAATCATCAAGAATGCCTTTGAATTCCCGCTCGATCCGAAAAGCCGGGCTTGAATACTAAATACGCTCATTACATTAGTCACGCTGTCTTCATAGGGATGAGCTGTTCCAAGATTACGGCTACCTTGTAATGATACCAAATCCCAAAAATATATGTTCCCCCCCCAAAAAATGTGAGTGTGTGTCTCGTAAGGTCTTATGTTGCTACTGATTGTCGAGACAACCCTCTTATTAACCCCCTAAACCACAACTGAACATCACCCTTCTTGCAGACACTTTTTAATTGATAACTTAGGGTTAGGGTTAGGGTTTTTTTTTCCGCTAACTTCTTAAGTCTCACTGACTTGTGTGTCCGAACGCGTTTGTATTACGTGTTTACACACAGACGAGCTTTATGATCGCGGTTATACTTTTACTCCAGAGAGAGTCATCTCTCACCTGCATCATTGTTTTTTTTTTCACTCCTCCTCTGCCTCATTGAATCTAATATGGGCTTCCTTTATAGGCTATCTCCGGGCCTGTTCCCACAAGAGAGAGGACCGAGAACATTGTTGAAATGCCTCTCCTCGACTCGGAAGATACCAACACAGTGTTTATGTTGTGATGTGTGTAGTGAGGTTGTCCACAGCAGTTAGTCAAATCAGTTTATCTGTGCGGTTTACAAACTCTCTTGTGCAACTTACAGTCTTCTCCCCATCTGTTCCATAATAACTTTGGCTGCTACCGTCAGATTAGGCCAAAATCCATTGACATACAGACAGTGATCTGTATCTCTGTATTCGATAGTATTGAACACACTATGGGGGGGGGGGATATGAACTATGAACTATGAACTGAAAAACAACAGAGTGTCTAAGTGGCACTGTGATCAGAGGGCCGTTCTGAAAACTGACATTCCCTGAGGATAGATGCGTTCCCATACAGCCCATGATACTAACCCTCACGCCCCCCCACCCCTTGCCGCCCCCCCCACCCCCCCGCCCCACACCGCCACTGTCTTCCCCACAGTCAAGAAACACCTACTCAACTCATCTCTCCTCAGCTGTGCGGCAGCATTCCTCCGCAAAAAAAACCTGCAGCGAGCTGTTATGGGCCCTGAGTAACAAATCACCCTAGGAATGCATGTTGTCTGTTGTAAATGGATTTTAGGGTCATAAATTCTCTCCGTAGCTGAGCAATGGGCAGAGTTTCATAATGATGAAGAGTTGGGGCTTGCCTCGAGAGAAACAATGTCGTCTAAAGGCATTGAGCTGGCTCCAACTTTTTTTGTTATTACAAAAGGCTTTTTTTTTTTTTCCCTCTCTCTCCTTCTTCTTCCTTTAAGGTGGAATCTTCGTCGGGTTTCAGAACTGTGCTGCAACACGTCCGTCCTGAGAGGAGCTCAGAGCTACGAGTTTCCCGGAGAACCAGAGAGGAGGAAGCTGTTGTCTCTCCTTCTCCTCCTAGGTGATTTACACCACCCAGCCCAGCGCTCCACACAGGAGAGCAAGAGGACATGATCACGTTTAATCATCTGTACTGTATGTGTGTGTGTGTGTGTGTGTGTGTGTGTGTATGTGTGTGTGTGTGTGAGCTCCGCAGCCCGGCCTAGGAGGGTAAGACCACAGTAGTGTAGTGTTGTTCCTGCGTTCTCTACAGGGGAGCGTGGCTATGGTCCCACAGCCCAAATGCTCCCATAGCCAAAGGCTCGCACATTTCTAAGTAATCTAACTAACCCTAACCCTAGCCCTACCCGTAGCCCTAACCCTAACACTGAGCCTAACACTAGCCCTAACCCTAACACTGACCCTAGTCCTAACCCTAGTCCTAACCCTAACACTGACCCTAACCCTAGACCTAGTCCTAACCCTAACACTGACCCTAACCCTAGTCCTAACCCTAACACTGACCCTAACCCTAACCTTAGTCCTAACACTGACCCTAACCCTAACCCTAGTCCTAACCCTAACACTGACCCTAACCCTAATCCTAGCCCTAACCCTGACCCTAACCCTAACCCTAGTCCTAACCCTAACACTGACCCTAACCCTAGTCCTAACCCTAACACTGACCCTAACCTTAGTCCTAACCCTAACACTGACCCTAACCCTAACCCTAGTCCTAACCCTAACCCTAATCCTAGCCCTAACCCTGACCCTAACCCTAACCCTAGTCCTAACCCTAACACTGACCCTAACCCTAACCCTAGTCCTAACCCTAACACTGACCCTAACCCTAACCCTAGTCCTAACCCTAACGCTGACCCTAACCCTAGTCCTAACCCTAACACTGATCCTAACCCTAACACTGACCCTAACCCTAACACTGACCCTAACCCTAATCCTATCCCTAGCCCACCTATGAAATATTAGAAATGTGGGACCATTGGGGCTGTGGGAACATAGGGATGACCACCCTCTACAGAGTGATAGCCTTGCTAGCCATCCTCATTCCAGTTCATTCTCTTATAGGCTAGCCGCTAGGGCTGTTCGTTTCTCCAGCTTAACGAGCATCCCCATTCAACTGGAAGACAAATTGAGGAGACAAAGTGCTAGCTGTTCACCGCTGGGCGGTCTCTCTCTCCTCTCTCTCTCTCTCTCTCTCTCTCAGAGTGAGCCGGGCGGCGGTGAATGTCGAAAATGGGAATGTGAGTCGCCTTTTTCCTTGTTGTGCTGCAGTCAGGCTACACAAAGGCCTCCGGTCGCGGACGTCAGCGGCTCTGGGGTACACTAAGCAGCTGGTGAAAGATCCGCCGGGATGCATGACCACTTTACACTGGGCAGCCTGTGTGTGTGTGTGCGTGTGCGTGTGTGTGTGTGTGTGTGTGTGTGTGTGTGTGGGAGGACCTGGATGGACACACACACACACCGTGTTTTTACTGTGTGGGGACTTAGAGTACACCTCAGGAATTCCACACAGGGTCTTGTCCCCACTAGTAAAACCTGCTTGTGTGAGTCCTACTGCAAACACCACGGCGTGGCTTTATTGTCTGGTGGTCTGGTGGTGGTGGTCAGAGGGAAACATCGACCAGGGCCCGGTTGTTTTAATAATAATAATAATAATAATAATAATTCATTGTATTTATATAACGCTTTTCCGGGGCTCAAAGACGCTGACAATATGGGAAAAACAGAAAACACAGAAACAACAAGCCACAGATAACATGAGCACATAGAACACAGAGTTAACGAACAGGCACTGGGAACAATTAACGCAGCAATATCCAGGGGGGGAGGGGGGGGGGGGGTGGCAGAATTAGGGGAGATGGTTAGGGGTAGGGGAGGTTGTATGCAAGGGATTTCTTTAAAAGAAAGTGGAGTGAGGGTGAGTCTCGGAGTGGTTGAGGGAGAGAGTGTTAAAACTTTTAATGGATCAGAATGATCCTAATTCTTTTTTTTGCTATCCAGGATCAGATCGAGCTGGCTGGTTTTGAGTCGTTTTAGCGGGGAAAACCAGTCAGATAGATCTGAACCTGGATCGCAAAAAAAAAGAATTAGGATAATTCTGATCCAGATTAAACGTTTTGAACAACTGGGTGCAGCAGGTGTTCTTCCTCAGGTAAAATGACACGGTGCAAAACGATACAAACATCAGAACCTGTGGCTGACTGCCGATCTAACTGCAAACATATGCCCTGATATGGTACGTGCAATTGATTTGAGATGGTAAACTATACTGTTTCCCCGGTAAACTATACTGTTTCCCCCGGTAAACTATACTGTTTCCCCCTGTACTGTCTCTCCTGAGACATCTACTATCCCCCTGTACTGTTTCCCCTGAGACATCTACTACCCCCCTGTACTGTCCCTCCTGAGACATCTACTACCCCCCTGTACTGTCCCTCCTGAGACATCTACTATCCCCCTGTACTGTCCCTCCTGAGACATCTACTACCCCCGTGTACTGTCCCTCCTGAGACATCTACTATCCCCCTGTACTGTCCCTCCTGAGACATGTACTATCCCCCTGTACTGTTTCCCCTGAGACATCTACTATCCCCCTGTACTGTTTCCCCTAAGACATCTACTACCCCCCTGTACTGTCCCTCCTGAGACATCTACTACCCCCCTGTACTGTCCCTCCTGAGACATCTACTATCCCCCTGTACTGTCCCTCCTGAGACATCTACTACCCCCCTGTACTGTCCCTCCTGAGACATCTACTACCCCCCTGTACTGTTTCTCCTGAGACATCTACTATCCCCCTGTACTGTCCCTCCTGAGACATCTACTACCCCCCTGTACTGTCCCTCCAGAGACATCTACTACCCCTCTGTACTGTCCCTCCTGAGACATCTACTACCCCCCTGTACTGTTTCTCCAGTGTCAATTAATATTAAAAATAAATAACTTCTTAGTTAGTAAGTAAGTAAGTAAGTAAAGTTTATTTATATAGCACATATCACAGACCAGCGGTTACAAAGTGCTTTACATAGGCAATAAATACATAATTAAAGAGCAAAAGTAAAAGTTATTCGCAAAAGTTCTTCCTTCTTCTAGCACGACGACTTCCAATGGCCCCAGGCCTGAGCTGGATTACTTTTCCTGCTCTGACTGGTGGATTGATGATTCCCTTGCTTAGTCAAATGTATTGATTGTAAGCCGCTTTGGAATAAGGCGTCGTCTGCTAAACGCTTTTTGGTGGCGTAGCTGGTTTCCATCGGGTTTGTCGGTGACGATTGCGTGCATTGGCGGACGCAGGTTTGAGATTCGTGTGAACTCCACGTGTGAGGAACCAAGACTGTAGCCTATGCAGCAGCATGCTAACTGCTGCACGCTAACCGCTACATGCTCCGTCCATGTCGAGTCGAACGTCGAATCGTTTCTTTTGTGTTCGCGGAGCTGCTGTCATCCCCGCTTTGATGTGAACCAGCCTGAATGGGAGTTCATTCATCGTCTGGGTCTTTATCCATCCGTCCCTCCCGAGAGCGCGGCTCAACCAAGTGAGCTCTAGTGGATTCTTTCATCTGGTTCAGAAGAAAGAGGCTATAGCCTCGGCTACTCCCAGGAATCATAAACAATTATCCCATTATCTGTGTTTTGCCTCATGTCAGTCTACCTCATAGATAATTACAAAGCCGCAGTTGTAGTGCGATGTCAGAACCGTTGAATGTGTCTCTGTCATGCAGGGCCTTAATCGTCTGTGAGCCTCTTTTGGAGGAGTCTCCCCCGGTGGAGTCGGTGGAGATCCTGTTTGGGGTTTGAAATACAATCGGTAATGATGATTATAAGTCAAAATGTTCAGTGGCCATTTGTTCTGAGGCTTCCTGACACATTCCTGTAAGGTATGCTCACTTTTTATAGGTCTTGGCCCAGCAGAGAGGAAACCTGACCTGCCCTCAAACACCTCCTTATCCCCCCATCCATCGCTCCCGTGTCTCCTGTACAGCTGCACCACTGGAATCCACTTTCTAAACTCCTCCTGTGACATCACAGCTTTGGCTAAACCGCAAGAGCAGCGCTGTGGGAAACAGCCATTGCAGCACCTTTTTGGCATTTAGCATCTACTACCCCCCTGTACTGTCCCTCCTGAGACATCTACTACCCCCCTGTACTGTCCCTCCTGAGACATCTACTACCCCCCTGTACTGTTCCTCCTGAGACATCTACTACCCCCCTGTACTGTTCCTCCTGAGACATCTACTACCCCCATGTACTGTTCCTCCTGAGACATCTACTACCCCCCTGTACTGTCCCTCCTGAGACATCTACTACCCCCCTGTACTGTCCCTCCTGAGACACTGTCCCGGTCCCTCCTGAGTCCCTCCTGAGACACCTCAGTCTCTGGTTTGAGGGATGGAAGAAGGCGTTGAGACATCCACTGTTGGGCTTTTAAGTTCACTGTGAACAAATCTAGCATATTATTACCATTTAATTTACGCACTTATTCCCAGGTGAACGACAGGGGGGGGGCGGGGGGACGGACGGACATGTGGAGGCAGTGTGTCTTTGGAATAAAACACCGTCAACAGAACTAGATTGTATACGCCCCTGTTGTCTGTTGATGAGGGGGGGGTTTATTTATACGGAGTCCCACCCGTCAAAGATAGCTCAGGTAAGGTGGAGTTCATGGTCATGAACCTCGGTGATAGGTAGCAGAATTTGGCATGATCCTGCTCAAAGTTATAATGTTAGTAATAAATTCAAATTTGGCCCTTGTGGCTATGAAATGATGCCAAGCAGAAAACTGCCAGCATAAGAGGAGTTTAGTGGAATGCCTGAGAGAGAGAGAGAGAGAGAGAGAGAGAGAGAGAGAGAGAGAGAGAGAGAGAGAGAGAGAGAGAGACAGAGACAGAGAGAGAGACAGAGAGAGAGAAAGAGACAGAGACAGAGAGAGAGAGTGAGAAAGAGACAGAGAGAGAGAGAGAGAGAGAAAGAGAGAGAGACAGAGAGAGAGAGAAAGAGAGAAAGAGAGAGAAAGAGAGACAGAGACAGAGAGAGAAAGAGAAAGAGAGAGAGACAGAGAGAGAGAGAGAAAGAGACAGAGACAGAGAGAGAGAGAGAGACAGAGACAGAGAGAGAGAGAGAGAGAGAGAGAGAGAGAGAGCTTCACCGCATGGGAAAGTCTCCCCAGCATAAACAGATCAACAGGGTTAGCTGATGAAACACCTGGTAAGCTACACCGATTAAAAGTGGGAGGTTAAAAGATGTTTTATCCAGCAAAATGTCTCAAAATCTCCGCCTGGAGGCGAACAGCAGGGGAACAATCCCCCTTTCCTGATTAACCGCTTCATGTAAAAACATATTAGCGAGTGTGTGTGTGTGTGTGTGTGTGTGTGTGTGTAGCAGTGTGGAAGTATCACAGCCTCGGGCTACGGTTGTCGGAATTCACCGTTTGTTTAGTGGATAAGAGAGAGAGAGAGAAAGCGCTGTTGGCTACAAACAGGAGGTAATGGAAAGTTCACCGGCAGGTAAGGCTCACCTGAGAGACTGAGAGAGTGACCTGTTGCCTGTCTGCCTGTCGGGGGGGGGGGGGGGGGGGGGGCTGAGGAGGGAGTTCGCTGACAGACACTCAGATATCCAAGCACTATAGGGACAGATAAAGGCAACATTGTTAGAGGCAGACGGCCTAGAACACGGCCTCTCTCCCCTGCCCTCTCAGGGCTAAGCCTGGGGTATCGCTGAACATTGTTTTAGGAGAAAGAGCTGTGTCTCTGAAGTATCACAATCACACGTTTTAGGAAATGGAAGTGGAAAGATATGCTGCGTGTCAGTAGGCCTAGTACTGGTGTGTGTGTGTGTGTGTGTGTGCTCTGTATGTAACCAAGAAGTGTGTGTTTGTCTGAAATTAAACGAGGCCTTTAAATACATCAGGACTTTCATTTAAAATGTCATATCGTGAAGGAGAATAGATGACGGTTACAAAAAAACGATCGATAATCAAGCTTGATTGAACAATTTCTTCCGGAAGGAAGGGAAAGTATAGTGATGTGTTCTCCTGCAAAGGTGCCCTTTTGTGAGGAACCGTACTGACTTCAGATCAGTCAACTGGTGACAGTGACTCCTGCTGGAGAAACACAAGAGAGTCTTGGCTTCAGTGACAGTTGGTGCTACGTCACGCTAAACGCTTGTCGTCTGAGCCCTGAAAACACACGGTCGTACCGAAGACCGTTGATCATCAACTGCCCTTTACACACACGATAAATGTTCACTTTCAAAAGATCAACTTTCTCTGCGATATGACTTTTAGTAATGATTTTTCTTTTATCTCGGATCGATACAAGCGATATTCAGTTCATCCGATTATTTCTCTGTAGGCTACGTGTGATCGATAGCTTGCGGTCGTAGCCACCGTAGCAGACAAGATGGCGGTTGTAAAGGTCCATTGTATTATTCCCAGTGAATGACCTCTATTCCAGAAAGGTCCTCAAGGCTTCGAAATGCAGATTTTATCAACCTCATCTGAGTTCACCAACCGGTCCTTATCTTCTATCTTCCTACTCTTCCACATGATTGCCATCTCCCTTCAAAGACCTTCGAAGAGGGAAGACCTGCCCTATTATTAGCGGTGAGTTATAAATATGTAGTTAAACCCCAAATTATGCCAATTAATAACCCCGTATGGGAGATGTGTGTGTGTGTTGGTGGGGGGGAGGGGGGGTTGAGGACTTAATGACACGAGGCAGTGAGATCAGTCATGGTGATGAAGACATGATAATTTCAGGAGACGGCAGCGCGCCGGGCAGAGGGCAGACCCCGGTTGCGGACAGTACCGCCTAGAACGACCGCCGCGGACCAGGTGTTGAACTTCCTGAATATAGATATTACCCCAGAGCTTGTGAAAGGCTGTCATCCCTCCCTCTCATTACCCCGCGAATACCTCCTCTGTCCCAGGTTTCCCTTCCTCGCCGAGTCAAAGTCCCACACACACACACCCTGCTGCTTTCTCCACTGTGGTCAGCCACGCCCCGCTCATATACTACCGCTAAATCATCGACCGATAACGGACACACCTCCTCCACCCTCTCCACCCCGGCAACACAAGGAGCCCTAATTTGCGGTAGAGACGTCGTACTTGATCCTTGATCTGAACGCCAGCTGCGAGGATCTTTATTAACGCTTTGTCGTGTCTACCCCTTGTCTGTCAGTGTGTTTGCTCACCAGGATATTTATTTCTCCCCCCCCTCCTAACGCTGTCGAGAATGGGGCTGTCTGGTGTCTGTGTCTAACGACCGGGGACTGGGGACCCCACCACCGACACTTCTTCTTCTTCTCCTTCTTCTCCTCTTTCAGTGTTTGTGTGAATTGTGCACGGACAGCCCTGTGATGTATGAGTGCCTATCACCCTGTATCTCCCACCATTCCTCTGTGTGTTATCTCTCTTATCTAGCGAGCCACTGTGCTACCAGAGGGTTCAGGAAAGTGACAGATCTTTCATCGCCCTTTTTCGCCAGGAAATAGGAGGGCCGCGCTGCCTCGCAGCTGTCTGGCCCGGCGGTGATCTACCGCTCTGTCTCACCAGGCTCACTGACGGATGGAGGACGGCTCAGTAATCTTCCTGTTGTCTGTCTGGGCCCATCAGGGGCTAGTGAAGACATAATTAGCTGCTGCCTGCTTGCTTGCTTTCATACAGGGGACAGCTTTGGGTTGAGAGAGAGAGGGAGGGAGAGAGGGGGGGGGAGAGAGGGGGGGAGAGAGGGGGGGGGAGAGAGAGGAGGGGGGGAGGGAGAGAGAGGGAGAGAGAGGGGGGGAGGGAGAGAGAGAGGGGGGGAGAAAGAGAGGGAGCGACAGAGGGAGGGAGAGAGAGGGAGAGAGAGGGGGGGAGAGAGAGAGAGAGAGAGAGAGAGAGAGAGAGGGAGAGAGAGAGGGAGAGAGAGGGGGGGAGAGAGAGAGAGAGAAAGAGAGGGAGAGAGAGAGGGAGAGGGGGGGAGAAAGAGAGGGAGAGACAGAGAGGGGGGGGAGAAAGAGAGCTAGAGAGAGAGGGAGAGAGAGAGAGAGAGAGATATAGTGGAGACTGTGATACCTAACCAAAAAGAATGACCTTTTCACATTTCAACATTTAAAAACGAAGAAAACAAAGAAATAATTCAAGAATCCACCTTTAGAAACAGGTGATGTTTATCATGCTCTCCGAAAATTGCAGTACACCTTAGAAAACAAAAGATCCTGTCAGAAATACAATTTTATTAAAAAGTATTTTTATAATTGTGAAATGCGATTACAAATAAATCCCTCCCACCCCCCCCCCCCCACCCCTTTACACAGCTATAAGCTATAAAGCATTTTTCTCACAGAAGACAGCTATAAGAAAGCGATGATGGAACAGGTTAAATGTTTGAATCACCCACCATAGCAGAGTGTGTGCGCTCTCATCTACTTCAAGGTCAGCGTCACAGCTGTGAACTTTGACCTCATTCTGTCTGGACGGCATCACCTTGTATGCTAACGCCAAACACAGACCATATTTTGCTGTAATTTCGAGCCATCTGGTTATTGACAGACCATAGGTGGACTCATTACGTGATGACAGTCATGACCACAAACTGCCAGTGTAGGACGAGGCAGGAGTGATAAACCCTTCTTATACCCTCCTCTTAAACGACTAACTGCAGCTTCTGCTGTCTCTATGTAACGGAGTCAAGTCTCCACACAAGCACATACATAAACACACAGATACGGTGCACACAAACACACACACACACAAATACACAAATGTGTTCCCACTGCTGTCAGGACTGCAGAGTCACTCCCTATCTCCCACCGTAGACTGAAGACCTCCATATCTTCAGGCTACACCTTAACTGTCCCTCCTGAAGACCTCCATCTCTTCAGGCTACACCTTAACTGTCCCTCCTGAAAACCTCCATCTCTTCAGGCTACACCTTAACTGTCCCTCCTGAAGACCTCCATCTCTTCAGGCTACACCTTAACTGTCCCTCCTGAAAACCTCCATCTCTTCAGGCTACACCTTAACTGTCCCTCCTGAAGACCTCCATCTCTTCAGGCTACACCTTAACTGTCCCTCCTGAAAACCTCCATCTCTTCAGGCTACACCTTAACTGTCCCTCCTGAAGACCTCCATCTCTTCAGGCTACACCTTAACTGTCCCTCCTGAAAACCTCCATCTCTTCAGGCTACACCTTAACTGTCCATCCTGAAGACCTCCATCTCTTCAGGCTGCAGCTTGACTGTCCCTCCTGAAACCTCTCCGTCCCCTCTACCCCCCCACCCCCCACCCCCCTGTACAGTGTCTCTGTAACTGTAAATAATAATTTTAAAAATAAATAAATACAAATTCCTTCCTCTAGCATTTTTAACTGCCAATGGCCCCTGGTCATAGATTAGATTACTTCTCCTTGCGTTGACGGATAGATGACGGATAGATAATTCACTTGACAAATGTATTTTGTTGTAAGTCGCTTTGGATAAAGGCAACTTGCTAAATGGCAAAAATGTAAATGTAAAATTCCCCTCCCCTGGCCAGGTGGTTAGGGGTAGGAGAAGTGAGAGATGAGAGGAACCGTGAAACGTTTTAGTACATGACTTTATCACCACTTTTTAAAAAATTGACGGTTGAGAGAGGACGCTGGCGTTGCTTGTTCGCCGCTTCTCCGCCCGAAATCTAGGTGTAATTGCAGTATGCAGAGTAGATTGTCCTACAAAGACACTTAGGGCCGGTTTCACAGACAAGGCTTAAGCCTAGTCCTGGACTAAATCACACTTTCAATGTAAAATCTCCATTGAAGATGCTTTTTAGTCCAGGATTAGGCTTAAGCCTTGTCTCTGAAACCGGCCCTTAGTCTATAAGTATACTTTATTTTATTTATTATTGTTTCTTTTTATTTTACTACTCGATCTTTTCAGTTTGTAAAGCGTCTTTGAGTGTCTAGAAAAGCGCTATATAAGTCTAATGTATTATTATTATTATTATTATTTGTGTGTGTTCCTCAGCAGCATCGATACCCTATGGTCAGTGGTGTCGTCTACGTGATACGCAGGACTACGCCATACACCGACTAGGAAAGGCCAAGGATTTCCGTATACCCACTTAAAAATGTGCGAGGATACGTAACAGTGTTTTGTGACCGAACTTCCACACTTTCGTTCATAAAATTCACCCCGTCTGTGTTACGAAGCACTTGACTTTTTGACCATTGGGACTATAGCGTCATATACTATCAACGTCGGGAAATGCGACATGAAATATGTCAAAATGCCTTATAACAACATGTAATGTTAGATATATAACGTTAGACAGGGAGCGCAGATTTATTTCGATGGCGTTCCCGAAATGAACGATATGAGGGCTGGGAGGGAAAAATCACAGTACGGTATACCCACTAGAAACAACTAGACTACACCACTGCCTATGGTGGTGGAGGTGGTGGAGGCACCAGGCCAAACCCTCCACCAGACTAGAGGATATGAGCAATCATGTGGCGAGCCTCCGAGCCTCAGAGCCAGGGGAGCTGACACACACAGGCCTATTCTGTTGCTCTGCTCTGGAGCCCCTGAGAGAAACCCCTTTCATCCTGGAGGAACACGGCAACATGTAAGACAGTTTGGGACCGGGGCTTATCAGGGTCGAGTTACCACACATCTTCTGGTGTCATAGACTGTCTATAATGAACCCCCACACACACACACACACACACACACACACACCCCGTCCCCCCTCCCCGACCACCACCCTAACCCTTGTACTATTCATTTGGTGGTGGGTTTGTGACTGGGGGAAAAACTGGAAAGTGTTGAATGATAATTCTGCTGTTTAATAACGAGAGAACGTTTCAAGTTATTGAGCGTCGTCGAGCGTTTGGATAATTCCCCGTAGAGTCGTCTGGATCATCAGTCGCTTGCGGGGGAAGTGTGGGAAGTCCCCCTCTGGGAGCAGGAAGCGCTGGAGGACACGCCGGTGTTGTGAGGATGACTATCCTGAGGATGTCAGGAGGCCTGATCCCATTACAGAGTCTGGAGTCTGAACCTGCCGTCTGTACAGGGGGAACACCGTCACACTGACAGGTGTCTCGCTACTACTGTTACAGACACAGTCATAGATTAACCTTCTCCTGCAGAGTTCAAACAATGCTTACAAAACAACGGATAAGGATGATGAAGAGGACAGCGGCTGTGGCGGTGGGGATGACGAAGACGATGATGACGATGGTAATTATAACTATTAGTAGTCGTGTTATCCTGCCGAATGTTTTCATTTCGCTTCTTCTTCTCCCAGATCAGGTTGAATATCGAGACATAAATCGTGATAATTACTGTCAGAGCTGGCAAGGCCTGCTGCACTATAGCGGCAATAAAAAGAGCTGTTGATACCGTACCTGTTGGCAGGTGGCTGGTTAGCGGCGCTCTTGACAGATTGTGCTCACACCCAGACTCCTCAGAGAGACACAGTCGCGTGGTGGTGTGCAGGTGAGGCTCGCGCCCGTTAGCATACCGTGTCCTATTAATTGTTCATTAAGGGCGTTGCCTAGCCCATTCCAGGTCCTGGTGTGGAAAATATAACTGCCTGACTTCTCACACATCACTGACAGAAGGGGCCTCCTGTCCTGAGCCAAATGTGTGGGGCAAATGTTTTTTTTTGTTTTGTTATAGTTGTAGATAAGAGATATCATTCACAATTTTAAAAATACAAATTGCTTTTTGAAATCGCATCAGTTTCTTTGTGACAGGCACTGCAGGTCTGGGAGGGGGGGGGGGGTTGTTGAGATGATTACTACCGTCTCCAGAGGGGCTCTTTTTACCTTCCATGACTTCACCTGCCCCTTCAGCGGTCGGTTGTAAAGAACCTCCATTAAATAAGCTTTGGGTTGTCAGTGGTGTTTTAATTGCTTTCGCATTCTGAATGCGTTTTTTTTTTTCTTTTCTTCTTCCTTGACTCCAATAAGTACCGACAAAAAAAGAAACAGAATTAAGATATATATATGTTACGGTACATGTGGGAATACGGTACATGTGGGAAAACTAGGGTTAGGGTTAGGTGCTATGGTGACTTGGTACATGCTGGCATGTCTAACCCTAACCTTAACCCTAAACCTAACCCTACCCCTAATCCTAACCCTAACCCTAGTTTTTCCACATGTACCGTAACATATATATATATCCTGCTTAGTCTTTGTTGTCTTAATGTTTTTGTCAATGTATAAAAAGCCAAAACCACCGCTTCATAAAGATGTCCACTACTCAAGCGACCAGAGGAAGTGTCTGTGGAGGCGGTTCAGAGCGAGGAGGAGGTGGTGAATGGCAGGTTTAGGGAGCAGACAGGAGAGATGTGTTATCTTTATCTGTTGGTGTGCATGTTAGATCCCATAGTTCCTCGGTGCCTCTCAGAGATATGTGGAAGCCTTCAGGGGGGGGGGGGGGGGTCGGAAACTATTTTTTTGGAGTAAAAGCAGCAAACCTGTCTGACAGGCTCTGGAGGGGATTGAGACAGATCCCCTCGTCTGATTCCCCCAGAATCCTTTACAGTACGGGAGATTAACGGTCTGACAGAGTCCATACTTGTCTGTCTCTCCCTTGCTCCTCCATAAGAAGGATATTGTCGTGGATGTACTATTATGGGACGTGTGTCCGTCTCGTGTTTATGTACTGTATGCTATACAGTTGTTTGGATGTATTAATATTAACTGCTGGTTGTCAAAAACATCCTGATTGATCCTGACACTGATATTTGGATGAAGCTACCTTGCTAGGCTACAGGCTATCTCTTTTTAATATAGCCTCTACTTATACATCTGTACATACCGTACTGTACATAGCTACCTTAACTGTACATATCTACCTTAACTGTACATAGCTACCTTAACTGTACATATCTACCTTAACTGTACATAGCTACCTTAACTGTACATATGTACCTTAACTGTACATATCTACCTTAACTGTACATAGCTACCTTAACTGTACATAGCTACCTTAACTGTACATATCTACCTTAAATGTACATAGCTACCTTAACTGTACATATCTACCTTAAATGTACATAGCTACCTTAACTGTACATATCTACCTTTACTGTACATAGCTGCCTTAACTGTACATAGCTACCTTAACTGTACATATGTTCCTTAACTGTACATATCTACCTTTACTGTACATAGCTACCTTAACTGTACATATCTACCTTAACTGTACATAGCTACCTTAACTGTACATAGTTACCTTAACTGTACATATCTACCTTAACTGTACATAGCTACCTTAACTGTACATAGCTACCTTAACTCTACATAGCTACCTTAACTGTACATAGATACCTTAACTGTACATAGCTACCTTAACTGTACATATCTACATTAACTGTACATAGCTACCTTAACTGTACATAGCTACCTTAACTGTACATAGCTACCTTAACTGTACATAGCTCATAACTGTATATACCTCTAAATTATACTGATGTTTACAATACTACCTCTGCACATACTGTATATTGCATAGTTACCTATCACTATCATTCTTGCTCTATTTATATCATGTCCTTAGATCACTATTTGCACTTTTGGTTGGATGCTAAACTGCATTTCATTGTATAGTACTTCTACTCTGCGATGATGATAATAAAGTTGAATCTAATCTAATCTAATCTAATCTAACTGCTGTACTTGCCATACTGTACCCATCACTATCACTGTTATGCTTTATATCATTTTGCACTTCTGGTTGGATGCTAACCTGCATTTCGTTGTCTAGTACTTGTACTCTGCAATGACAATCAAGTTGAATCCTAATCTAATCTACAGTATACGAGAATAATAACTCATCATCATAATCCAAAGCACGACAATATCAAGCTACATGTCAAGCTAGCTGGGGATAGGTGTTCGTCAACGTTATTCTGACATATTCAGATTCAGTCAGCATCCATAATCACTTGTTCAAAGTGGTGTTTTACATTTTACATTTTACATTTTTGGCATTTAGCAGAAGCCTTTGTCCAAAGCCACTTACAACAAATATATTTGACTAAGTAATTGAATCATCTATCCACCAGTCAGAGCAGGAAAAAGTAATGTATGCTCTGGCCTGCGGCCATTGGCAGTCGTCGTGCTAGAAGAAGGAAGATTTTTTTTTCTTATTTTTTTTTACACTGGGGAAACAGTACAGTAGATGTCTCAGGAGGGACAGTACAGGGGGGTAGTAGATGTCTCAGGAGGGACAGTACAGGGGGGTAGTAGATGTCTCAGGAGGGACAGTACAGGGGGGTAGTAGATGTCTCAGGAGGGACAGTACAGGGGGGTAGTAGATGTCTCAGGAGGGACAGTACAGGGGGGTGGTAGATGTCTCAGGAGGGACAGTACAGGGGGGTAGTAGATGTCTCAGGAGGGACAGTTAAGGTGCAGCCTAAGGAGATGGAGGTCTTCAGTCTAGGGCAGAAGATGGGGAGTGACTCTGCAGTCCTGACATGCCAAGTCCTGGTATGTCACGTGGTCTTACCACCATTCAGACAGGCTTAGTGTGCCATTAAACTTCCAGATTACATTTAGTCATAATTGTGTCACTATGTTTTCATCATGTGGTTCTGGAGGACTTAGAGAGAGGGGGGGGGGGGGGGGGGGTTGGCAGACCGCAGGTTTCTAACCAAGACTTTTGGCCTTGCGGTCGCTGTGATTCCTACACACACTGACGTGAGTTGTTGTCAGTGAGGGAGTGTGTGTGGATCTCAGGTATCTGTAGTGTGGCAGGCTTTTACCTCGGCCGCTGACTGACGAACCTTACCTGCCGGGAAGTTCAGGTTAAGCGCTATTAATCTTTCAGCGTTTGGGGATAATGCTGCAAACGATCCAAACAGAATGCAATACTCCTGTGTTGACTGTCGTGCTTAATTAAGATATCCTTGTCTGTAAGCAAACATTACAGACACACACACACACACACACACTCGACCCCCCCCGCTGCACCCCCTCTCTGTCTCTTTCTCTCTCCTTCCTTTTGTTAATTATTTATATTTTCACGAGAGGTTTATTGCCCTCGCATACATGTTCATGAGTGAGGATTCTTTCCACTTTCCACTGACACCCTGCACATATATCATAATCACCATCATCCAAATGCAACTACAGTCTGCACATAGGTAGGCTGTATAACTGACTAGGAATTGCCCTCAGGTAAGACTGTGGCGTTGCTTGTAAACCTAGCTGAGGTATTTGGCAATTTGGAGAGAACATACCTCAAAATGGTTGTCTTCAGGAGTGATAGCAATGTTTCTATGTTACCCTGACCGAAACAGTGACTTGGCATTTCTTAGAACCGCATTTCAGAGCAATGTAAATGCTAGGTATTGCAATATTATACTTATTAGGCTTATTAACACTTATTATGTGTTAGGTTATGTATCCCAAAGAAGTGGGGTCATTCCACAGAGTTGCATTTGAAACAACAATGTTGTGTGTCGGGTCACTGACGGATTCTGCCACATTTTCTTTGAGTTTGGTTTTGTGCGCGGTGTGTGTGTGCGGTGTGTGTGTGCAGTGTGTGTGTGTGTGTGTGTGTGTGTGTGTGTGTGTGTGTGCGGCGTGTGTGTGCAGAGTGTGTGTGTGTGTGTGTGCGTGTGTGTGCAGAGTGTGTGTGCAGTGTATGTGTGTGTGCGGTGTGTGTGTGCAGTGTGTTTGTGTGTGTGTGTGTGTCTGTGCGGCGTGTGTGTGCAGTGTATGTGTGTGTGTGTGTGTGTGTGTGTGCGGTGTGTGTGTGTGCAGTGTGTGTGTGTGCAGTGTGTGTGTGTGTGTGTGTGTGCGGCGTGTGTGTGCGGCGTGTGTGTGCAGTGTATGTGTGTGTGTGTGTGTGTGCGGCGTGTGTGCGTGTGTGTGTGTGCGGCGTGTGTGCAGTGTGTGCAGTGTGTGCGGCGTGTTTGCAGTGTGTGTGTGTGTGTGTGCGGTGTGCAGTGTGTGTGTGTGTGTGTGCGGTGTGTGTGTGTGTGTGTGTGCGGTGTGTGTGTGTGTGTGCGGTGTGTGTGTGTGTGTGTGTGTGCGGTGTGTGTGTGTGTGTGTGTGCGGTGTGTGTGTGTGTGTGTGTGTGTGTGTGTGTGTGCGGTGTGTGTGTGTGTGTGTGTGTGTGTGTGTGCGGTGTGTGTGTGTGTGTGTGTGTGCAGGGAGCAGACAGGTAATGTGTGAGTGATGACAGGGATCGACCCAGCTGAGGAGCAGGTGGAGGTTTGACACCAGAGCTTTCAGGTGATATCTCACCAACCTTCAGATACCTTAGCTGTCTGAAACCCTTCAAAGCTCTTTGTTCTAAAGCATCTCATCTCATGTTGCCTCTAACAAGTGAAGACACAAAGACCCTCGCTAGGCCCACGTTTGATAGTCAGATCAAGTCAGATTCTCCAAAATGCGTAAAAAAAGAAAAAGTAAGAAAGATAGAAGTTCCTTTGTTCTCTCCGATCAATCAGAACCTCTTTCTGTGTCAGATTGTAAAACTCAATTGTGACATTCATTACCTGCTAAGAGTCAGGTCGTAATACCGTGGCTATTATCAGCCCACATCGGTGTGGCTGGGCCGTGCGGTTGCCGTCTGGTTCGACTGTGTTGACATAATTATGACTCATCAGACCAACCGAAAAAAAGAAATCACTGTAAGATAAATAGATCACCTCCCTGTGACCCTGGTATCTTTGTTCGACGTGCACGCCAAGAAATAATTGAGAGGAGCAAGTCCCTCTCTACAGCCAAATATTTCTGTCATTACCTCGTTATAGACACACCGTGTACATTAATTACAATGTTTACGCCTTCAACCATCTTCATGTAAGAGTTTGAGCTAAACTTTGATAACTTTTGATGTCCCAACTTGTCTTTCACTTAAAGCCCTGATAGTCGCCCTGTAAGCGTGCTTCCACTTGCTAGACGCAGCAACAATTCTATTTAAAGTCTAAATAAATCATCCGCAGAGAGTTGAATGACCAAAATTATATTATTGTATAATTATCTGGACAGTAACACTACCACATTTGAACACGCTTTCATCACAACCTTCAACAAGTTGTTTTTTATTTATTAATTTACTTCTTATCTTATTAGTTATTGTTAGCAGTTAGCTAGTTAGGTAGTTAGCTATTATAGCTTATAAGCTATCCACCTAGTGCACAGCTGGAGTAGCTAGCCTAGCCTACCTGGGCAGATATTATGACAGGTTGAAGTAGAACCATACAGCTTGACTAATGGTTATGATATGCATCAGGTCATGCTAATGCTATGGATACTCTGGATTCATGGTAACGTCATTCTGTTTGTCAGGGCGTATTTTGTGAAGGATAGATGTAAGCACCAGTGGGGAGCCCCAGTAGACCCCTAGAAATAGTATGATGAGCCTGCAGATGGCACTCACGTTCATCCACAAAGTGATCATCAATTCTCTTGATGTGCTCGTGTCTCTAAACTGTGGTTTCCACAGGATATACCTAGGGGAAAATAACTTCATACGTTGGTGTTTGGGACACATTTGTCTTCGTACTGTATAGTGTTGATTAATTTGGTTCTAGATTCTTCCTAAAGCAGATTTAATTTAGTTTCCTTTTTTTTCTGAGTAACAGGGGTGAAATACTGGGTGTTGTTCAGATAAAGTTACTCCTCTCTCCTGGAATAAAACAGAGTAGACCTTCAGTAGTGGTAGTGGTAGTTAGTTAGTAGTGGAGTAGTTAGTAGTTAGTTTACTAACCGTCGTCAGGCATATTGTAATGTCTCGTAGTATGTGAATGGAATTGTCTGTGTTTATTTTCAAATTCGAGCATCCTGTCTTTTGCGGTGGATTAGGCCAACGTCAACAGAGACGTGACCTCTAAATAAACCCCGCTTTGGTGACGGAGCATTGGTTCTAAACCAGGGGGCAACAGCTGCAAACAGAAGAGAACCTTCTAGAAAGAAATAATTCTCCAAAAGGATCTCATCCATTCATTCATTCATTCATTCATTCATTCATTCATTCATTCATTCATTCATCCATTCATTCATCCATTAATTCATTCATTCATTCAACCATCCACACGTTGCGCTCTCTCTTTCTGCAAACTTCCAGGTTATCGACACTCACATGAAACGTGTGCACGATAATCATTCGAAATAATTGATAAATTCATGATCCTCACATAAAGCAGCGATTGATTTCACACACTTATCCAAATACATGTTTTGATATTGGAACAATTACCTTATGATGAGTGCAATTAGACTTAAAACCCTGTCATTTTACCTTCAGATCACTTAACAGACATCATTTATAATGTGAACTGGAGCTGGGGAGGAAAGTACTGTAAGTAAGTAAGTAAGTAAGCATCATGGCGGTGATAATGGATTCTACTGCTAGGAGGCTAGGAGTAGCCCTGGCTAAGAGCGGGTCGCCATGGCTGGCTGGCTGCCATCGGGAACACTGGATTGGGGGGGGGGGGGTGACTGGGGGGTGAAAGGGATGGCAGATTCCCTCAGACGGGGTCCGACACTGAGCAGCTTAGCGAGGCCTCCCTCCCTCCTCCTTCCTCCCTCCTCCTTCCTCCCTCTTCCCTCCTCCCTCCTCCTTCCTCCCTCCCTCCTCCCTCCTCCCTCCCTCCTCCCTCCTCCCTCCCTCCTTCTCACACACATTAGAGAGCGTCACCCTCCTCCTCTCACACCGACTCAGAGACAGGATCCCCAGGACCTCTGTCACTTTCACCTAATCCGTTTTTCCGCCCAGCTGTGGGGGGAGGGAGGGGTGGGAGGGGTGGTGGTGTGGAGGGGTGGGAGGGTGGTGGTGTGGGGATAGGGGGGGGGGTTAAAGTTACCTTTAGTTTTATCACATTTGAATGCAAACAAGGCCGGAAGGGGGCTTGTGTGGCCTCGCCGGACGGCTTGACAGTGGCTCTGAATGGGCGCCTCTGTAGCCAGGGAGAAAAATGTTGACAGCTAGCTTTATCACTGCGCCACAGCGAGACAATCTAGGAAATTATTGCCTCTTTCAGAGCAGTGTTCTACTTCTGAGGGGCCTAACCCAACACACCCCAGGCTGTTTAGCATCTCCACAGCATGGGAGGACTGACTGGGCTCTCACCATCTTGGTGACTTCATTGTCAGTCCGCCTAATGCCGGTCTGGGGTCCTCTAAGAGGATTAGCTCCATCCACCCAATGGCAGACAGGGATATACATTCGTTCATTCATATAGATTCTTTTGAACGTAAATCAATGGCAAGACAGTTTTTTCTCCCTCCCTGGGAAGAAAAAAAGAAAAAAGAAAACGTTTTCTCTCTCACTTACTTACTGATAAACTCTTTAGTGTCGACTTCTTCTTTATAAAACTTTGAGGAGAAAAATGCGGGAAGGGAGAGAATCGAGACAGCTTGATTTATGTGTCGACATGGAAGTGGCGGTCTCGCGTGTTGTAGCAGCGGCGGCGGCGTATATTATTGTGTGTAGCTCCTCTCAGGTCAACGCGCCGGGGTCGTTCCGCTGACACCGACGCGTACGACACAATAGATTTGTCTGACTTAATTATAAAGGAAAGCAGCGGGTTTGTTATTCAACCGATGACTGAGTTTGCGAGGACGCCCACTGGCCTGCCAAGGCTGTAATTGTATCAGCAGAATCATGAGGTTGTTAGTTAATTGAGACTTAATTGATAGCTCCAGATGTGAGGGTTTGGTGGTGATGAGTTGTGATGCACCGCTAAAAGTTAAACACAACGTGTGTGTGTGTGTG
>NC_137691.1:2750316-2830316 GCF_963989245.1 Nansenia antarctica
TACTATTCATCTCCACCGCTTTCCACCGCTGGATCCGGCTGGGCTGTTGCAGGAACCATGCCCTGAACCACACATTTTTTACAAATCAAGATTTTTTTTTGTTATTGATCTTTATTGATATATTATAATTTTTTTACAGGAGGAGGAGGGGGGGGGGTGGAATCTGAGGGAGGTCCTCCTTCCCACACCTGGGCGTTGTGACAGGGACGATGGCAGCACGCTCGGAAAAAGACATGAAGCTCTCTCCTCCTTCCACTGGGGGAAAAAATCTGTCAGAAGAGACAGAATGGAATACAATTCCTGCCTGATGATATAACCCCAACCCCCCCCGCCAGCTTCTACTGTGTTATCTCAACTCATCCTGCCCTCCCAGCTTTCCAGACTCTGCCTCTAGAAAGTGTACTGTGGGGTTGTGGGCTGGGTGGGGTTGCGGGGGGGGTTAGGTGCAACAGAAAGTCCCTTGAAGTCTTTCGGTGCTTGAAAGTCTTGGCTTGACGCTGTTACCTGTCATGTGTGCCTTCCACTGGGTCGGGTGCCTGTGGCTCTGAAATCAAACACTTGGCCTTGCGCTGGGGTGAACTCCGGGTTGGAGCTGCCTGCTACCACTCACCAGGCATCAGCATAATTATCAATAGCGCTTTAGCTAGCAGGTGGGATTCGCCCACTTTGAAGTATTATCTTCTAAGCTTTTAGTCAATATCACTTCGGCGGTTGTGAGTGACAGGGGGGCGGGGGTGGGGGGGGGACAAGGGGGGCTCTTGGACATTTTTGGGGGGGGGCAATTTTGGGCATTACCAGAAATGTGGAGGGTTCTGATTTTGGGCATTACCAGAAATGTGGAGGGTTCTGATTTTGGGCATTACCAGAAATGTGGAGGGTTCTGTACTAGACGGTTGGTTTTTTGAGGAGCTGACGTCAAAACATAAACAACATCAATTTGTCAACAACTGCATGCACAATTGATATTTTAATGATATAGACTGAGTGATTTCTCAATCGCACAAAGCAAGCAGGCATGTGTGAGGGATGTTCTGGGACTGTTTGACGTACAATACAGCCAATCAACCATCATGGATGAACAAGCGGCCTGTTACACGCCGACATCTCTCTGTCAGTGTGTCTGTGTGAGGTAACGGCGCTAGCCGGGCGACGCCGCGATTCCTTTTCAAAGAGAGTCGGGTCAGAGAAGAACTCCTCGTCCGTCATTCGAAGCCATCCGAAGAGGCTCTCGATTGTTTTAGTCGTATTGATACAGTGTTGATCTGTCATCGTAGCGTTCATTACTCAAAAGCTGCTTCTTTAGCATGACTGTCACAAATGTTGCCGCTGTTTTTGTACTCGCTAGCAGGCAGCAGCGTCTCTGAGATGATCTACCGCATTCCTCTGGCTAAACCAACTGTGACTGGCGGTGAGGTGATGAAACACACAAGAGTAAGCAAAAAAAAATAATCACCAGACAAATTAATACACCGACCGAACCGGGGCGATGATGAAGGTGCGTTTTATCTCTATTGAGAAAGGGACTTGTCTGCCTTGTCTGGGGGGAATTTATACATAGTGATTTATGCACGATGATTACTCATTCAGGGTTGAAATATCTCCCAATACCAAGAAGAGAGAGTCACAGCCACAGGAAACACATTACTCACTTGTTGATTCATCCTCGACGAGGTGAGTTCATGCTTTAGGACCCTTAATTAACACGGGTTGTACTCATGTTGGAGCTCATATAACCTCATAACTGCTTCTTCGTGGAAAATTATAGTTTTGTGTAACATGTGAAGAAGGAAGTCGTTTGGCTCGGTTGATATATTCACGATGTTCATGAATGAGCAAGGGCCCACAGGGACTAGCGATAGATATACCTCTACCTCCCAAAACGCTCTCAGTACCTCAGAAGATCATACAGCCTGTCTGGATGGGGTGTCATTACCGCATTCTTCACACGTCTCCCCCAGTTAAAGAAGAGGCGGAGGGGTGGAGGAGTGGAGGGGTGGAGGGCCTTCTTCTCTGATGTAAGCCTTTCGGAGAGACAACTCGTAATTTTGTTCCACCTGTGTCATGAGCTCTAATAACAACTTGATATTATTCTACATATTCCTGCAAATTGGTATGAATTGCAAGTTAACACACGTACCGGGGGGGGGGGGGGGGGGGGGGCCGACCTAAGCCTTTCTATACACAGGCAGGAGTGTAATTTTAGATACATGCCACACATGTCGCAGAAAGGGCCTGCGGGAGGAAAATGTGTAATTAAGTGCATTTTGATAATATTTCCCTTGGCTTTCTTGAGGATCAACTCCGTCTGTCAATCACGGGAGAAAACAAAAAAGGAAAGCGGGGTTTGGACCTCCTGCACAGATACACCTCCCAGCTAACCGCAGCTGCAGAACACCGCCGTTCACCCCCTCCGGCAGACACCCCACACCTGAGGTGGATGAACCAAACATTTGGCTTCTTCTTCTTCGGCGTATGGGTTGTTGTTTCCTCTCCACTCCACCAGGCTCGGGGGCCGAGGGGCTACCCTTTTACCACCCCGAGACCCGGTTGAGGGGCTCACCCGGGATACATTTCTGGACACCCCATCCAGAAGCCACGTCAACATTTGGCTTAAAAGAAATGGATGAAATCGCTCTCAAGGCCTAGGCCTGAAACGTTGTACGTACACTTGTATCAACATTGTGTTACGAAAGTCATTTAGCAACTGCATTACGCTGTACATAGTAGTTAGATTGCTCAGCTCAACTTGTTGGTATTTACATGAAACCAGTGTAACTAGGTTGTGTCCCGACTCCCGAAACAGGAAATCAAACAAAGAGATGTAACCGTAACAGTTTGTAAAGTTGATTTCTGTGGGACGATTTCGGCTATGGTTGATTATCTGGTCTGACCCCCAGGGTTCGTCTAACTCTGTTTCAGAAGGATGTGATGAATCAGCTGCGTACCAGGCGGTGAGGCAGCAGTCAGGATGCTCTCTGTGTGGCGCGTCTGTAAACATTTGTGGTGATCTGGGTTTGGTTGCTGCCAGATTTCCTCACCCGCCTGAGGTAAAAACATTGGGTGACGCGCCGTCCTTATCACAGGATGAGTGTGTAACATGGGGTGACCTTGTTATGTCCTCAGTGATGTGGACACCACCAAGGAACCAGAAGCTGTTGACTCTCTCTCCCCTCCAGCCCCCCCCCCCCCCCCCCCCCCCATGTAGATCCACACCAACAGTTTGAGTAGAAGTTTCTACCCACAGGACATAAGACTCCTCAACTGCCCAACACCCCCCCCCACTACCCCCCTCCCACCGTGCTTCTTCCTGTAGTCCACCACCTGCTCCTGAGTTTTACTGATGTCCAGAGAGAGATTGTTATCCTGGAACTTGGAACCTGGAACCTGGAACTTGGAACCTGGAACCGATCATTCAGAATCAGAATCAGAATCGCTTTTATTCCTACCTGACAATAATAATAATAATAATAATAATAATAATAATAATAATACATTAGACTTATATAGTGCTTTTCTAGACACTCAAAGACGCTTTACAAACTGAAAAGATAGAGTAGTAATAATAAAAAGAAACAAAAAAGAAATAAAAGAAAGTATTATTTGTTTTATTACTAAATCTAAATCTTTGTAGGACAATCTACTCAGTATGCTGCAATTACACCAAGATTTCGGGCGGAGAAGTGGCGAACAAGCAACGCCAGCGTCCTCTCTCGACCGGGATTGTTTGATGCAGCTGATGTAGCAAGAACACAAGAGTAACATGCTTTGTCTTTGGTTCCTCAACATTGACACTGCAGCATTCTGATACAAAACACACAATAATAACACAATAATAACACAATAATAACACAATAATAACACAATAATAACACAATAATAACACAATAATAACACAATAATAACACAATAATGACACAATAATAACACAATAATAACACAATAATAACACAATAATGACACAATAATAACACAATAATAACACAATAATAACACAATAATAACACAATAATAACACAATAATAACACAATAATGACACAATAATAACACAATAATAACACAATAATAACACAATAATAACACAATAATAACACAATAATAACACAATAATAACACAATAATAACACAATAATAATAATAATAAGTAACGTAAGTAAGTAAAACAGTAACCCTACATTGATAAAGTAATAAAGTGATGGATTTTACAGTGGCTTCAATAGTGCAAAAATGCTGTGCAGAGTACGATGACGTATGAAATGCGATATAACACGATACAGTACGGTCGTCAATTAGTCCAAAGGTATCCCAGACTCCCCTTCACCTGCGGCCCTCTCAGAGGTGTGTGTGTGTGTGTGAGGTCACCTAAGACGTCACCTGCGGATGACAGGGGGCTCAGCTCAGGTGACACGGACAGTAAAGGGAGGATGAGGGTCCACCATGCCCTTCTTAGAGAAGATAAAGACAAATGTAACATATGGGTGGGACGCACGTCATCGTTTACATGTTGGCATTCCTCTGTCCGACGGGCAGGTCATGTTTTCTAAACACTTTCAGAGATGCAGGACAGGTAATGATCAAATTCACTCACAATCTTATTATTATTACTCAATCTTATTATTATTACTACTCAATCTTATTATTATTACTATACTCAATCTTATTATTATTACTACTCAATCTTATTATTACTACTCAATCTTATTATTATTACTATACTCAATCTTATTATTATTACTACTCAATCTTATTATTACTACTCAATCTTATTATTATTACTATACTCAATCTTATTATTATTACTACTCAATCTTATTATTATTACTACTCGATCTTATTATTATTACTCAATCTTTTCAGTTTGTAAAGCGTCTTTGAGTGTCTAGAAAAGCGCTATAAGTCTAATGTAATAATAATAATGATGATGATGATGATGATGATATTATTATTATTATTATAATCTTCTGATTCCTTCTCTTCTAGAACTTATTTTGATCATCGAACGTGGGACATTAATTACCCAAAAGCTTCTAATGTACTTTTCTTTATTTGGGGGGGAGGGGGGGTATAGTTTCTTATCATTACCCCCTGTGTGTTCACAGCCTATAAAAATAAAAAATAAAATACATCGAACAGTCACAACACCATTAGGACGATCAGGCTGCAGACAACAATGACAGGCTGTGGTGGAAAAAAAAGCTCCTCCAGGGTTATCTGGCTGTTATTATTGTGTTTCCCAGCCCTCGGCCTGTTCCACCCCACAATCAGCCACGCGCGACGGCAGTCATTACTCAATCACTCCTGGCCCTGAATAAGATTTAGTGTGGATGCACCCCCCGAGAGGAGTGATGGAGTGTGAAATTTAGGAAATTTACGAGGGCAATTTTCGAACAGAACTACATGACTACACATCACCTTTAGGATGCCAGAGTGCAGTGTGTGTCCTCCGCTGCCGTGTGTCTACGGCTCCATGCTTCCACCATCACGTCATCTGTGAGCTCTGTGAGAGTTATGGCTGTCTCTCCTCCGTATGACTTTATTCACCCTGGCGATGAAGGAGCAGGAATAATGACAGTTATTATCCGTGGCCCTCCTCGTCTCGAGGGAGCGAGCTTTTCGGGGGAAGGGAAAGGCAATCGCTTGGGCTAAAAAAGAAGCCGGGGCCTGTTTCACCCACCTGCTCTCCCCGTGTCTCTCCTGGTCTCGTCCTCTTTCATCCTGCAAACCGTCATGCAGGTTTATTCGACGCACCATCTCTCTCTCTCTCTCGGTCGGTCGGTCGCCCTTTTGGAAGGTAGGGATCCTGATCTGGAAATATAACACAACACAGATGTTTTTTTTTAAATGAGATTGACGAGCGTTTGCTGTGTAAAAAATAATGTATCTAATTCTTTAAAAAAAAAAATCACCTCAAAACAAAACGGTGAGTTTCAAAGACGCCGGGATGGAGGGAGGGAGGGGAGAATGGAGGTTTGACACGGTGGGTCTCACAGAGAGACAGATCCAGAGGAGCCACGGCACCGATCCAGCAACAACAACAACAACAACAACAACAACAACAACCACCGCCGCACGAGACCCCGCCCGGCTGCCATAAATCACAGGCTACCTGAATGCAGGTGTGCACAGGTGTGTGCGGCACCGCATGGCCCCATGAAGGGGGGCCCCCCACCCCCCCACCCTCACCCCACCCCCCCCACCACCACCACACACTGTACCTGCGGAGACATTAAACACCTGAATACTTTGGTGGTGAAGCAACGCTTGTTTATAGGAAAACATTGCGAAGAAACTTAATTAGTGTTTCAATGATCCTCGCACCGTTATGGCGTTTTACAGTTCCTGGCAGACAGAGTCGTATCAAAGGGAGGGGGGGGGGGCGGGAACCAAGCCAAGCAGAGGAGGAGGGTGAGAGAGTGGAACGGTTGTTTAGGTTCACCCGTGTGCCTCCGTAGGTGAGCTTGCACACCTGTAGGCAGACACACACACACACACACACCTGGCTACAGGCTTCAGGTAATACACGATGAGCACCTGAAAACGTTGTCATCTCTCGATTCTGACAACACTCGCACACACTGATCTGTGTAGCATTACTGCATTACAGCATTACACACGTGTGTGTGTGTGTGTGTGTGTGTGTGTGTGTGAGGGGGGGTAGGGGGTTAAGCTATGTGTATATGTTGATGTTCAGTTAATCTGTATTACGTCATTTTATCTGATCTTGACAAGAGATGGAGGTGTCATTCTTCATTCTTCCAGGCCTTTCCGGAACGTTCCGGGGGGAAGAAATACTACAATGAGTCGGGACTAATTCCGATTAGTACTAAAATATGTTAAGTAGTGGTAAACATCTCATTCACACTCCTCTTCTCTAAGAAGCAGGGGATAATGTTATTCAGCTGTGAGTAACAGAGCCGTGGTGTTACTCTAACCAGCGCTTGTTTGGCCAGCTGCCCTGGGTCTTTTTTAAAAGCGTCCTTGTCTATTGATGCGGTTTAGCTAAAGGAATGTTTTGTGCCGATTATTCCGGAGGAGTTAAGATCTTCTTCTCTATCGTCCAGGATTGAAATTCTCCCTCTTGACATCATCCTTCACAATTGTAAAAAGCTTTCTCTTTTTTCTTTTTTTTTTGTCGTCCCCCTCTTTGGCCTTTTCGGGGGGGAACAAAATAAATAGCATCCCAAAAGTTATCTTGGGGTTTTGCATAGTTAACATTTTGCTAATGGGTAGCCTGGCCTTCTCCGGGAGACCGAGGAGCATTTTCGGGGGGCGTGAGGCGTTGTCGTAGCAACGCGGCCGAGGAGTGAATGAAGCAGATGTCAGAGCCATCCATCACCCCCGCAGCTCCCACTCTCTGAGACACCCTCAACACTGCCTCATCAATTACCTCTCTCTCTCCCCCCTTCTCTCTCCCTCTCTCTCTCTCTCTGTCTCTCTCCCTCTCTCTCTCCCTCTCTCTCTCTCCCTCTCTCTCTCTCTCTCCCTCTCTCTCTGTCTCTCTCTCTCTCTTTCTCCCTCTCTCTCTTTCTCCACCCTCTCTCTTTCTCTTTCCCTCTCTCTCTGTCTCTCTCTTTCTCTGTGTCTCTCTTCCCCTCTCTCTCTCTCTCTGTCTCTCTCTCTTTCTCCCCCCCTCTCTCTTTCTCTCTGTCTCTTTCTCCACCCTCTCTCTTTCTGTGTCTCTCTTCCCCTCTCTCTCTCTGTCTGTCTCTCTCTGTCTCTCTCTGTCTGTCTCTCCATCTCTCTCTCTCTGTCTGTGTCTCTCTCTCTGTGTCTCTATCTCTCTCTCTCTCTGTTTCTCTGTGTGTGTGTGTTTGTCTCTCTCTCTCTCTCTCTCTCTTTTTCTCCACCAGTCTACCATTACACTCCAACTTTCTTTCAGTATTGTCCTGTCCTCCAGTCGTCTAGATTGTAAATGATGTCAAACATACCAGGCGACAATCATTTAACAATCTCTCTCTCTCTCTCTCTCTCTCTCTCTCTCTCTCTCTCTCTCTCTCTCTCTCTCTCTCTCTCTCTCTCTCTCATCGTCTGGCGTGAGAGTCAGTTACAGATACAGGAAAAGACCCCACGCTTTCTGGACTGCTGAGGCGACATTTATTAACACTGTTTGACACATAACTCATAACTCTGTTAAATCACATATGACAATACAAACATGGACTAAAAAAATCAATTTGGCAAAACATCAGTTGGAAAATGAAACTTGCAGTATTCTTAGACATTTTGTAATTCAATTAGTCTTTGGTAAAACTGTGTCACTTTACCATGTAAGAAGTACCATGGTGGTGTGTATGACGTGGATGATGACAAGTGACTAACATGACACCACATCTCTTGTTGGTTTAATGACTTTTGGGATACCAAAAGACTCAGTTAGGTCTCTATGTTTCTAGGGGTGTTTTCATTAAGACTGAGCGATGACACATACCCATCCTGTTCTGCCTACGCAGTGACAAGGCACATTCTGTGTGACAGATACGCTACAATTTCAAAAAAGGTACATAACAAAATAAAAATCTCATTCTTTTCGTCCAGGTATCGGCCATCTTCCATCTCTTCTTCTAGACTCAAACATAATGGAATACAAGTTATGAAAAAGTGTGTGTGGATAATTTGTACACAAAAGGAAATAAAAAATAAATAAAATATTCATATAAAAATAATCTCTTACAAAATATATTTCTATCAGCCAAAGTCAACGACGGGTCAATTTTGTCTGGATGGATCGTGGGTGTGCTGCTCACGGTTGTATCAGGGAGAGAGTTAGCTTCGAGACTGTTGTTAAGAGAGAGAGAGCCAGCGTTGGTTGCACATCAATCACAACCTGCATGATTTTTCCCAGACAACTCGTGAGCTTAGAATGATAAGGTTCTATCTCCGTTTAGGGCAGTTCAGAGATATTGAGCGTCAAAGTTTTTACATTCCATTATGTTTTGTGAGATGGAACCTTTGTATTTTTATTAATTACTAACTCAAAAATGTCAATTTTTTTTAAATAACACCACACAGGCATTAATAAACACCTAATGGATCAGATTATGTAGAAAACTCAATTTTGACAAAAATGGAGATAGAACCTTATAATTCTAACGTCACGAACTAGCAGCAAACAGGGGGGGGGGGCTGACAAGCACAATAGGGTTATTAATAACAGCATCAGTCTGCCCGCACATTTCAGTAGTTAAGACTCTTCCTGCTCTTTCGTATGGAAGCTATTTTGTGCCAAAATGATCATCTGTATGTGTGAACTGTGAATATCTCTGTACGTGTCGTTGAGGACCTCCGCCTCCTTCGTCGAGCCAATCACATTGTCATGTTTGTGTTAAGCCATAACAACGATTTTAAGAATGTTTGGATTTTTGCTGCATTTTTGTTTTTTTAATTCTCCAAAATCCAGATGGATGTACTTGTTATTCATTAACGTTGTTTTGGCACAAATTAGCTTCCATGCTGACAGTATGTGCAGCTCCAGTGTATTACGTTTTTTGTTCATATAGCTATACAGTAAAGAGGTTAGGTAAAAGGGTGAGTGTTTGTACATCTATGGTTATGTGCACATAGTGTGTGTGTGTGTGTGTGTGGGGGGGGGGAAAGGTGGGGGTGGGGGGTTTGCGGGGAGGGGGGGAATGTGGGTCTTAAGTATTCTTTACAAAGAAAGACTCGACAGTTAGTTAACAGTGAATTCTGAAAAACATCAGTAGTTTTCTCATTAAATAAATTAATATTAGTCTAGTTTCTACATAAAAATAAAACAGTTAAATATTGCCATTGCTGTTGCAGCTGATTCATGCCAGAGGAACATAGTGTATATCCACCTGCCCAACAGTCTGTGTGAGCGGGTGTGTCTCTATAGGATCCTATACATCCATGCAGTATGAATGTGTCACATGGACAGACAAGGTGTTTGTCCAGGCTGGCAATAGTTTAGAAGCAGGTCCAAAGAGCAGCTTGTCCATAGAGCAGCTTGTTCAAAGAGCAGCTTGTCCATAGAGCAGCTTGTCCATAGAGCAGCCTGTACCAGTCAGTGTGTTCAGAGGCAGTACTGTCCAGGGCTCTGTCCTGGTACCTGGTCCACATGGTACCTGGTCCAGTGGCATCAACACGATCAACACAACACAGGGAAACCAGAGTCCAGAGTCCTCGCTGACATCACCTGGTGTTTGTCTGGTGGACCAGCTGACATCACCTGGTGTTCCAGACAGGAAGAGTCCAGCTGACATCACCTGGTGTTCCCCAGACAGGAAGTGTTCCAGACAGGAAGTGCGCCTGACAGGCAGTGATTGGCCGTAAACACCAACAGCATTAGAGAAGAAGAAGAAGAAGCACCTGGAGATGCGACGAGGATCAGACGAGGAAAAACACGGTGGAAGTTATTCCACTCCTCTCATACCTCTCTGTGTCTTTGTCCAGCCCAAGCCAACGCTGTGTTTGAAGTCAGGCACACACAGAAAACACACACACACACACACACACACACATACACAAACAAACAACACAACCAACCAGTCCTATGAGCAAGACAAGACGTTGCATATAAATAAAAAAAACGGTCCCAATAAATATCTTCTTTCCGTGTTCGTGTTTCTCCTCATTTACACGTGTACACCTCTGTCCTCTCGCTGCACGTGTTGCACTTGACGTAGCAGCACCACAGGAACTTGCAGTTGCACTGCCACACCCGCGAGTACTGGTGCGTGTTGTAGCCCCGGCCGCAGCACATCAGGTCGCAGCTGTTGGTCTGCTGCGCCGTCTTGTTGCACATGCGGCCCTGCGTGCCCATGCTGCCCGACACCGGGTCCTGCTCGCAGTAGTTGGGCGACTTCTCGATGTACACCAGGTCCGTGTCCATGGGCTTGCGGTAGGAGTCCTTGCGCTTCACCTTGAGGAAGGTGGGCCGCTTGTTCCGGCTGGCCCGGACGGGCTCCACGTGCACGGCCTGGTTGTACTTGTCCTTCAGGATGTAGCCCAGCTGGCGGAACTTGGGCAGCGTGGTCCAGCAGGTCTTGGTGGTGCAGGAGCCCGACACGCCGTGGCACTTGCACTCCAGACGCATGTTCTTCTCCAAGATCTGCAAACGAGAGAGAACGAGAGAAGGAGAGGGAGGGGAAGGGGGGTTTGTTAGTAACATTCTGTGTTGGAAAAGATATATTTAACAGTACCAGTCAAACGTTGAATTGTATAGGGTGTGTAGGAAGTGTGTCCAAGCTTTTGACTAGTACAGGATAGGATAGAGGATGTGGTATATGCTAGGGGGTAGTGGTGGCCCAGTGGATCGGTTGAGTTGGACTGGTGATCAGAAGGCTCACTCCAGATGTATGTTCTTCTCTAAGATCTACAATGGTCGACGAGAGAACAACGTTTTTTTTTTGGGTGACATTCTGTATTGAGAAGTTAGATAGTATAGGCTAGGGGAAATGTGGACACACTTTTCCATTCAATTGAATCGGGAAGTCTGTCTAAACTTTTGACTGGTACCGTATGGGATATAGTATAAGCTAGAGGTAGTGGTGGGCTGGCCCAGTGAATAGATAGTGAGTTGGACTGGTGATCAGAAGGTCATGAGTTCAAATCCCCACCTAGGGAACACCACCACTAGTGTGCCCTTGAGTAAGACCTGGGAACACCACCACTAGTGTGCCCTTGAGTAAGACCTGGGAACACCACCACTAGTGTGCCCTTGAGTAAGGCACTTAGCTCTGAGTTGCTCCAGGGAGACTGTAACCCTATAATCTCTAATTGTAAGTCGCTTTGGATAGAAATCCATGCTGTTAAATGCTGTAATGTAATGTCTCATGCTATGGAACACCCTCAACCTTCCTTATGAGTCACCTGACAGCAGGTAGCATGCGTACAGTGAAGGAATTCTAGCATATCTCTTAAATAGTTCCACAGGTTGAGACAAAGACTCTAATACATTCCGATAGATCTTAAACATTCCAGAGATCCTAAACTTGCTACGTCACCCGAGCGCCCTGTTCCATAGTATTAACTATCCGATTGTCTCGTAAAAGCTTCCCTCATTTGTGTCTTAAGTAAAAATGCATGGGAAACGCTTTTGTTTTCACAAAGCAGTTACTGTAAATGCAAGGCTGCTGTTGACTGTAATTCCCCAGTGTGTTGGGCAGACCCCTCTGTACAATGCCAAGAGGAATTAAGCAAAGGTTTGACATCAACACAGTATGAATGAAAAAACTAATTCTTGTGTGTGGTGTACACAGTCAAACCCAGGGATTCAGGTTCGTATAGTATCCTCTGTGTTGCCTATGTTTCCATGTATATGTCCACAGTCCACACCACGCAGCATTATGGGTAACTTTCTCATTTTGGCTGGTTTCCTAGACAGCGATTAACTAAGCCTGTTTCTGTACTAAATAACATTTTCGATAGAAAACGTCCATTGAAGATACATATCGGTCAGACTTTCCATTCTGTGTGAACATGTCAGTCAGCAGCAACTGAACAAAACATCTAGCTAAATCCAAAAAACGAGAGAAGACGCACACGCACACACACACACACACATATAAGGTAGTGAATTCACACACACAGAAGCTGGATGAACTTATGAATGCATGCGACGCACAGAAGGGGGGCAATTTACTTGTCTAGATACAGACGCATCTATAGAGCGCTGATTGGCAGGGCTGAATGGGCTTTTCAAGGTTAAGAGTGGAATCTTTTAGTGTGGTTGGCAGGGCGCTCGGCGCATTCTCTCTCTGCCCCGCGCTGAATGACATCAGACCGCCCCTGCGCCGTGTCTGGGAGAGGGACGCCGTACGTGCCGTTAAAAAAGAAGAAGCTTCGCCCGCCCATCTGTTTAATTATTCCGCTCCCTCTTTCTTCAACCCTCAGACTTCCTGGAGTCTCTCGGGGGTAGTTGTCAGACGCCTTTTGGGGAGCATATCTAGCTTTAACATAGTCATGCTTCCGATCCCTGATAAAAAAAACATTTAATTCAGGGAGGGGGGGGGGGGGGGCTATTGAAGTCAAATGCCCATGAATCTGGCACCGCTTGTTTAGAATTTAGAAGACCCCCCCCACCTCCACCCACCACCACCACCACCCCACCCACCACCACCACCCCATAAAAGCCTGCCATTGGCACCGTTTTACATCATTGTTTATTCTTCGGAGAAATTCCAAGGTTGGTTGGCTCAAAGCGCGCTGCTGACATCATTATATCTTTACAATATGATCACTGTGCCAAAGTTATTTGGCCAGGACAACGACTTCCTGGTCGGAAGACCCAGATGAGAGGCGACGTGTTAATGATTGCTAGGCCAGGTTAAACTCCCACTCACGCCAGTCGCTTAGGGTTATAGCCCCAACGATCTCTGTCCAGAGTGCTGAAAAACATCTCTATTTTCTGCAGAATGAATGAAGGCTGTTCTCAATGTGGAGCAAGCTACAAAAAGTTGTCACCCTTGTACTTATAAAATGAAAACCTTAGTGAGTACCGGTACAGTACGACCTTCCCTCATCTGTAACCTAAAACCAGAACTAAGATTTGAAACAACCCTCCTCTCAAATGTTCTAATAACCTTCAGTATATGCATCATGGGCACCCCCTCTGAAAACGATTACTCTACTCAATTCGTGCTTTTCTGAAAAAGAGGTAAAGATCTCTTAAAAGGAAGGAAGGAAGGAGGACATCGAAGGAAACACTTTTGCAGCACCCGAGCACACAGCTGCCCCAACCAACTGGCTAATGAGTAATCGACTACTTGGGCAACCTCCTTCTCCGACAGTCACTGTGATGGAGCTGAGAGGGAGGGCATTCTCCTCGTACCGTCGTGTTTAGACGACAGCATAGAGATCGAAGGCTGTAATCAAACTCCCCTGGTTTCCTCTGAAAGGCTCCTATCGTTTCATAACAGACAACCTCTTTAGTCTGTGTGTGACTCTGTGTAGCTCCAGCTGGATCTGATGGAAGCGCGTGCAGGGGATGATAAATAATCGCCAAGGTTACACGCTGTTTCCTACGATGGCTAACCCCTTGGCTACGATGGCTAACCCCTTGGCTACGATGGCTAACCCCTTGGCTACGATGGCTAACCCCAGCACCAGCACCACCAGCTGAAGGGTTCTGAAGTGCTCGCTCAGTGCTTCTCTACACACAAAACAAGATGCTTTAGAATTACAACCCACATGAAAAGAGGAGGCCGTGTTTCTGCTTTGCATTTCCATGTGAGGTAGAAAACCCTCCGTGTCTGTTCATCACATTTCTATCAATTCCTCTGTTATGTAAATGACGACGGTTTTGTCATCAATAAAGACCTCCTGTACCGTATCTGACGTCATTCTGGTCTCTGTGAAGATGTATTTGCTACAACTACACATGTATGGTTTTCACATTGGACATGCCGTTGGTAGGGTAACCACATACATTCCATTAAGTTGACCCTAGACATGAGTTCTAACACTCTACTAGAGTGGCAACATTGTACATGTTGTTAAATAGTGATTAGGTAATTACACGGTTATAACACAAGTGGAGTAAGGAGCAGTTCATAAGGAATAAAATCTAGTTAAGGTGGGAGGTGTGTTAAGGTGGTATGTTAAGATGGAAGGTATGTTAAGATGGGAGGTATGTTAAGGTGGTATGTTAAGGTGGAAGGTATGTTAAGGTGGGAGGTATGTTAAGGTGGTATGTTAAGGTGGGAGGTATGTTAAGGTGGGAGGTATGTTAAGGTGGTATGTTAAGGTGGAAGGTATGTTAAGGTGGTATGTTAAGGTGGAAGGTATGTTAAGGTGGTATGTTAAGGTGGTACGTTAAGGTGGGAGGTATGTTAAGGTGGTATGTTAAGGTGGGAGGTATGTTAAGGTGGTATGTTAAGGTGGGAGGTATGTTAAGGTGGGAGGTATGTTAAGGTGGTATGTTAAGGTGGTATGTTAAGGTGGGAGGTATGTTAAGGTGGTATGTTAAGGTGGGAGGTATGTTAAGATGGTATGTTAAGGTGGTATGTTAAGGTGGGAGGTATGTTAAGATGGTATGTTAAGGTGGTATGTTAAGGTGGGAGGTATGTTAAGGTGGTATGTTAAGGTGGTATGTTAAGGTGGGAGGTATGTTAAGGTGGTATGTTAAGGTGGGAGGTATGTTAAGGTGGTATGTTAAGGTGGTATGTTAAGGTGGGAGGTATGTTAAGGTGGTATGTTAAGGTGGTATGTTAAGATGGTATGTTAAGGTGGTATGTTAAGGTGGGATGTATGTTAAGGTGGTATGCTAAGGTGGTACGTTAAGGTGGGATGTATGTTATGGTGGTATGTTAAGGTGGAAGGTATAGGAGCCAACGGACCCCCATGTGGATCCGAAGTGATATAAAGAGTTTACCTCGATCAATTCTCTTCATCGATATCACATTTTTTTCACAATTTTGCATGCTATACGATGCCACCATTTTTTTCCCGAGACGGTAAACACGGCCTAAGTCACATCCAGTTTTCTCCAACTGGAGAATGTGTCATGTCCGGTTTCAACGCCGAATTTCCATACCATTGGTCGGCCAACCCAAAAAAATCCCCCCCCCCCAAAAATTCTGATACATGAGAAAGGTCAAAGGTCAAAGATGGTGCCAAAATATCTCCAAATGGCTTAAACATATAGGTGTCCGCCTAAACATACCTGTACTAAAACAGGTACAAAGTTGCATTTGCTCACATTACTAGCATCGACTTTGGCACAAGTACTAATAAGACCCTGGAGTACTGATTCCTAGATGATTTGGGCTTCGTTATCAGGTTTCCAAGGTGATATTCACTGTAAAAGCTGGGGTTTTTTTAGGCGGAGACTGAATTTGAGATGTTTTATAATGTTCTAGCTCTATTTGCTCTGACACAGTAACATAGATTTTGATTCTGACACTTCTACAGCCACCCCACAGGTGTTAGCTTTCATTTGATAACAAGATCATTATGAAGGCCCTTGTGATTGTGGAGATATTCTATATTCACTGTGGGCATGTCATTTCGAGCACAAAACCAGAAAAATGAGGTGGATAAGATGAGGTTAAGGTGGTATGTTAAGGTGGGAGGTATGTTAAGGTGGTATGTTAAGGTGGTACGTTAAGGTGGGAGGTATGTTAAGGTGGTATGTTAAGGTGGTATGTTAAGGTGGTATGTTAAGGTGGTATGTTAAGGTGGGAGGTATGTTAAGGTGGTATGTTAAGGTGGGAGGTATGTTAAGGTGGTATGTTAAGGTGGTATGTTAAGGTGGTATGTTAAGGTGGGAGGTATGTTAAGGTGGGAGGTATGTTAAGGTGGTATGTTAAGGTGGGATGTATGTTAAGGTGGTATGTTAAGGTGGTATGTTAAGGTGGAAGGTATGTTAAGGTGGTATGTTAAGGTGGTATGTTAAGGTGGTATGTTAAGGTGGTATGTTAAGGTGGTATGTTAAGGTGGGAGGTATGTTAAGGTGGGAGGTATGTTAAGGTGGTATGTTAAGGTGGGATGTATGTTAAGGTGGTATGTTAAGGTGGTATGTTAAGGTGAGAGGTATGTTAACGTGGGAGGTATGTTAAGGTGGGAGGTATGTTAAGGTGGTATGTTAAGGTGGTATGTTAAGGTGGGAGGTATGTTAAGGTGGGAGGTATGTTAAGGTGGTATGTTAAGGTGGTATGTTAAGGTGGTATGTTAAGGTGGTATGTTAAGGTGGTATGTTAAGGTGGGAGGTATGCAGCAGCAGAGACAGAGTGACGGACTCTCTAACTGCGTCATCCCACGGCGTCACGCCTACCTTGCGGCCCACTTCGTTGTTGTGGAGGTTCATGAGCGTCCTGGCGTTCTGCTTGATCTCGCGGGCGTCCACGAACACCTTGGAGAAGTCCAGGCCGTAGCGGATGTCCGCGGAGCAGCCGCCCCACTTCCAGCCCTCGTCCTGGTTGTAGAAGCCCTGCTTGTCCTTGTCGCAGCCGCAGTCGCTCAGGTTGCCCTGCGTACAGGCGGCCGTGATGGCGTGGGCCACTCCCGCGGCGATGATAGCGTAGGTGAACGCTGCCTCCTTACTGCCTGAGGGGGATTAAAAAGGATACATTTATATCAGAATCGCTGACAACAAGATCCACTGTCTCAGGCGGTATCGAGCCTCCTTTACATACCTGACATAGCTCGTTCAAACGAAATCATAAAAAGCAGGAGCTAGGCCAAGCCTCGGTTCATCTATCATGCTAGCTTTAAACAGCTTAATGGCAGGAGGGCACTGAGAGAGCGCTCCTCTGTATATTGTGCTAACGATGGTTCGGGGAGATAAAAAATAATACTTTGCTAACTATAAGGAAACTTAAGAAAGGGTCGTGACGACTCCAGGGGGATGGACCTACAGGACATACAGTACCTAGGCAAACATGGACTGTGTAAAGTAAATTGTCCGTCATCCTTGTGTGTTGTCAAACGAGAGGAAACGTTAGGTTAGCGGAACCAGACTCAGAGGCAGATTCAGGCATTCGCCGTTTCGGACACAGGAAGGGATATAGTCAATCTATCGCAGGAGGAGTACAATGGGCACAGGTTTATTTAGAAGACAATCCGGGGGGAGATACGGTATTATATGTTTAGACTTCAGTCTGGCCCCGGTCCCAGGTCCTGTCACAACGGGGTGGAACCCTGTGGAGGTGAGGCCGAGAGGCATGCAGGCCCTCCCTAGATGGGCAGGCAGATAGAATTGATTTCCACTCTATAAATCAGAGTGCTTCCAGGTCAACCGCATTCTTTTAAAGGAACATTTCACCGATGGTCACCATGACTCAACAATAGCAGGTTATAAGTGGTCTTTGTTATTATAAATAGCCAGGAAATACTTTTTTTTTTTTATCAAATGTTCAAATTAGCAAGTTAAATAGCCTTTTATCGGACCAGGAAGTAATATGTGTGGATTGTAAAATCCTACAACGTCCATAGTATCGTAGTCCCAGGGAGGCAGCCTTGGTGATGCACCGTGCTTGGATGTAAACACACCCAGGCAGTCGCTAGGCTAATTCAGGGACGGTAAACCTCACTCCTCCCTAAAGCTCCTATCCTTGTTGTTTCCAAAACGGTGTGATTACCCCCAAATACATGACTCAGGGTAAAGTCATCGGAGTAGCTATGCCGACAGCGGCTGTTAATCTACAGGACGTGTTTGGAAGCTGTTTTCATTCGCCCCTCAGGTGATCTGGACAACGATCTTAGGTCAAAACTCTGTGAAAAGTCCCCTTAATTAAATTGAGATCGCACAACAGGGAAAAGAAGACAGCAGGACTGCTTGTTGACGTATGATGACTAACATCATATAATACAGTATATAGTATATTATAGGTTTCACACAGGTGATGAAATAGAGAAAATAATAATAATCAAGAAGATGCTAGTAGTGCATACTTTTAGCTTAAAACATTTAAACGATGAAATGATCTACTGACCTGATAAGACATGGAATTGTCTACAATAACAACATTCATTCAGGAGGGACCCCATGTAGTTTGAATGCGTTCATTAACTACCAGTCAAACTGGTTCACTTTCAATAACTACCAGTCAAACTGGTTCACTTTCAATAACTACCAGTCAAACTGGTTCACTTTCAATAACTACCAGTCAAACTGGTTCACTTTCATTAACTACCAGTCAAACTGGTTCACTTTCAATAACTACCAGTCAACCAGTCTTTGTGTACCAGTCTTTGTGTGCTAAGCAGTGAGAATCCTGTAATCAGAGAGAATTAAAAAAAAAACTATTGATAATATAGTTAATATAATATACACCACTGCACTGCTGGGTGAATGCTACAGGAAGTAGAACTCCTCATTAGCCAGATTAATGGATCATCACCTACTGTATTTACCCTCCTAATGAATCATTTACATGCCCAGGACACAGTAGCAGCAATGGTTAACTTTGCTAACTGACTTCTGGCCACTTCCAGGTGTTAGGAAACACCCTTGGTCTGATGTCAAGGAAACGTAGAACATTTGACTGTGTCGTTCACCTGAATGAGCAACATGTTTTCCTTGTGTCAGTTGTCAAAGTTCCATGTTATTGAACCAAAAGCGTGACGCTACAATGCATGAGGAGACAACGCTACCTCAGAAAGTCCTTCAAACACAACCCATGTCTTATCCTTGTTTTACATGTGCAAGAAGCGATTTGGAGATATTAGGTTGAATATCGTTTTATGTTCCGTCCTGATGTATGTCCTGCACACCGTCAGTCCATGTTTAAATGGTAAATGGACTGCACTTATATAGCGCCTTTATCCAAAGCGCTTTACAACGGCCTCTCATTCACCCATTCACACACACATTCACACACCAATGGCTGCAAGCTACCATGCAAGGCGCCGGCCGGCCCGCTCACTGGGAGCAATTTGGGGTTCAATGCCTTGCCCAAGGACACTTCGACATGTGGCCAGCAGGGGCTCGAACCGCCGATCTGCCAACCTTGCGATCATTAGACGGCGGCTCTACCTCCTGAACCACAGGATGTTTAACCTAATTTGCCTTGAACATTTGCCTTATGTTTAAGATGATACTAACCCCCACAGACACTAGAACACGTCCTGAGGAGCACAGGTAAGGTGACGTCTTGGAACATTGCCTTGCATTGAAAAAAGAAGCTAGCTAAAGGAAAATGATGTGTAGCTTGTTATGCCTTAGATGCCTTATACCTTAGGGCCTGATGCCAAAGGAGACGGTATGTGTGTGTGTGTGTGTGTGTGTGTGTGTGTGTGTGTGTGTGTGTGTGTGTGTGTGTGTGTGTGTGTGTGTGTGTGTATGTGAATGTGTATGTGTATGTGTATGTGTATGTGTGTGTGTATGTGTGTGTGTATGTGTATGTGTGTGTGTATGTGTGTGTATGTGTGTGTGTGTGTGTGTACGTGTACGTGTATGTGTATGTGTATGTGTATGTGTAGGCCTATCCTAATGTTTAGGCTGTTAGAATGCTCGCGTCAGCAATAATGAAATGCAAGATGCTGTTTTTCTCAGTGTGTTGGTTCAGCAATGTTTACTTAAATCAAGATCAGAGCACAAACCTGACTGATAAAAAGGCTATAAAACTTCTCAGTTATGACAAGAGTTTCATTACTTTTTCCAGAGGTATCTGAATCAGTGGCATAGAAATGATTCTGTGTCAAACTTCCCCAGCCAAAACGTGCAAATGCAAGAGGTTAATTTATTAACCTAGCACAATGTACTTGTCTGGACTTGAGGCATTTATGCTTCTAGAGGGGAACATACTTTATGAACTTACAGGAGGGTGGTTATTCAGAGCTGAGAGGCAAAAGGGGAAGAAGAAGAAGAAGAAGAAGAAGAAGATTATATATATAGAAAGTTACAAACCATCTTTTTTTAAATAATCTACTGGAAAGAAAGTGATCGGGACTGATTCTCATTAACTAATCATTCCTTTTATATGTAGGAGTTACCAGATCAGAGCTCCTGTAATGGAACAACACACAGTTATGTCACGTGTTATGTTATATTGTGGTGTGACCAAACTAGAGAGGGATGGTCTACCAGTCGATGTCATTGTCAGCAATAAACTATGGAACCATTAGACGACACCACTGAGTCTACAACCACGTCCCTCCTCGCTCCAGCAGGAGCAACAATGCCTTTCATCCTGCACCTCATCTGGCCGGTGTAGCCAATCTTGTTAGAACGGTTGTCCAGACTATCCCCCCCCCCCCCCACCCCCCCCCCCCACCCCCACCCCCCAACAAAGTCCAATGGCGACACAACAGCAGCAGTCAAAGACCAATAAACAATCCTCCCTTGAGATGTGGTTTTGCGGCTACTGATATTCAGAACGATCTGGAATGATTCTCTGTCTGTGGGGAACAAGTAGCTCTGGCTCCCTCCCTCCCTCTCACACATGACTGTACAAGACTGTTGGTCTTCCCTCTGACGCCTGGATCACGCAGACACTGTTTTGTATACAACTGCTATTTGACTTTTTCAACGTGTAAGAAGTGGGGAAAAAAAGAACTGTTTGTTCTCGTGTATACCTACAGTGTGCAACACGCAGGCAACTGTTGTCGTCTATGATCTATGAACAGGCCAATCGGGAGGGAGGGAGACAAGCACATTGTGTTTGAATATGATCCCTTGGTTAATTTCCGGGACAATCCACAAGTCATTTGAGCATCCATTCCCCTCCAGCCATCTTCCACAGACAAACAGGGCCAAACGTCTTGCCCTCCTTTCCCACCCGCCAAAGAGGCTCTATCCCTCACGCAGCCATTTGTCAAAGTGTCAGAGCGCTCAATAGCACTGAACAACCTCAGAAGAAAAAAAAGAAAGATAACAATTTGCCTAAGGAAAACAGACACCCTTACCAAAGAGGAGAGGAATCACTCCACTTAGTTGGAGTTGTTTCCATGTCTCTAAAGCGCTGGATGTTTTTCTCTCCCATCTTGTTATTAAGCAGACGTAACATATACCCGTGGTTAACCTAACAGCCACGTCATTAAAGTCTGCTGATAAGCACAGATGATGATGATAATAATAACAATAAAACGTTCAATACTTTCCTTGTGAGACACAACTTGTTTAAAAGAAGAAAGTGCCCCCTTGATGATGTTTTCACAATGAGAGCAATGCAGACAACCCAAGTTGTCACAGAGGTATTACATTTTATACTGTTGCCTAATTTGCCTTGAAACACTACACATGTTTGTCCACTTTTTTCCATGTTTTCCAGCCATAACTCCATATCAAAGCATCATATGATATTATAGGCTTAAATACAAAAAACGCTGCTTGCTGTTGTTCATCCAGCAAAGCTCTCTACCACAATTCTAGTCTGCAGACTAGGTACCCAAGTGATAACCTTAATAAAACAAAGAAAAAAAGAAACATAAAAAAAAAAGAAGAAGTCAAGATGATTAATCATCTGAGTCATGGATTTCAAATGAGGGCCTTTGAACTCGACACAAACGGGAAGATAGCCTAAAGGTGAGAACATCATGAAAGGGATATACGTTGCATTAATGAAAGATAGAGCCCACAATCACTCAGCAAATAGATGTCCTAGATAGGAGGGTTGACAGGGATGTTTTAAGTTGGACAATTATGAAGGTCTGAACGTATGAATAGGTTAGGCCTATAATTGGCATGATCTTCTTGTTTGACAAACATCTGGTAATAACATTTAATTACAACATTATACTATTCAGTTAGAACAATGAAACTCTAGACTAAAGACTTTCATGAAAAAACAGACTAGACCAATTTCCAGTATATAGAAATATACAATAAAAACATAGCAGAGTTAGCTAGTTAGGCGTTAGTTCGCCTTATTATTGGGATATTATCAAGCCCAATCAATTACATCAATAATATCGTTACTCAAATTCAGTCCATCCCATTCTCATAATGACTTACTATAATACAAATAAATAAATACATGTATTTATTTAAATGCATTAAATAAAATAAATAAAGGTTGTTGTTATTATTATTATTATTATTACTAAAATAAAGCTGTAACATACCCACTTTCAGCTCTTTTCCAAAGACAGTTCTCTCTCCCAGGGCAGAGCAGTTCCACCGTCCATTTTTAAATTGGAATTGGCACTCGTTGATGCCCAGCTGAGCGCCCTCTCCGATCACGATGATGGCGTCAGGCCGGCTCTGACAGATCGTCCTCTGCCGAGGGGCCAGGCCAGGGATTTTGTTACAGATTATACTGGCTCCCAACGCGACCACGGACGAAAAGCCCCTGGAAATAGTAGATAAATAAGAGTCATGTATAATAATAATAATAATAATAATAATAATAATAATAATAATAATAATAATATCAATATTAATATTATTATTATTAATAATAATGATGATGATCTGTCCACTATTGCAATATTTTCGATATTTCATAATTATTATTAATCAAATTAAAATATCAGCATGAATATCTATTGGTAATGTTCATGTTAGAGTTAACAGGCATAACATACAGTAGATGTAGGCTATAGGCTTATATTTAAATGTGTTGTACAACATTTGCCCTGCTGATATAGGCTGTATAACCTATATATACAAAACCTGGTGCTACTTTTTAAGCCAATTTCCCAATTGTATGTTGCTTATTTAATCCGCCTATAGTTCTACACAAAACAATCTAGATGGATCATGTATCTCCAACCCATCTCTGTGTGCTATCTTTCCCTGACATGCGCCAGCTATCATATCCATCCCTTAAACCTCTTAAACCATCAGGTCTGAACATGCTATTGTAGCAGACTGGACATGCAATATCCCACAGAGTATGCACTATGCAGGCTAATAAATACAAAATAAATAAAACTCACCCAATTTTCAAATACACAATTCCCAGGCAAAGAAACATATGGAAAATCCAGCGGCGTGTTTTCCTGCTCATGGTGGTGTCCACCTCTGGACGAGATGTTCAGCTGGTAACACGGGGTTGACAGACGGGGACCCCAGGTGAAGTTATCAAAACCTCCTCGGGACAGTAAAAGTTCCTTTGCAATCGAGTGGAAGTATCCTAGAGAAGGTCTGGAGCTGGGGTTGAAGTCGCATCGGGTTGCTGCCTGCCTGACCCAGGTGACTTCAGAGAGCTCCCCGAGAGATCAGGCGCACTTTACGCGCACTGGCTTGAACCTCCGTCCGGCGGTGTCTCCACCTCTCCTATCACAGGGCTGCGTTCGTGAATACGCTCTGGACCTCTGATCAGCACTCATGGGATTGCCTCGCGTCCAATCACATTACTTGGGGCCCTTTATGACGTCGGACCCAGTGTGCGCCCCGGCGGTCTCTGAGCGGATCGACGAACGCAGTCTACCTCTCCTACCAGGGCGTGTTCAACCCACCAGACATGGCTCACTCCCACAGTGGAATAAGACCCCCGACTACAAGTGCGTTAGCCCCCCTATTCATAAACACCTTATTGCAGAATCCTCCGACCACGTGGCTTCAGTGAAGCAGTAGACCTGCTATAATTCAATATCTGTGGTAGAACCTAGAGCTTCTCAATTGTTTAACTGTTAATCCAAAATAAAAAATTAATGTAAAAAAATATCGCGTTTACAATAAGTTCTAGGTGTAATTATGTTTTCAATTGCATAAGATAATGAAAAGATCCCTGCATTAATTGCAGAATGGAGTGGATGATTAAAAGACACCCTCTGCCTCGGCTTAACAGGTCCCTGATCAGCCCTCTGGAGCTTCAGGGGGGTTTTATTCACTCTTAAACACTTTAAACGCTCCTCCCTCTTTCAGCAAGACAATTTATTTAACTTGTGATACATGGGCATCCCTGTCCCCCAAGAGGCTCTGTGCATCATAGCAGAGATGATCATAATATCCTATAATAACCTTTGTATAGCACTTATCCTGCAAACGTTGCAGCTCAAAGTGCTTTAACACATCCACACAGCATAACAACAATAGTAGAACAATAGTAAATAAAACACAATAGCAATAATATAAACTACATACTAAAACAAGAATAAACCATAGAACCCAAGGGGCATAGAACAAAGATAAACAAAATAATATAAGAATTACTATGAGATTTAACAAGTAAATACATTTGCAAATATATACAATATATAGATTAATCAACTAACAGTAAAGAATTAAAGAAAGCATTTAGAAATAGTCATTTAAAGGCAATATTAAAAAGATGAGTTTTTAGTCTTGACTTGAACATATTTAAAATGTTTTATTATTATTATTATTATAGCTATGACATTTTTTTTTTTTTACAAAAATTAAATATGTTAAATGATAAAGATGCCCAGTGGTCTAGTGGAGGAGAGTGCATGGTGGACACCTTGCTAGTGGATACAGGCTATCAGCCGTGTCCGTGCTGCGCTGTCTATCATCTTATCACCTTCTCATACTGCGATGAACAAAGCTATTCAAATTTTGCGTGACGTTAGTGTACATACAGTAGCCTCGGATATCCCAATCTAGGCTTCAGTTGTCTATCAGCTCATATCCTTTACTATTGCGCCATCTGCAGGCGAGGGCGTGACGTTGCTGATACAATGACTCGTGTCTCTTGACTGAACTCATGCAGTAAACTATTCAATCAAGCCCTGACAACATTCTTGTTATTGTGCATTAAGACCAAACTGTGCTTTCACATACTAGAACAACATTTAGAGTGTCATATCAGTGTCCTTTTCATATCAGTGGCATACAATAGCCTAGATTACAATTTCAACTTCAAGTGTAGTATAGAGCCAATTCATTTGTGACATAACCAGCCAATGCTAAATGGTCTTCATTGTTAGTTACCCTAACCTTTAAATATAATCCTTATCTGATACTAATCTGATCATGCATCCAAATCAGAAGGATAACACTTACTTAACCTCACGTTTATGTGTGCATGCAAAGTGTAAGGGAAACCTTGCTTTTTTAATGAATAAAAACACATCTGATCTTTTCAACACAGGAGCAGTTTATATCATACAAACACAACCATAATAACAACTTTTATTTGTATAGCGCCTTTCCTGCAAACGTTGCAGTTCAAAAGTGCTCCTATCATTCTATAATCATCATTTAATTATTTAGTCATTTAGTAAAAAGATGGGTCTTCAGTCTTGACTTGAACATTTGCTGAGGTTGCATTACTCCCATAATGAAGAGAACTCCTGCTGGATTCCCAGGTATAGTTCATTAACATCCTTGAGGCTAGCAAACATGGTACATAAAGGGTGGATAATAAAACAAAAAAGAACATACCAAAGATGTTATCATTTATCCCCCCAAAAAACCAGAGTTCACAAACCAACACATCTCTTGCTGTCCCGTCTGAGGTTGGAGACAGTCGTATAGATGAAGCCCAGGGATAGGCAGCAGGTTGTATAGTTATCTCCACCAAGACAAAATTCCTGCCTCACAACTATGCAATCTGCTACCTCTACCCAGGAACTCACAGATCACCGATACTCTTTTGCTCTGCGTGTGTTCAATGTTTTAGCAAGCATGTTAAATGACATGTAAAGTGACAAATGAAAGCGACTGCCTTCAAGCATGGCACATGTTGTAAGCCGTAATACAGGACTGGTTGGAGATACAGGTTACAGGTAAAGCAATCTTCCCATCAGACCTGGGGGGTGTCCCTTCAACGTCGCTAAAGGAAAATGATCCCTGGCTTATTTTGATAAGTTTCGCGAAACTCACAAGACTTCTCTCAAAAAGAAGCCAATAATGGATTGTCCTTACGCGACGTTGATGGAATACCCCCCTGGAGTTGAGAGAAACAGGTCATGCACACTGGTAATAACATTCAGCCCGCTGTCGTGGAGAAAAAACACAACTCAGAGTAGACGCTCTTTCTGCCCCTCGGGGAAGGCAATAGATTGTATAGTTATCTTCTAAACAGGGTAAAATCACTACCCTACAACTAAACAATCTACTACCTCACACCGCCTGGGCAACCACAGGCGAGATCCGTGAATCCCTCGGTAAAAACGGATGAAAAAAACATCAGTTGTAATCATCACGATTAGCAAGAGCTCATCGATGATTGTCGACAGATTGTTCCAGGTGTGTTACTGTCACTTTGAGAAAGACAGTAGGTTATATAGTTATCTCCCAGTGTGGGTGTGACCCTAAAACTATACAACCTACTACCTCATCCCACAGCGCAACGTGGTCTTCTCTCTGCCTGACAAATGAAGGGGAAACACTTTCACACAACGTTAAAAACACTCCCACGATTCTTCGATGATGAAGTCCAAGGCCTCTGCTGATTGGTTGGATGTTCTCTGTTCCACCTAAATCAGAGCTGAGCGATAGCACCTGTAACGATAAAAAATTAATATTGTGAAATTATACTTCAAAATCAACATAACTTGGTCCACATCCTTAGCATTTGTAGGATTAATCTAACAACAGCTAAAACTGCTGAGGCAGTTGGTTTGAATTCGGTTGCAAAATGCTCTCTTGCTCTCCATTGACGAGGGAGTAAAATGGAGGGTCTGGACAGGACACCATGTTGGTATCGGGCCATCGCACCAGCACCCACAATGCACCAGGACACCATGTTGGTATTGGGCCATGGCACCATGACACCAGACACCATGTTGGTATTGGGCCATGAGACCATGTTGGTATTGGGCCATGGCACCATGGCACCATGGTGGTATTGGGCCATGATGACGCCATGTTGGTATTGGGCCATGACACCATGTTGGTATTGGGCCATGGCACCATGACACCATGTTGGTATTGGGCCATGATGACACCATGTTGGTATTGGGCCATGATGACACCATGTTGGTATTGGGCCATGATGACACCATGTTGGTATTGGGCCATGACACCATGTTGGTATTGGGCCATGGCACATGCCAGCTAGTTTTGCCATTGGTGCTTAACAGTTCAACGCCACCGGACTGAAGGAATCTAAACACACTGTTGACTGCCTCCATCCAGGACGCACTGGGTAACATTAACCCTTAGTGCCCCTTTCACAAACTGGACTGGAAAGGGGGAATAATTCAGCATTCTACAGTGCAGAGCAAGCAGCCAATCAGTCCCCTAACAGCATTAAGAGACATCTGAGACATCTACTGCCCCCCAGCACTGCGTCTCCTGAAGACACCCGCTTTTCCCCTTTACAGTGTCCCCTAAAACGTCTATTCCCCCCTTGTGCTGTGTCTCTGTTTCTCCAGTGTCTATATAACATTTAAAACAATTATAATAATCTAGGTTTAGAAGAAGGTGACAGAAGAAGATTTTTCCTTCTATCAATGGCCCCGGGCCTGAGCTGGATTACTCTTCCTGCTACGACTGGTGGATTGATGATTCACTTGCTTAGTCAAATGTATTCATTGTAAGTCGCTTTGGAACAAGGCGTCTGCTAAATGCTAAAAATGTAAATGTAAATGTAAATAAAAGATTAAAAAATGTTTAAAAAAAAATAGTGGCACTGGAACAGAAAAAGCCCCACTAGGCATAGGCTAGTTAAGCTTTGACAGCAGGCCTATAATATATATTATTCCTTTTAAAGGATCTTGCTTGGCCGATGGGGAACTTGCCACTTCATTTTTGGAAGTCCCTGGTTCTTTTGAAGTCGATAAATTCACCCTCAGAAATGTGTAAACTCCTGTTGACTATTGTCCCCGTCCGTATGAGCAAGCTGCTGAAGCGTCTCCGCTGGCTGGGCTGGCCTGCGTCAGAGGATGAGCCACACCAACCGCATTGTCATAAATCTGTCCACTCCTCACACTGACTCAGCCCTATGGGAATGTCTCGTTAAATCAGGTAGGATCATTAATAAGCCAACAACATGAAACGGTGCTTGATGAGAGAAGCTAACACTCTCGCACCTCGTTGTATTCCATCCCATAGAGTCTGTAGATAAAAAATGATATAGATAGGCCTCTTAGGCTAGTGTTTAGGCTACATAGGGCCGGTTTCACAGACAAGGCTTAAGCCTAGTCCTGGACTAAATCACACTTTCAATGTAAAATCTCCATTGAAGATGCTTTTTAGTCTAGGATTAGTCCTAAGCCTTGTCTGTGAAACCAGCCCATGATGTTCTGTGCTATTGGTTTAATTATAAGCCATGCCAATAAGTGACTTTTTTTTGTGTATATGACTTCCATCTTCTATTTATACAGCGACACAGTCAGTGAAAACTTGTGCGCTAGTCTTTATCAAACCAATTTCTCACTGGTAAAATAAGACAATAGTTATGTCATATCTGGTCCTTGCAGGGTGTGCACATTGTCCTGGCCCTGCTCTCACCTGCATATCCAACGAGCCATTTTGGTTGGACATGCCTGGGATAGATATCATCAGCAACGTTGACGTTAACTAGCACTTAACCTAGACTAGAGCTAGGCTGCTCTGTTTGACTGACTTGCTAACTAGGTACTGGGTTGCCTTATCTAATGCAGACCCCCTAGTTAAGAGGTACTAGGTCATCTAATCGAGACCACTAGTTAAGAGGTAGTGGGTCATCTAATGCAGACCCCTAGTTAAGAGGTAGTGGGTCATCTAATGCAGACCCCTAGTTAAGAGGTACTGGGTCATCTAAGGCAGACCCCTAGTTAAGAGGTAGTGGGTCATCTAATGCAGACCCCTAGTTAAGAGGTAGTGGGTCATCTAAGGCAGACCCCCTAGTTAAGAAGTACTGGGTCATCTAATGCAGACCCCTAGTTAAGAGGTACTGGGTCATCTAATGCAGACCCCTAGTTAAGAGGTAGTGGGTCATCTAAGGCAGACCCCTGGTTAAGAGGTAGTGGGTCATCTAAGGCAGACCCCTAGTTAAGAGGTAGTGGGTCATCTAAGGCAGACCCCTAGTTAAGAGGTAGTGGGTCATCTAATGCAGACCCCTAGTTAAGAGGTAGTGGGTCATCTAAGGCAGACCCCTAGTTAAGAGGTAGTGGGTCATCTAAGGCAGACCCCTAGTTAAGAGGTAGTGGGTCATCTAAGGCAGACCCCTAGTTAAGAGGTACTGGGTCATCTAATGCAGACCCCTAGTTAAGAGGTACTGGGTCATCTAATGCAGACCCCTAGTTAAGAGGTAGTGGGTCATCTAATGCAGACCCCTAGTTAAGAGGTAGTGGGTCATCTAATGCAGACCCCTAGTTAAGAGGTACTGGGTCATCTAAGGCAGACCCCCTAGTTAAGAAGTACTGGGTCATCTAATGCAGACCCCTAGTTAAGAGGTACTGGGTCATCTAATGCAGACCCCTAGTTAAGAGGTAGTGGGTCATCTAAGGCAGACCCCTGGTTAAGAGGTAGTGGGTCATCTAAGGCAGACCCCTAGTTAAGAGGTAGTGGGTCATCTAAGGCAGACCCCTAGTTAAGAGGTAGTGGGTCATCTAATGCAGACCCCTAGTTAAGAGGTAGTGGGTCATCTAATGCAGACCCCTAGTTAAGAGGTAGTGGGTCATCTAAGGCAGACCCCTAGTTAAGAGGTAGTGGGTCATCTAAGGCAGACCCCTAGTTAAGAGGTAGTGGGTCATCTAAGGCAGACCCCTAGTTAAGAGGTACTGGGTCATCTAATGCAGACCCCTAGTTAAGAGGTACTGGGTCATCTAATGCAGACCCCTAGTTAAGAGGTAGTGGGTCATCTAATGCAGACCCCTAGTTAAGAGGTAGTGGGTCATCTAATGCAGATCCCTAGTTAAGAGGTACTGGGTCATCTAATGCAGACCCCTAGTTAAGAGGTAGTGGGTCATCTAATGCAGACCCCTAGTTAAGAGGTACTGGGTCATCTAATGCAGACCCCTAGTTAAGAGGTACTGGGTCATCTAATGCAGACCCCTAGTTAAGAGGTACTGGGTCATCTAATGCAGACCCCTAGTTAAGAGGTAGTGGGTCATCTAATGCAGACCCCCTAGTTAAGAGGTACTGGGTCATCTAAGGCAGACCTCTAGTTAAGAGGTACTGGGTCATCTAATGCAGACCCCCTAGTTAAGAGGTACTGGGTCATCTAAGGCAGACCCCTAGTTAAGAGGTACTGGGTCATCTAATGCAGACCCCCTAGTTAAGAGGTAGTGGGTCATCTAATGCAGACCCCTAGTTAAGAGGTAGTGGGTCATCTAAGGCAGACCCCTAGTTAAGAGGTAGTGGGTCATCTAAGGCAGACCCCTAGTTAAGAGGTAGTGGGTCATCTAATGCAGACCCCTAGTTAAGAGGTAGTGGGTCATCTAAGGCAGACCCCCTAGTTAAGAGGTACTGGGTCATCTAATGCAGATCCCTAGTTAAGAGGTACTGGGTCGGCAGATCGGCGGTTCGAACCCCGGCTGGCCACACTCATAACATACAGTTAGATAACTGGTATTACACACTCATATTCATAACATACAGTTAGATAACAGTTAGATATCATAACATGCAGTTAGATAACAGTAAGATATCATAACATACAGTTAGATATTCATAACATACAGTTAGATAACAGTTAGATATCATAACAGACAGTTAGATAACAGTTAGATATTCATAACAGACAGTTAGATAACAGTTAGATATCATAACATACAGATAGATAACAGTTAGATATCATAACATACAGTTAAATAACAGTTAGATATTCATAACAGACAGTTAGATAACTGTTAGATATCATAACATACAGTTAGATAACAGTTAGATATCATATTCATACAGTTAGATAACAGTTAGATATCATAACATAGTTAGATAACTGTTAGATATCATAACAGACAGTTAGATAACAGTTAGATATCATAACATACAGTTAGATAACAGTTAGATATCATAACATAGTTAGATAACAGTTAGATATCATAACAGACAGTTAGATAACAGTTAGATATCATAACAGACAGTTAGATAACTGTTAGATATCATAACATAGTTAGATAACAGTTAGATATCATAACATAGTTAGATAACAGTTAGATATCATAACATAGTTAGATAACAGTTAGATATCATAACATAGTTAGATAACAGTTAGATATCATAACATAGTTAGATAACTGTTAGATATCATAACATACAGTTAGATAACATAACAGACAGTTATATTATATTATATTATATTAGTTATATTAGATAACTGCCATATTGAGAGCTGAAGCAATCCTGTGAAAAGGGGCCAAAGCACTTGACTCCCAGGACGTTTTCTGACACTTTTACAGCCATAGAAACAGCATAAACCCAGGCGGAATGTTTTGATTGATAATTATTAATAATAATAGGCTAGGAAATGACTTACTAGATCGACCGTCTGCTTTTCTTTTTAGCTGTAATGATGAATATCTTCACGCAGCTCCATCGTAGCTAAAGCAGGCTAGCGCATACCAGGATGCGGGCTGCGTTCGTAAACTCGCTCCGAGGGCGCCGGAGCGCACACTGCGTCCGACGTCATGGAGGGGAGCGAGTGATTTGATTGGACGACAGGCGTTCCGTGAGTGCTGGTTCAGAGTTCCAGCGCGAGTTTTACGAACGCAGCCCTCCTCGAATGTTCCCTCGCGCGGCTTGTTCAGGAGGAGAAATGGCGGTTGCTCTCTAGGGCCGAACGTTCGTAAATTAGCTCTGAGAGCGCCGGAGTGTCCCACGTGACTGCCTCTTGTCCAATCAAATTACTTGGTCCCTTTATTTTGATTGGACGGTGTCCACGTGACTGCCTCTTGTCCAATCAAACTACTTGGTCCCTTTATTTTGATTGGACAAGAGGGAGTCACGTGGGACACTCCAGCCCTCTCATTCGCTCATTTACGAACGCGGCCTAGGTAGCCAGTCGAGCTAGCCTGAAACAGCTACGCTTTTAGAGCATAAAAAGCATAAAAAGACATACTTTTAAACACACACGACACCTGTTTTAACATCCACAGTATTGACATAACTACACACGGGTAATTTCTAGACAGGCAATTTCCCCTAAAACCACCTTTAGTCTTTGTTTTAACCAAGGCTACCTTAGAGAGGTGCAGAGGTTAGCTAGCTTAGCTTAGCATAATCATGTCAGCCAGATGACGTCAGAGACCTGGTCTGTTAACTCCATTAGTAATACTAACCTGATTAAAAACGGACATTAATAGGTCAACAATGGACAATAACTAACTTACTAAATCCCCCCTACCTATCCAATCCTTATATCTATCCATGTTTATATCTATCCATGTTTATATTTATCCATGCTTATATCTATCAATCCTTATATCTATCCATGCTTATATCTATCAATCCTTATATCTATCCATGCTTATATCTATCAATCCTTATACCTATCCATGTTTATATTTATCCATGTTTATATCTATCAATGCTTATATCTATCCATGCTTATATCTATCCATGCGTATACCTATCCATGCTTATATCTATCCATGCTTATATCTATCCATGCTTATATCTATCAATGCTTATACCTATCCATGCTTATATCTATCCATGCTTATACCTATCCATGCTTATATCTATCCATGCTTATATCTATCCATCCTTATACCTATCCATGCTTATCCAATCCACTTAGATCTTCAGAGGAGTGTCGAGGTATAGGCATCCTTTACCATCAAAAGAATACAAATGTTGCCCGCCCCCCAAAAATAAACAACCTGCCTGGAGCCACAAAACATATTTGAACCTTATAATGGAGGAAACACAGCCTATTAAGTCTAAATTAGCCTTATCCGTGGTCTATGATAAGGTTTATGGAGCAGACGCCAGTCAGGCCTACCCGTGAGTCCTCATAGTAGACCAGTGGTAGATCGAATAGGCCTTTTTATGACTGTCAGAGTCCCATCTATGATCCATTATCATGATGTCTCTTGAAGAGGCTGTGTCAACTCACTATACTTATGCAGCAGTGCTCAAAACAAGGGCTCGTCCGCGCCCTAAGCGAGAATCATACCCCTAGACCAACGAGCCTGACTGTAGGCTAGGCTATACCTCATCTTTCATCAGGGCTGTGTTTGAACCCAGTGTTAGTGATGTGGCATGTCTCTGCTCAGAGCTCTTCTGCTGTTAGACTGCCCTCTAGTGGTACGCTCAAGCAATGTTTGAATGAATGAATGGTCTTTATTGTCATTGATATAGTACAGGTACCAAACAACGAAATTTGGGGGGGGGGGGGGCTCCCCTGGTGCTAGGAAAGAAAAAAACTAAAAACAAGAAGGGAAAAGAGCTGGTTTACATAAATAAAGGCTATTACACTATCCACTATACTATACTATACAAATAAAACACTGTGCTGTACTCTATGCTATGCTATGCTATACCTATTCTAACATTTCCTATCTCTGAACCTTATGTACCCGAGGGTTGTCATATTGCACATAGTGTTATTGCACATTCATTTAAAGTGTCGCAGTTTGCAGGTTTGAAATGTTCACAGTTGTGTTTCAGTATTGCACTTGATTTCAATCTAGTAGCTGCCATCAAATTGTCTAGATTGTCCAGGGCCTAGAACCTAGGTCTTTGCTGTGTTCAGGGCCTGAATGGCCCTGGGGTAGAAGCTGAGCTTCAGTCTGTTTGTCCTTGCGAACATGGTCCTGAACCGCCTGTCCGAGGGCAGCCGAGCAAAGTGTATATTATATGTAAGGGGTGAACAGACGAATCAACTAATGCTTTAGTTGACAACTTATTTTAGAAAATAATTATTAACATTTATATATATCAGACCAATGACAAGAAGTGTACAATGCTTTGAAATCACCTCTGTTTGAGATTCTTTGCTGAGGCCCAAAAAAACTTGATTAACTGCTTAACAGATTCCCTGTGTCCCTTTCAAAACCAAAACCAAAACAACTGGACAGTGAACATATGTGAGAGTAAACAAAACGATTGAGGCTAATGATCGCAAGGACTGCTCTTTGGCGGTTCGATCCCCGGCTGTCGAGGTGCCCTTGGGCAAGACACTGAGTCCCTAGTGTAACATTAGGTTAGGTACATTGTGTGATCTGTTGGTCAGTGTAGCTAAAATAAACAGGATTTTGCTGCTTTAAACGTATGTATACGTCTATTCATTGATTCACTCGAATACCAAATCCATTTGAATTGAAAACTGTTACTTCTCTCTAATGAATTAGATTTTTTTAATTTTTTTTTATTTAACCTTTATTTAACCAGGCAAACATGTAAGAACAAATTCTTATTTGCAAATGCAGCCTGACCAAAAAGCAATGGCTCTTTGGGGGGGGGGGTGGGAAGCTAGAAATAAAACAAGGTTAAGTAATACAATAAACAATAAAACAATAAAACACTGGCAAACACAGATGCATTTAAAATACTAACAGTCAGAGAGAGGGGAGAGAGACGGAGGAGGTAGGGGTGAGGAAGAGCGGAGGTGAGGGATAGCGGGGGTAGTGGAGCAGGGGTACTTAAGATGAGGCAGTGATGGGTTATTATGGGATGGGTGAGAGACGGTGATCAACAGGTGCATTGATCGACTATGGTTCGCTGCAGGATTAGTTTGAAAGCAGTGAGTGAGTTTTAATCGCGTGACACCTCTAATTCTAACGCTACCATTCTTTGTATTTTTCATGTCAACAGTTTGTTTAAAAGAAAGAATACACATTTCCTTCAAACATTACAAACACATGTGTGGAGCAACATACCTGAGTGGAAGACATGCAACACGTGTCTTCCTGGTGGTGCGATTCTTTTAAATCTGCAAAATAAAATACAATACAATTGACTGAGCTAGCAACCAAAACGCGGGTATAATGCAAAACGTTCATAAACTTATAATCAGTGGAACTATATAGAAATCATCTCAATACATGTCAAAACAAATAGCATATCAACATTCACACACATAATAAAATACAAGGAGCATTTGACGCAGCGCTCATCCCTCTCAGAAGGTCGTCTATTCTAATGCTATCATTGGGTACGGCAACACCACAGGGACAAAAGAACACGCAGACCTGCAGTACACCACAACGCCAAAGGGGGCTCCTCAACAACTAATCCGCTTGTTAAGTCTGACGTCAAAGGTGACGTTTAGCCATTTCCGAGTCCAAACCAGAAATTCCCTGCACCAGAGTACCTGTGAACTACAGCGGTAGAATGACAGTTTAATCGTTTTTTAGACTCGGATCTATTCATACAACAAGCGACGCAGCACTTTCCCGTTTTCTCCATATTGTCAGGGTATTTGAGCCTCGGAAAAGCGCTATATAAATATAATTTATTATTATTATTATTTCGGCATTTCGAAGACAGCGCCTCAGCCAACGTTGGACCCGGAAACACTTCACGACTTAACAAGCGGATACTGGCTCGGGCTGCTCAAACACAGCAAAACTCATACATCTACTCATACATTTCTAACTCTGTTGCACCAATGATATGTTGAATAGGCTGTATCAACTTCACAGGCACTAGTAGCCTATTCGGTTGTTAAGTCTGACGTCAAATGTGACGTTTAGCAATTTCCGGGTCCAAACCAGAAATTCCCTGCACCAGAGTACCAGTGTACTACAGCGGTAGAATGACAGTTTAATCGTTTTTTTGACTGGGATCTATTCATACAACAAGGGACACAGCACTTTCCTGTTTTTCCCATATTAAATATGTCAGCGTCTTTGAGCCTCGGAAAAGCGCAATATAAATATAATGAATTATTATTATTACTGAGGCATTTCGAAGACAGCGCCTCAGCCAACGTTGGACCCGGAAACACGTCACGACTTAACAACCGGTAGTTGACGTCACACAACCCGGAAATCCAAGTAATGGTCCTTAACGCCACCATTTTGGCAGAGGAGCGCCAGAAAGCGGGAGAGCGTCCAGTCTTCCATTATTATTAATAATACATTTTGTTGGAATTTTTCTGATCGCACAAACTGTTTAGGAATTACGGTAATGACAACTTCACGTGTACAAGTCACCGGCTTTTATTGCAAAAAATACTCCCAAGAATTACTCTCAATAAAATATATCAAAACGTTGTTTGATCCGGTGGCAAAAAAAGCAAATAAAGGTGGTTCATATGGTTATATTTGACTTTAGTGCTAACTTGACTCCGGTGCTAACTTTACAAACAGGCTAGCTACATCACACTTCAGAGCTCTGTAGGTCTTCCTTTGTTGTACTGACTCATAAACAGGAACATTGTGAATGAAGCAACACGTGTGTTATTTTAGGGCAGCAGAGAGAAGCACAACCCCAGCCTCTGTATTCCACCTGCAGGTTCCTGTTTCTCTGACGCTGAAATAAGTTCTCTGTAATATCACACGTCTGTGATTAACCACACGCTTCCAGTCTAGTCAATACACCAACACACTTGTTCTTTTGCTGATTGTCTGGAGAGTATTCCAGAATATTCCTCTCAGACTCAGGAAGGGAAGGGTCTGTCGAAGAGAAATTATGGATTTGTTTTCACATAAAAGCAGCGTCCAACTCTATAAACTACGTAGATAGTCATCATGCATGTTCCCTGTTACTGTGCAAACAGCAAGGCCTGTTCAGTGTGTTAAATGAATACTCTTAACGGCTCAGGTTAAAACCTGTCATCGTTCATCCATTACCCCTCAAACACACATTAAAACATAACCATCTCCAGTTGCTGGGTTTCTGGTTCACAGATCACATTCTGAGCTCCCAAACTGGAATTCAGCATTGTCAGCTCATCCGTGATGTGATTAACTGAAACTCAACCCCAGTAAAAGTGAGAGACAAAACAACAATACCTTTAAAATTGTTTATTGAAAATCTGTTGCCGTATTCTTATAAAGGTTAGATATGAATATATCAACTGGTTAGATCAATTCAGCAGGAACATAACGGTCTCAAACCACCACCACATTCTATCAGAAGATGAGCAACACAAGCCTTTGAGGGAAGCTGGATATCAATCACATAAAACCTGCTTTTACTGTCAGATTAAGGTTTACGAAGCGTTTTACTACAGTGTGATTGTACCTTTAAAAACATATCAGAACATAAGAACAACAGCAAAACCTGTGTATTAATCAAACAGTTTACTTTACCCCCTCTCCAAAAATCACACACACACACACCTGGGTTTCCGTTAACCGGTAATTCCCGGACTTTGTCCGGTATTTTTTTTTGAAGTCCGACAAATTGAAAAGTCGTCGGACATATTTGTCCGGACATATTGTCCGGTGAAAATAATTCCCTTTGAATACAATTCGCTAAAGTTCACATTCTGATTCCTTCTATTTTAAAAAAGACGAATATATAGGCTATGTACTTCTTTTATTATGATATGATTTGACACCGGCATGATGATGACTCCTAATGTGTAGGCCGGCCTATGCGAAACAGCGCACAGGTGCCACATGGGATTGATGCCAGATGGGATTACAGCTTAACCAGTCTATTACCGCTTAAACACAGTAGCCCATTCGGCGGTAACCCATGCCTATCTGGCAACCCTGCCAACCCGTCCACCATAGTAATACGGTTTCTTGATTTCCCATCTATGGGTGCGTTCGTAAACACGCTCTGGAAATCCGATCAGCACTCGCGGAACGCCTCTCGTCCAATCGAACGACTCGGTCGCTCTGTGACATCGAAGCCAGCGTGCGCTCCGGCGCTCTCAGAGCGTGTTTACGAACGCACCCCTAGAAGTTTCTAGCCAGCTAGCTGAAGCTGCTACACACACTAGAGCCATGGCGACCGAACGGCAAGTTAAACAACATACTATAAAAGTGACATTGTTTTACTCATTACTCATACATTTGTTGTCATTCAGTTATACAGTTATGTTCTTCCCATTGTCATACTCCCGAGCTAAACGAAATGCCTTCCCAACCAGCGAGACTTATAGAAATGACGTTGTTTTATTGATTTAAAAAAAAAGGGTAAAACTGGAAAGAGAAAATAGAAAACTCACATTAATCCCAAACAATTTAACAAACTTCAGTTAACGTAATGTGGAGTCCGTTCATTGATCGATGCTGTCTGTTCAGTTCCCAGTGAGGCGCCCGTTCAGCGCTGGACCCGTTCAGCGCTGGATTTGACGCATGGCATAGAGCGCATCCGTCAAATCATGTTATATTATTATATATTATATAGCTCGCATCTAATCGTATCGGATGAGAAATAGACATTAAATGGCATATATAGGCCGCTACACAACAGTAATCACCGCGACAAACAGCTATATTAGATTTGGAGAAAAAAAATATGATTTTGCAACAAAAAAAAATTTGTTATATTTTAATATGATGACCGGAATATATCACGTTTGTCCGGTAAATCGAATTCTTCCCGGACACGATGTCCGACGGCAAATTTTTCTAACGGAAACCCTGACACACACACACACACACACACTACTCTCAGAATTCACTACTCGTTCACTTTAGATCAGTGCAGAGAAAATATAAAATCAATAAGTTGATCTGGCCTGTCCAATACAATAGGAAGACACACAAAGACGTGCCTCTAAAGTTCCTAAGCTCAGTTGCCAACTATTGGGCTGCTCACTCAAATATCCCAACACCAGTGAAAGGCTTTAGGTCCATTTCATGATGATAGAAAATGGACTAGAAATTACAAAAGAAATGCAAAACAGTGACAGTAACAATCCGTCCTACATATTATATTTCATCCGTGTTTTCAAACATCCCCACTAGATGTCACCATGACATTCTTCTTCATTGCCTGTTCCTGTCAGTTGAGTCATATTCAGATGGACTTGACCCCAGACCTAATCTTCATCACTCCCATTCTAACAACGTAGAATTGTATCATTTCATATCTCACTGTAGCTGATTTATTGCATTCAAGTTTAAGATAAAAAATAATAATTGTGGAAAAAGTAAAGGAATATAACTTCTACCAATACACAGTGTATAATCAATCTATTGGTATCTGAGAAGTTAAAGGCAACAGCAGCTATTGGTTCAGTAAAGCTCTGCATTGTAATCAGCTTCTATGACAAAGCCTCATTTCAGGCCTACTGTGATCTAAGGACAGCTGTAGTGGGTCCACCTGTCAGCAGTGGTTACAGCAATGTGCCTGCAAGCCTGAAAAGATAACAAACAATTGACAATCAACTGAATGACTATCATGACATATTTTACAAATGAATAAGTAGTCATTCATTTGAACAGGATTCTCACATTAGTTATTTGGTACCAGAATCCGCCCTGTTACGGAAATAAACGAGAGAGAGAGAGAGAGAGAGAGAGAGAGAGAGAGAGAGAGAGAGAGAGAGAGAGAGAGAGAATTAGTAATCTTGATATTTTTATAAATGAATCAACATACTGTAGCAGTGACCTCCTGATGTAAAAAGGAAACTGTAATGTACAATTGTATATCACACCAAATGTATACAAGACAGTAGCGATGTGATGTATAATGTTGAATAAAAATGACTTTCAGTAATAAAGACTCATAGGCAGAATGATGTTTCTCCAAATGAATGTTTGTAAAACTGTAAAACTTGATCAGCTTGACAGTTATATTCGGATGGTTAATGTGTCTCCACAGATAACCCTTAATAGAGCATGGATGGTTAATGTGTCTACACAGATAACCCTTAATAGAACATGGATGGTTAATGTGTCTACACAGATAACCCTTAATAGAGCATGGATGGTTAATGTGTCTACACAGATAACCGTTAATACAGCATGGATGGTTAATGTGTCTACACAGATAACCCTTAATAGAGCATGGATGGTTAATGTGTCTCCACAGATAACCGTTAATAGAGCATGCAAAACCAGATGGATGTTTGCAGATTGTCTATGTTTTCATCACAAGACGACCCTCACCATTGGCTTTCCTCTTGTAGTAGATCAGCCCTGCTAACGCTAACACCAGTCCCAGCACCAGTCCTGACGCTCCGATCGCGATCTTACTCCTCTCAGACTCAGGCAGGGACGGGTCTGCCAAAGAGAAATGATGGATTTGTTTTTTTACACAAAAGCAGCAATCAGATTCTATAAACCACGTAGATACCATAAGGCATGTTCCCTGTTACTACAGCAAGGCCTGTTCAGTGTCTGATAAACTAATACTCGTTTATCCTTCACCACTCAAACACACATTAAAACACTTTTTAAAACACCCAACTCACATATCTGATAACTTCCTTACCCAAAACACCATTATAACACTCATAAAAACCTCCCTGTAATAACACTTACTCCACTCTGTCACTAGGGCGTCTTGGAGGCTGGCGTGGTGCACCATACAGGAGATCTTCTCTCCAGATCTGGGCGTGTACTCCAGGTGGGAGTGGACCTGGTAGTACCAGTCCCCATCGGCCAGCTCCTCAGTGGAGGTCACATCTGTCTTCACGTCCTGTCCGTCCCTTGTCCAAGTCACAGTGATTTGTTTGGGGTAGAAGTCGTAGACGCTGCAAATCAGCATGGCAGGGTGTCTTCCACTGGGGGGCGCCACTGAGCTGAGTCTGACATAAGGCTTAACTGATGGAAATGGACAACTTTAATGACAACTCAGATTACTGTTATTTAGGGTTAGTCCTGATCACCAGACTGCATAATATCACATCAGAACCATCGAGCTCGGATGCAAATCATTCATATTGTCTGTAGCATCCAACAGGGCTCTGTTCTCATGTGATTAAACTTGAATGTTTAATTCTTTAATGAGAAGTGAAATCTCATAATATTTTACAGACTGCTATTGTTGTAATGCTCTCTGAAGATTCTGTACATTCAAAATGAGCCAATAGAAATGTTTGTTTCTGATGCTTCCCAGAGGAAAACAACAGTATAACATAACAGTGATGTACGTGTTCAATGATTGTAGCTACAGTATCCATGATCATTCAAGATAAAACCTCCCACAGAAAGATGTACAATATAGAACAAAATTTCTGATCCTATTATTATTATTAGTTCTATCGTCATATCCATCAGGAATCTCTACAAATGTTTTCTTATTCACAAACGACACACTAACATCACATTAACATCACATTAACATCACACTAACATCACATTAACATTAACATGACATTAACATCACACTAACAACACTAACATCACATTAACATTAACATCACATTAAAATCACATTAAAATCACATTAAAATCACATTAACATTAACATCACATTAAAATCACATTAACATCACATTAACACTAATATCACATTTACATTAACATCACATTAATATCACATTAACACTAACATCACATTAACACTAATATCACATTAACATCACATTAACATCACATTAACATCACATTAAAATCACATTAACATGAACATCTGGTCAGTCAGGGATGGTAAACTGCTGTGGTCAGGAGGGCTGCTCACCTGACTTATCCAGTATGGCTCTGTAGAGAGCATCAGCGTGAGGCTTGCAGAACCTCTCCAGCTCTGCTTTCTCTACAGCCAGTTGAGGACCATTATTCATGAGCTCTGCATTCTGTATACCAATCTCTGTGTACCCAACAAACTTGCCCACAGTGCTGTTGAATCTCATTAACTCTACCTGATTAAAAATATAAGAGTCTATAAACTCTATATCATGCAGATCAGGAGAGCTGGACAGGCAGTGTGTCACATGGTCTGTATAATATCCATCTAAAAGAGAAAAACAATACAAATAAATGTTGGGAAAGGCTCTGGTTTTCACTAGTTTGCCATACAAGAATGTATAAAAACATTCCCCATTTGCCTTCTATTGGGCTATGTATAATTATTCAATTACCAGATACATTATACTGTTCAAGTTAATCAGTTAAAAGCATCATGTTATAGTGGAACGTACCTGCTCCATTCAGAGTGGATAATCCCAGGGCAAAGCAAATGTGTAAGAGAGTTGACATCGACATGTTCCTCTGCCAAGCCACTGTGTTCAATAAGAGGAAACCGAGCAGGACTTTAGCTACTCTTCAGACAAACAGGCCAATCTACTACCCCAGAAACAAAGAGTCACATGTTGCTAGGCAGACATTGTAAGGACTGGGGCCTCATTTATAGAACGTGCTTAGATCAAATTTTGTCCTGTCTTTTTTCTGGGAGGGGGTGCTGTAAATAAAGGAAGATTTTGATGTTCACAAATCATCTTTATTATGACAATAGAAAATGGTTCATATCAAAGAGGCATAGCCTATGTCACGCATGAATATATAAATCATGAAAAATCAAAACACATTAGGCAATTCATATGCCCTTGAAGGTACAAATAATTGTAGCCTACAAGCATCCAGTTACCTAAGGATGTCACCACAAAACATATGAAGTGTCTCAGACTTTGCAAACAATAGTTAGGGGGGGGGGTCAGAATATGCCAGCATGAAAGGCAGGCTGCCATATTCTGACCCCCTCCCTCAAAATGCTCCCTGTTCCAACTACAAACATATGCTTTCTAGCAGTGGTGTAGGTGTCTGAAGTGGGTAGTCTATATTATAAAAGCAAACATTCTGAAATTGTTCGGTTTTTACATCAGTGGTGGATAAGAAGTGCAGTGAGCAAAACATGTAGGCTAACCACAATACATGTGAGGGGGGATAACTAATATAATACATAAACGTATTACTTGTAAACTATTATGTATTCTAAGTGCTCTCGTAGTGTATTATTGTATTTGCTGAGTGGTATAAACTGTATAAACACTCATCTTGTCGAAAGAACAGCGCAGATCACCGGCCAATCAGATAGCGCCTTATAATCAGCTAATGAATATTACGAGTTACCAATCGAGACGGCAAAACAGGGAAATGTTTGTCTCAAAAATACATACGTAAATCCAAGCAGAGCAAAACACGGTTCACAAAACACGGTTCACGAATGGAGAGATATTTGCGGGGACGATAGCAAAACACGCTTGCGTGGATCTGTTCACGCAAGCATGAATTCTTTTTACGACACAGGACTCGAGAGATGTGTGCGGATGGATAGCAAAACACGGTTGCGGATAGCAAAACACGGTTGCGTATTATACTTTCGTACGTGTGTATTTATGATATAAATCTATCTCCATAGAGAAGTGCTTATAATGCAACGCAATGCAAGCAAGCAGAATAGCGAGTGCTTACTCCTGCAGGTGGCGCCAAAATGAATGACTCCTGCTGCCCTGGGACCTAAAATACGACTCTTTTAATGAAAACAAACAAACGGTTACATGCACTTTTATTTTAATATTTTCACTGTCCTTTTTTATTTTTTCGTTGGGTAAGCACTGCTTACTATGCTTATATGGACGACGCGTCCTTGGTACATAGCCTTTATTTATGTAAACAAGCTCTTTTCCCTTTTTTATTTTACCCTTGGCCCTCTTGTTTTTAGTCTTTTTTCCAAGCACCAGGGGAGCCCCATCTACTAAATTTCGTTGTATGGTACCTGTACTGTATTAATGACAATAAAGACCATTCATTCATTCATTCATTCAAGATTGTGCCCGAGTGTGCGCGCGCGACGCGAGAGAGTTTTTGCAGGGTGAGATGTCTGCAGATGGAAAGTAAGCAAGTAAGCAAATATAATTGCTGAGTGTTCTAACAGAGCAAGTTGGTTCAAATTGGTCGTTATTATTGTGACTAGAAAGTGTCTGATTATAGTTCCATGGTATGTAAAATAGTGTCAAAGAACTAGCAAGCTAACTAGCTAGCTCAGAGGTGATTAGATGAGCTAGTCTGCTGCACACATGCCAGCTAAAGAGATAACTGGATGCACTTCATTATTTTACTTAAAGTAGATATACAATCTTTCTTACTCTGCTAGAATTGGGCTTTATGGTAATACCATAATGGCATATTTACAGTACATGGACAGTGGATTGAAGCATTGGAAATGTCTGTTTTTTATACGATTTTTTTTCAGGTGAGAGAGTAAAGTCAAAAGGACATTATCTGACTGCATTGCCCACAGCAATCCAATATTCAATTATAATTATGTTATAAATTGATATGGATCAATTTATACCTCTTTTTAGATTATAAATACTCTGGTTGTTATGTTTGCCTTTTGGTTGACAGCAAAAGAGGGAGAGAGGAGGATAGGGAGGGAGAGAATGAGAGAGAGCAGGATGGTGTCGGCACACCAGAGAGAGACAGCAAGAACCAGGTGAGAAAGTGGACAGGTAGTCAAGACCACATAAGTAAGTAGCCTTGAGAACCTAATGGCCCATAGGGCAGGAGCCTATCTCCTGTTTTTGTAGCGTGAGGCGGCTTAATGTACAAGTTAGTAGATCCCCTGGACATGACGCTGGTATGTCGCAGGGTCTTACCCCCTGGGGGGGTGACCTGTTAATCAGCCTGTATCCTATAGTGAGAATGATGCCAAAAAGCATGTTGCCCCATAGAAACGTACTATAAACGTTGTATTTCATCTGGCCAACTATATGTTACAGTAACTTAGGGTTTCAATATTTCCATCTGCTGTAACAAGTGTTTTTTATTGCCAACAAGGGAAATATGAGAATTTATGTGATGCATGTAAAGACCCGGGCAAAATGGATCACCTCTATGAGGGTTAGGGTCACCTCTATGAGGGTTAGGGGTAGGGTCACCTCTATGAGGGGTAGGGTCACCTCTATGAGGGTTAGGGTCACCTCTATGAGGGGTAGGGTCACATCTATGAGGGTTAGGATCACCTCTATGAGGGTTAGGGTCACCTCTATGAGGGTTAGAATCACCTCTATGAGGGTTAGGATCACCTCTATGAGGGTTAGGGTCACCTCTATGAGGGTTAGAATCACCTCTATGAGGGTTAGGGTCACCTCTATGAGGGTTAGAATCACCTCTATGAGGGTTAGGGTCACCTCTATGAGGGTTAGAATCACCTCTATGAGGGTTAGGGTCACCTCTATGAGGGTTAGGGTCACCTCTATGAGGGTTAGGGTTAGGATCACCTCTATGAGGGTTAGGGTCACCTCTATGAGGGTTAGGGTTAGGGTCACCTCTATGAGGGTTAGGATCACCTCTATGAGGGTTAGGATCACCTCTATGAGGGTTAGGATCACCTCTATGAGGGTTAGGGTTAGGGTCACCTCTATGAGGGTTAGGATCACCTCTATGAGGGTTAGGGTCACCTCTATGAGGGTTAGGATCACCTCTATGAGGGGTAGGATCACCTCTATGAGGGTTAGGATCACCTCTATGAGGGTTAGGATCACCTCTATGAGGGTTAGGATCACCTCTATGAGGGTTAGGGTCACCTCTATGAGGGTTAGGGTCACCTCTATGAGGGTTAGGATCACCTCTATGAGGGTTAGGATCACCTCTATGAGGGTTAGGATCACCTCTATGAGGGTTAGGATCACCTCTATGAGGGGTAGGATCACCTCTATGAGGGTTAGAATCACCTCTATGAGGGTTAGGGTTAGGGTCACCTCTATGAGGGTTAGGGTTAGGATCACCTCTATGAGGGGTAGGATCACCTCTATGAGGGTTAGGATCACCTCTATGAGGGTTAGGATCACCTCTATGAGGGTTAGGGTCACCTCTATGAGGGTTAGGATCACCTCTATGAGGGTTAGGGTACCCTCTATGAGGGTTAGGGGTAGGATCACCTCTATGAGTGGGGTAAAGGAAAGGAAAGGTTACAAGGAAAGCAAAAAGATTGCATTCCCTGTACAGTCTGAAATGCAGCCCAGGACTGACACTTTGTGCTTTACTGATGACGTCAGCATGCAGTGCTTCAACAAATGTTCCCACAGAATGCCATATTTTTTATTATCGCAGCATTAGGGTTAGGGTTTCCTGGCCTCATGAGCCATCCATTTATATTTTGGAGATGGATATGTTAGATATTATATAAGACAATGGGTCAAAACTATTTGGTCACATTGTTGTTGTGACTAATATAGGGTCCCTGCAGAGGAGAAGGTTAAAGGTTAAAGGGGGGTGAAGTGTGAATGGGCTGACTTATATAGCACCTTATTCCTGAGCGCTTTACAACGGCCTCTCATTCACCCATTCACACACACATTCACACACCAATGGCGGCAAGCTACCATGCAAGGTACTTATTGGGAGCAATTTGGGGTTCAGTGTCTTGCCCAAGGACACTTCAACATGTGGCCAGCCGGGGCTCGAACCTCCGATCTGCCAACCTTGCAATCATTAGACGGCAGCTCTACCTCCTGAACCACAGCCGCCCAATGGATTCTAGGCTATCCATGTATCCATTTTCTTTGTTTTCGGGCAAAAAAAAAAACTGTCACCTTTTTGGACCATGACCAGTTTGCACCCCTGTTTAAAGACCTAGATCTATATTCTGTATTGTTATAGAGATAGTGTCTTAATAAGTGATGCAATCATTTGGCCTTAAGGGATTTAATCAGTTTGTTATTTTAAAGACATCTAAATATATTATTTTATTTTGTATTGACTATAAAATAGTATTAATGCATTTAAATATATTATTATATTTTGTATTGACTAAGTGTAAGGCAAGAGTATCCTTGTTTTGGTTATTTTTCAACACGATATACAATTGTGTACAAACTGTCAAATGTTAAGTAAAGCAAAATTCAAATAGTTGTATTGATATTAAGTTTTATTGATTTTGATCAATAACAACAACAAAAACTACAGAAAACACAATCCTACAATCTTGAAAATCTGATTTAAAATTAAGAGCAAATTATTATTTTTATTTTTACAAGCACTCTCTGAATGTAGTAGAATAACTGACATTAGATTGGCGACCTATTCTTAATAGCGCACAAGGTAAGCATTGATATTGTGTTAGTATGTTATGGCTATATCAGTACACCAGTAGACACATTATGATATACGTTTAATTAAGTACAAAAAAGCTAAATGCTAAAACAGCTTGATTTCATCTTCCCATGATGTTTCCACATTACAAAGGACTTTAACAGATTCAGGTGTTTGTCCCTAGTGTCTTCTCAGCCCCTCTGATTGAGATCTTAGTTGCACTCGTTTCCTTTGATGAGGAAGAATGTTCCAGTAGCCACTCCCAGCAGCCCCAGAGTCAGGCCCACGCCACAGAACACAGCAGGACCCACACTGGGCTGGTTCACCTCGGGCTCTGGGGAGGGACACACACACACACACACACACACACACACACACACACACACATTCATGAAATAGCTTACCTATTACTGTAAACAGTAAACTGTATTTTTACAAATTACTGTAAACTGATGGTATGTTGAAAATGAAGTGTTTTCCATGGCAGTACACTTTGCGGTAAAATTGTGATATGATACTGTCAATTACACTTAGGTACACACTAAACAGTCCATTAAATGAGACTTCTCACCCCATATCCGTGTAAGGGGCTCAGTGAGAGACTTGTGTCCCACACTGCAGCTGTAGATGTCTCCCTCCTCTGGGGTGATGGTCAGGCTGGAGAACTGGTTGTAAGTTCGGTCCTTGTTGGGGTAGGGATTGCTGATTCTCACCCCCGCTGTCACATTATTGTTGTTCTTGGTCCACCAGACTGTCACAGGTGGAGGGTAGTATCCGTTGACGTGACAGATGAGAGTGTTCTCCGTCCCCAGCTCCACATCGTCCCTGGGATAGATGGAGCTGTGAGGAACGACTGTAGGGGAACCCAGTTAGTATCACCTTCCCCTCTGAAAACACTGATCATGCTGTCATATCTGGACACGGTGGGGAGCCTTGGGTAATCATTAGGGTGCCATCTTATGAGCATTGAATCAATAGTGTCAGTTCATGAGTAGGCTATATGAGTAGGCTGTATGAGTAGGCTATGAGTAGGCTATATGAGTAGGCTATATGAGTAGGCTACATGAGTATGCTATATGAGTAGGCTATATGAGTATGCTATATGAGTAGGCTATATGAGTACGGTATGCTATATGAGTAGGCTATATGAGTATGCTATATGAGTAGGCTATATGAGTACGGTATGCTATATGAGTAGGCTATATGAGTAGGCTATATGAATAGGCTAAATGAAGTGTATTACAGATAAAGACTTATTCTTTAGTTTGCTATTCATGCTGGTGTCATTGTCTTATATCCTGAAGAACTTGAAATTCTACTGTTTCATACAAAATACGTACAATAGTTTGAAACAAATGAAACAAAATCTGAGATTTGAATTAAATGTATCTGAAATGTTCACTTACGTATGGCCTCTGTTGGGTTCTTGAACACTTTGATAAAAAGAGCCAAGTTTGCTTTGCATATGTGCTGCTGACCTACAGCGTTCTGATAGGTTCCATCTTCCATTACAAATGGGTCAGCAAACGGAGGAAGTGCCATCTCTCCTTTCTCTTTCACAAAGTCTGCATACCAGTACTGATCACCATCAAGTCCATACATATCAACTCCAGTTATATCTGAGCATCCTGATATGCCTATATCATCATGCAGAACTGAAAACGGACACAAGAAACATGATGAATATAGATATATCAGATTCAGATCCATCAATGTTTTACAGAGTAGCATCACATTGAAATTGTAATGTCAATAGTAGGGTTGTAGAAGATTATTATGCATAATAATAATTACAACATTTTGATTCTCAATTTCATGAAGAGTGGTTAGAAATACATGACATAGTGTTATGAAAGATACATTTACATTACATTTGACATTTTTACCATTTAGCAGACGCCTTTATCCAAAAACAATTTACAATTACAGATTACATTCTCCCTGGAGTAATTTAGGGCTGAGTGCCTTACTCAAGGGAACACTAGTGGTGGTGTTCCCAGGTGGGATTTCAACTCCTGACCTACAATATACCCCTTCAAGGACAATGATACCATCGGTCCTTAGGCCTCAAATGTGGTACAGCCTAACCCTTATGCTAACTTTAATATAGTATACCATGCACTCATAAATTATTTGTGAAACACCTACTAATGTAGGCCTAATGACAGGTTTATGAAGCTCTGCTAACACTTTGTTAAAGATGTGACCGCCTGCATCTGTGCCACTCGGCTTACCTAGTGGTGGAACCAACATTTGAATGATCTCCTCATAGGCCTACATGAAGTAGCTGCAAATGTTTAAATCAGGCTGACAAACATGACCATACTGTAGGTTTGGGGAAACCTAGCAGCACTTTTTGGTGACAGAATCATCTCAATAATCACCTGTTCAGACACTTACCTTTGGCCTCCACACGGAGCAGGCAGGAGAGGATGAGGACGGTCACAGAACCCTTCATGTTCACTTTACAGACAGCCGTGTAGAGACAGGAGGACACAGAGAACCAGAGTTACCTTCTGACCAGCGTCAAACTTCCCTGAGAGGGAACTGAGGGTTTTTTTGTTTCCCCGGAGGCAGCAATCAGGACCAATCAGAGTTTGTTTGTCAGTTGTTGCTAGGTAGACGCTCACATTGCTGTTCAGGCTTGTCTTGTATATGGAGAATCATCTGAGGGGTGATTGACTAATTATTGCCTAAACAGCATCAATTGCTTTTTTTTAAAGTTATTTTTGCTGAGTGGGGCAGTCCCAGTCATATTTTTCATTTTAAAATATTGCATTTGAGTTGAATTTAAGTTGTGTATAGGTTGCTGTACAGTACTGTATGAAGTGGATCACTTATGACATATCATCAATGATGTTAGTTGTGACTTATGATGTTAGTTGTGACTTATGATGTTAGTTGTGACTAGTTGTTAGTTGTGGCTTATGATGTTAGTTGTGACTTATGATGTTAGTTGTGACTAGTTGTTAGTTGTGGCTTATGATGTTAGTTGTGGTTTATGATGTTAGTTGTGGTTTATGATGTTAGTTGTGACTAGTTGTTAGTTGTGACTAGTTGTTAGTTGTGGCTTATGATGTTAGTTGGGGGAGATGGGAGGGGGAGATGGGAGGGGAAGATGGGAGGGGGAGATGGGAGGGGGAGATGGGAGGGGGAGATGGGAGGGGGAGATGGGAGGGGGAGATAGGAGGGGGAGATGGGAGGGGGAGATGGGAGGGGAAGATGGGAGGGGGAGATAGGAGGGGGAGATGGGAGGGGGAGATGGGAGGGGGAGATAGGAGGGGGAGATGGGAGGGGGAGATGGGAGGGGGAAATGGGAGGGGAAGATGGGAGGGGGAGATAGGAGGGGGAGATGGGAGGGGGAGATGGGAGGGGGAGATAGGAGGGGGAGATAGGAGGGGGAGATGGGAGGGGGAGATGGGAGGGGGAGATAGGAGGGGGAGATAGGAGGGGGAGATGGGAGGGGGAGATGGGAGGGGGAGATGGGAGGGGGAGATGGGAGGGGGAGATGGGAGGGGGAGATGGGAGGGGGAGATGGGAGGGGGAGATGGGAGGGGGAGATAGGAGGGGGAGATGGGAGGGGGAGATGGGAGGGGGAGATGGATCGCAAGTATCCAAGGTGTTCTGGTGAGCTTCACTTGTAGGATGAGTGTGTACATCCAAGGCCCACCTTAAACACAGGCTTTAATGAACTGAATTAAACACAGGCTTTAATGAAGTGAATTCCAAATATTGCATCCAATTGAAGTTGTGTATAGGTTGCCCTACAGTACTACATGTGAAGTGGATCACTTATGACATATCAATGATGTTAGTTGTGTGACTAGTTGTTAGTTGTGGCTTATGATGTTAGTTGTGACTAGTTGTTAGTTGTGGCTTATGATGTTAGTTGTGACTAGTTGTTAGTTGTGACTAGTTGTTAGTTGTGGCTTATGATGTTAGTTGTGACTAGTTGTTAGTTGTGGCTTATGATGTTAGTTGTGACTAGTTGTTAGTTGTGGCTTATGATGTTAGTTGTGACTAGTTGTTAGTTGTGGCTTATGATGGTTAAATGATTGAATTGCGTCCCAGCAGCCTGAGCCAGTGGATCCATCCCATCAGCTGCTGTACAGGATGGCAGATCTGCTCGTCTGATGGAATGCAGTTGTTGTGATAAGCTCACACAGGACCCATGTGACCACAACAAGGAAACATACCTGTCCAGACAAACCAGTCCATAAAAGTCCCTAAAGTTATTTTTAAACTGAACCCATAGAAATCAGTTACTAGGTAAAGGAATGTTTGAGAGAAATGTTATTTGGGCACAGATAGGACTGATAGCTCCTTAGAACCTGTTGTGTTGTGTTCTGTTGTGTTGTGTTGTGGTGTGGTGTGTTGTGTTGTGTTGTGTTGTGTTGTGTTGTGTTGTGATGTGTTGTGATGTGTTGTGATGTGATGTGTTGTGTTGTGTTGTGTTGTGTTGTGTTGTGTCGTGATATGCAGTGCTGTGTCATGTTGTGTCGTGTTGTGTTGTGTTGTGTTGTGTTGTGTCGTGATATGCAGTGCTGTGTCATGTTGTGATGTGTTGTGTTGTGTTGTGGTGTGTTGTGTTGTGTCGTGATATGCAGTGCTGTGTCATGTTGTGTCGTGTACGTTGGTGAGACTTTACAGCTTAGGAACAATTCAACAAATGAGAACAGAAAAGCGTGTGGATGAACATACATGCAGTACTAATCTCATACTCTGAAAGTGGAGAATTGTTGAAACTGTCACCTACAGCCATTTTTTAAATCTGCACAACGATAACCTGTTCTAACCTGTTTAAGCGTCTGTTATTGGAGGCTAAACAAAACTCCACCCCCCAGAGCCAAGCAAGCTAAACCCAATGAGGTTGTATCACATGACCATTTAGCTGACATTGTGAACATCAGTCATGCTGGTTCATTATTATTGATAATGAAAACAGGTGGATAAGCAGGGTCAGAGGTCGTATTTTAGAAGCCAAACATTGATATGATCTGAATCAGCATCGACGCCCTGATGGTAAACGAGCCCGTCAGCGTGGCTTCAGGAGCCACAGAGCAAAGTGATCGTTCCTCCAGCTGACCTGAAACAACCCTGTTGTGTAGAGAGAGTCTGTCTGAGGCAGAGAGGGGGACCCACCCATGACATCACAGGTACCTGGCCTCATCGGGAGGGTGTCTGTTACCATGGCAACCAGTGGCAACAAAACAATTAACTCCAGATAGTAGCAAAGGTAGAAACATTACAAATTCTCTATCCACACAAATTATGTTTGACTCCCTAGGTTTAATGTTCTGTATAGAGCCCTACTAGAGGTAGCATTTATGACATGCTGCAAGAATTGCGATTGATATGTGGAGTGATTGTGTCTTGCAGTGTGTGGGCCTGCTCTCTTTCTAGACACTCTCTTTAGCTTACACGCTGAGCATCTTTTGACACAGCGGGTGCAGAATGTCTTTTATCTGATAGAAAATAATTTGAGGTGGCCTAGGGTGGTCCAGTGGTCTAGCACCATGGCCTGGGGTGGTCCAGTGGTCTAGCACCATGGCCTGGGGTGGTCCAGTGGTCTAGCACCATGGCCTAGGGTGGTCCAGTGGTCTAGCACCGTGGCCTGGGGTGGTCCAGTGGTCTAGCACCATGGCCGGGGGTGGTCCAGTGGTCTAGCACCATGGCCTGGGGTGGTCCAGTGGTCTAGCACCATGGCCTGGGGTGGTCCAGTGGTCTAGTACCATGGCCTGGGGTGGTCCAGTGGTCTAGCACCGCGGTCTACAGTGCACACATATGCCCATGTCGGCGTGGGTTTGAATCCGGCCCGTGCCCTGCTGACATGCCCTCTCTCTCTCCCTTCTTCTCCTTACTTTCCTGTCTGTCTTCACTGTATCTGTCCAATAAAATGAAAAATATGAGTGGGACTGTCCGACTCAGAAAAAAATTATTTAAAAAACACAACAATCTCCAGTTGCTCAGTTTCTGGTTCACAGATCACATTCTGAGCTCCCAAACTGGAATTCAGCATTGTCAGCTCATCAATGATGTGATTACCTGAAACTCAACCCCAGTGAAAATGAGAGACAAAACAACAATACCTTTAGATTGTTTATTGAAAAGCTTTTGCCATATTCTTATAAAGGCAACTGGTTAGATCAGGAATATAACGGTCTCAAACCACCAAGCAGAAGATGAGCAACACAAGCCTTTGAGAGAAGCTCAATATATATCAATAACATCAAACCTGCTTTTACTGTCAGATTAAGGTTCACGAAGCGTTTACTACAGTGTGATTGTACCTTTAAAAACATATCAGAACATAAGAACAACAGCAAAACCTGTGTATTAATCAAACAGTTTACTTTACCCCCTCTCCAAAAATCACACACACACACACACACACTACTCTCAGCATTCACTACTCGTTCACTTTATATTAGTGCAGAGAAAATATAAAATCAATATGTTGATCTGGCCTGTCAAATACAATAGTAAGACACACAAAGACGTGCCTCTAAAGTTCCTAAGCTCAGTTGCCAACTATTGGGCTGCTCACTCAAATATCCCAACACCAGTGAAAGGCTTTAAGTCCATTTCATGATGATAGAAAATGGACTAGAAATTACAAAAGAAATGCAAAACAGTGACAGTAACAATCCGTCCTACATATTATATTTCATCCGTGTTTTCAAACATCCCCACTAGATGTCACTAGATGACATTCTTCTTCATTGCCTGTTCCTGTCAGTTGAGTCATATTCAGATGGACTTGACCCCAGACCTAATCTTCATCACTCCCATTCTAACAACGTAGAATTGTATCATTTCATATCTCACTGTAGCTGATTTATTGCATTCAAGTTTAAGATAAAAATAATAATTGTAAATTGAAAGGAATATAACTTCTACAAATACACAGTGTATAATCAATCTATTGGTATCTGAGAAGTTAAAGGCAACAGCAGCTATTGGTTCAGTAAAGCTCTGCATTGTAATCAGCTTCTATGACAAGGCCTCATCTCAGGCCTACTGTGATCTAAGGACAGCTGTAGTGGGTCCACCTGTCAGCAGTGGTTACAGCAATGTGCCTGCAAGCCTGAAAAGATAACAAACAATTGGCAATCAAATGAATGACTATCATGACATATTTTACAAATGAATAAGTAGTAATTCATTTGAACAGGATTCTCACATTAGTTATTTGGTACCAGAATCCGCCCTGTTACGGAAATAAACGAGAGAGAGAGAGAGAGAGAGAGAGAGAGAGAGAGAGAGAGAGAGAGAGAGAGAGAGAGAGAGAGAGAGAGAGAGAGAGAGAGAGAGAGAGAGAGAGAGAGAATTAGTAATCTTGATATTTTCATAAATGAATCAACATACTGTAGCAGTGACCTCCTGATGTAAAAAGGAAACTGTAATGTACAATTGTATATCACACCAAATGTATACAAGACAGTAGCGATGTGATGTATAATGTTGAATAAAAATGACTTTCAGTAATAAAGACTCATAGGCAGAATGATGTTTCTCCAAATGAATGTTTGTAAAACTGTAAAACTTGATCAGCTTGACAGTTATATTTGGATGGTTAATGTGTCTCCACAGATAACCCTTAATAGAGCATGGATGGTTAATGTGTCTACACAGATAACCCTTAATAGAGCATGGATGGTTAATGTGTCTCCACAGATAACCCTTAATAGAGCATGGATGGTTAATGTGTCTACACAGATAACCCTTAATAGAGCATGGATGGTTAATGTGTCTACACAGATAACCCTTAATAGAGCATGGATGGTTAATGTGTCTACACAGATAACCCTTAATAGAGCATGGATGGTTAATGTGTCTACACAGATAACCCTTAATAGAGCATGGATGGTTAATGTGTCTACACAGATAACAATTTATAGAGCATGGATGGTTAATGTGTCTACACAGATAACCCTTAATAGAGCATGGATGGTTAATGTGTCCACAGATAACCCTTAATAGAGCATGGATGGTTAATGTGTCTCCACAGATAACCCTTAATAGAGCATGGATGGTTAATGTGTCTACACAGATAACCCTTAATAGAGCATGGATGGTTAATGTGTCTACACAGATAACCGTTAATAGAGCATGGATGGTTAATGTGTCTACACAGATAACCGTTAATAGAGCATGGATGGTTAATGTGTCTACACAGATAACCCTTAATAGAGCATGCAATTCCAGATGGATGTTTGCAGATTGTCTATGTTTTCATGACAAGACGACCCTCACCATTGGCTTTCCTCTTGTAGTAGATCAGCCCTGCTAACGCTAACACCAGTCCCAGCACCAGTCCTGACGCTCCGATCGCGATCTTACTCCTCTCAGACTCAGGCAGGGACGGGTCTGTCAAAGAGAAATGATGGATTTGTTTTTTTTACACAAAAGCAGCAATCAGATTCTATAAACCACGTAGATAACATAAGGCATGTTCCCTGTTACTACAGCAAGGCCTGTTCAGTGTCTGATAAACTAATACTCGTTTATCCTTCACCACTCAAACACACATTAAAACACTTTTTAAAACACCCAACTCACATATCTGATAACTTCCTTACCCAAAACACCATTATAACACTCATAAAAACCTCCCTGTAATAACACTTACTCCACTCTGTCACTAGGGCGTCTTGGAGGCTGGCGTGGTGCACCATACAGGAGATCTTCTCTCCAGATCTGGGCGTGTACTCCAGGTGGGAGTGGACCTGGTAGTACCAGTCCCCATCGGCCAGCTCCGCAGTGGAGGTCACGTCTGTCTTCACGTCCTGTCCGTCCCTTGCCCAAGTCACAGTGATTTGTTTGGGGTAGAAGCCGTAGACACTGCATATCAGCATGGCAGGGTGTCTTCCACTGGGGGGCGCCACTGAGCTGAGTCTGACATAAGGCTTAACTGATGGAGGGAAAATTGAAAACTTTAATGACAACTCAGATTACTGTTATTTAGGGATAGTCCTGATCACCAGACTGCATAATATCACATCAGAACCATCGAGCTCGGATGCAAATCATTCATTATGTCTGTAGCATCGAACAGGGCTCTGTTCTCATGTGATTAAACTGAATGATTAATTATTTAATGAGAAGTGAAATCTCATAATATTTTACAGACTGCTATTGTTGTAATGCTCTCTGAAAATTCTGTACATTAAAAATGAGCCAATAGAAATGTTTGTTTCTGATGCTTCCCAGAGGAAAACAACAGTATAACATAACAGTGATGTACGTGTTCAATGATTGTAGCTACAGTATCCATGATCATTCAAGATAAAACCTCCCACAGAAAGATGTACAATATAGAACAAAATTTCTGATCCTATTATTATTATTAGTTCTATCGTCATATCCATCAGGAATCTCTACAAATGTTTTCTTATTCACAAACGACACACTAACATCACACTAACATCACATTAACATCACATTAACATCACACTAACATCACATTAACATTAACATGACATTAACATCACACTAACAACACTAACATCACATTAACATCACATTAAAATCACATTAAAATCACATTAAAATCACATTAACATCACATTAACATTAACATCACATTAAAATCACATTAACATCACATTAACACTAATATCACATTTACATTAACATCACATTAATATCACATTAACACTAACATCACATTAACACTAATATCACATTAACACTAATATCACATTAACATCACATTAACATCACATTAACATCACATTAAAATCACATTAACATGAACATCTGGTCAGGTAGGGATGGTAAACTGCTGTGGTCAGGAGGGCTGCTCACCTGACTTATCCAGTATGGCTCCGTAGTGAAGATCAGCGTTAGGCTTGCAGTACCTCTCCAGCTCTGCTTTCTCTTGAGCCAGTAGAGGACCATTATTCCAGATCTCTGCATTATGTATACCAATCTCTGTGTACCCAACAAACTTGCCCACAGTGCTGTTGAATCTCATTAACTCTACCTGATTAAAAATATAAGAGTCTATATACTCTATATCATGCAGATCAGGAGAGCTGTACAGGCAGTGTGACTCACGGTATTCACAATATCCATCTAAAAGAGAAAAACAATACAAATGAATACTGAAGAAGGCTCTGGTTTTCACTAGTTATACATTATGGATAAAAACATTCCCCATTTGCCTTCTATTAAGTATAATTATTCAATTAAGTATAATATAATACTTTTATTTAGGGTTAGTCCTGATCACCAGATTGCATAATATCACATCAGAACCATCTAGCTTGGATGCAAATCATTCATATTGTCTGTAGCATCCAACAGGGCTCTGTGCTCATGTGATTAAACTGAATGTTTAATCCTTTAATGAGAAGTGAAATCTCATAATATTTTACAGACTGCTATTGTTGTAATGCTCTCTGAAAATTCTGTACATTCAAAATGAGCCAATAGAAAAGTTTGTTTCTGATGCTTCCCTTAGAAAAACAACAGTATAACATAACAACTCAATTACCAGATACATTATACGGTTCAAGTTAATCAGTTAAAAGCATCATGTTATAGTGGAACGTACCTGCTCCATTCAGAGTGGATAATCCCAGGGCAAAGCAAATGTGTAAGAGAGTTGACATCGACATGTTCCTCTGCCAAGCCACTGTGTTCAATAAGAGGAAACTGAGCAGGACTTTAGCTACTCTTCAGACAAACAGGCCAATCTACTACCCCAGAAACAAAGAGTCACATGTTACTAGGCAGACATTGTAAGGACTGGTATCTTTCACTGAAAGTTGTCTGAGAGAATAGTAAGCCAGTATGTATACAGTTCACCCACCAGCACTATTTGATCCAATACCATCAGGTTTATCAAAGTGCTGCTGAGTGAAGCCCGTCTCACTAACCCTAAACCTGCCAGGATACTGTTGTGACCACCTGACCTGTTAATCAGCCTGTATCCTATAGTGGCCCTACCTGACCTGTTAATCAGCCTGTAAGTGGCCCTACCTGACCCACCTCATCACCAACAGGCAGGCTGTATCCTATAGTAGCCCTACCTGACCCACCTCATCAATCAATCAATCAATCACATTTTATTTGTATAGCGCATTTCTTACAAGATGCAACTCAATGCGCTTCAGACAATGAACATTTTCAGTCAATCAATCAATCAATCAATACTGACAGAGCCGCGAGCAGGCAAAAGTAAAAACCTGTACACTATGTAGCCAGGAAAATTCCCTTGCAGCCCTCTACACATAGAGCGACTACTAGCCAGTTTGCCTACCAGCACCCAGCGGTGGGCCCCCACACCCCCCCCCGGGGAGCCCCCGCCGCCCCACACACCCGGCCCGCCCCACCACCAGCACACCCGGCCCAGCCAAGCAAGCACAGACCAAAGAGGCCCCGCACAAGGACGGCCAAGCAGGTGCCCCGGCGGCGGAACAGACCAGGCGAGGGGGGGCCCAAGGACCACCGGCGCAAAGCAAGCAAGCAAGGGCAAAAAACCTGTACACCAGGTATCCAGGAAAAGTTCCTTGCATATTATCGGCGTACACACTGTCCATACATTTAGTGTTATATCTGCATCGTTCTGCATCCAGCATGGGCACAGGTCCTGCCAAAAGAGAATCTTAAGCACAGTTATGATGCAACAACACAATAAAGATGACAGCAATACAACCTGATGGTAGTCCTGGTACACCCTTGTAATGGTTCCAGTACTGCTCTAGGTGCTACTGGGAGCTGACAGTGCCTCATCAGCACCCGGGTCCATTTTCCTGTCAACACAAATCTCAAAACACGAGTATGGTGTAATGGCCTAGTGATCCTAGTTCTATAATGTCCAATGTCTCCCTTAGTAGCAAAAGGCGACATTGAATAAGTAGGTTTTGAGGTCACGCTTAAAAATGTCCTGAGTTTTAGACAACCTCAGGCCCTCAGGTAGGGTGTTCCACAATCTAGGAGCATATATGCTAAAAGCTGATCCTCCAAATCTCTTTGTCCTAGCCTCTGGCACTATTAAAAGTTCCGTGCCACTAGACCTTAGGGGTCTAGCTGGTGTGTATCTTATGAGCATGTCCACCATGTAATTGGGTGCATCGCAGTGGAGTGATTTATAGACTAGTAAAAGGATCTTAAAGTCTATTCTATAACTGACAGGGAGCCAGTGTAGTGATCTCAAGACAGGTGTGATGTGTGCTCTTCGTCCTCGTAAGGACACGAGCAGCAGCATTCTGAACCATTTGTAGTCTATTAATCATTTTTTGGGGGAGACCTGTCAGGAGAGCATTACAGTAATCTAGCCTACTAGTAACAAACGCATGCATTAATTTTTCGGTGTCTGCCTGGGAGACAATCACCAACAGGCAGGCTCAACTCTCCACAAGGAACAGCAACAACACTGTCTCAGGGAATCACGCTCACATGCTGAGTGAACCTGCTAGCAGGAGACCTGAAGGTTAAACCAGAGGAACAGCTAGAGAGAGTTTGAAGCCCCTGATCGGCCCTTGGTTACTTGGGGGTACTGCAGTCTTATTGAGAATGATGCCAAAAAGCATGTTGCCCCATTGAAATGTACTATACACTTAGTATTTAATCTGGCCAACTATATTTTACAGTAAATTTGGGTTCCAATATTTCCATCTGCTGTATCAAGTCGTTTTTATTGCCAACAGAGGAAATATGAACATTTCTTTAAAATGGATCACCTCTATGAGGGTGGTAAAGGAAAGGAAAGGTTATAAGGGAAGGAAAAAGATTGCATTCCCTGTACAATCTGAAATGCCGCCCAGGACTGACACTTTACTGATGATGTCAGCATGCAGTGCTTCAACAAATGTTTCCACAGAATGCCATATTTTTTAAGTTCGCAGCATCAGAAACTGCTTTTCCTGGCCTCATGAGCCATCCATTTATATTTTGGAGATGGATATGTTAGATATTATATAAGTCAATGGGTCAAAACTATTTGGTCACATTGTTGTTGTGACCAATATAGGATCCCTGCAGAGGAGAAGGTAAAAGGTTTAGGGTCAAGTGTAAATGGGCTGACTTATATAGCGCCTTTTTCCAAAGCACTTTACAATGGCCTCTCATTCATCCATTCATTCACACACCAATAGCGGCAAGCTACCATGCAAGGCGCCGGCCCGCTCATTGGAGCAATTTGGGGTTCAGTGTCTTGCCCAAGGACACCTTGACACATGGCCAACCGGGGATCGAACCGCAGACCATGCGATCATTAGATGCCGGCTCTACCTCCTGAACCACAGCCGCCTCATGTGTAAGTGTAAGGCAAGAGTTATTTAACCCCTTTGGTTCTCTTGGTGTGAAATTGATTAATATTGATTAATATTAATATTAATATTAATTAATTAAAATAAGATTGTGTACAAACTCTAAAATGTTAAGTTAAGCAAAAGTCACATAGTTGTATTGATATTACGTTTTATTGATTTTGATCAATAACAACAACAAAACAATAAAAAGTAAGTAAGGCAAGAGTTATTTTTTAACCCCTTTGGTTCTCTTGGTGTGAAATTGATTAATATTGATTAAAATTAGATTGTGTACAAACTGTAAAATGTTAAGTTAAGCAAAAGTCACAGTTGTATTGATATTACTTTTTATTGATATTGATCAATAACAACAACAAAACAATACAAAAACACAATCCTACAATCTTGAAAGACAGAGCTAATTAAAATTAAAATTCAGAGCATTCAGAGCAAATTCCCTTTGTGTGAATTATTGATTAATATTGTAATTTGTCAAATCATATAATGGCATCTGTTTTGCATTTAAGCTTACATTACCCTTTAAGCTACACCTTTTGTATAGCTCTCTCTGAATGTCTGAATGACATTAGATTGGCAACCCATTCTTAATAGTGCACAAGGTAAGCATTGATATTGTGTTAGCATGTTATGACTATATCAGTACACCAGTAGACATTATGATATAAGTTTAATTAAGTACAAAAAAGTAGCTAAAACAGCTTGATTTCATCTTCCCATGATGTTTCCACATTACAAAGGACTTTAACAGATTCAGGTGTTTGTCCCTAGTGTCTTCTCAGCCCCTCTGATTGAGATCTTAGTTGCACTCGTTTCCTTTGATGAGGAAGAATGTTCCAGTAGCCACTCCCAGCAGCCCCAGAGTCAGGCCCACGCCACAGAACACAGCAGGACCCACACTGGGCTGGTTCACCTCGGGCTCTGGGGAGGGACACACACACACACACACACACACACACACACACACACACACACACACACACATTCATGAAATAGCTTACCTATTACTGTAAACATTCAATGTGATGATGGTATGTTGAAAATGGAAAAAGTATTTTCCATGGCAGTACACTTTGCGGTTCAATTTTTATATAATACTGCCAATTACACTTATGCTGCGTCATTGACCATTTAATAATTCTGGACAATGAAGTTGTTCAACAGTCCATTAAATGAGACCCACCCCATATCCGTGTCAGGGGCTCAGTGAGAGACTTGTGTCCCACACTGCAGCTGTAGATGTCTCCCTCCTCTGGGGTGATGGTCAGGATGGAGAACTGGTTGAACGTTCGGTCCTTGTTGGGGTAGGGATTGCTGATTCTCACCCCCGCTGTCACATTATTGTTGTTCTTGGTCCACCAGACTGTCACAGGTGGAGGGAAGTATCCGTTGACGTGACAGATGAGAGTGTTCTCCGTCCCCAGCTCCACATCGTCCCTGGGATAGATGGAGCTGTGAGGAGCGACTGTAGGGGAACCCAGTTAGTATCACCTTCCCGTCTGAAAACACTGATCATGCTGTCATATCTGGACACGGTGGGGAGCCTTGGGTAATCATTAGGGTGCCATCTTATGAGCATTGAATCAATAGTGTCAGTTCATGAGTAGGCTATATGAGTAGGCTGTATGAGTAGGCTATGAGTAGGCTATATGAGTAGGCTATATGAGTAGGCTACATGAGTATGCTATATGAGTAGGCTATATGAGTAGGCTATATGAGTACGGTATGCTATATGAGTAGGCTATATGAGTACGGTATGCTATATGAGTAGGCTATATGAGTAGGCTATATGAGTACGGTATGCTATATGAGTAGGCTATATGAGTAGGCTATATGAATAGGCTAAATGAAGTGTATTACAGATAAAGACTTATTCTTTAGTTTGCTATTCATGCTGGTGTCATTGTCTTATATCCTGAAGAACTTGAAATTCTACTGTTTCATACAAAATACGTACAATAGTTTGAAACAAATGAAACAAAATCTGAGATTTGAATTAAATGTATCTGAAATGTTCACTTACGTATGGCCTCTGTTGGGTTCTTGAACACTTTGATAAAAAGAGCCAAGTTTGATTTGCATACTTGCAGGTTAACTACAGCTGCCTGATAGGTGTCATCTGGCTGTCCAGATGGGTCAGCAAATGGAGGAAGAGACATCTCTGCTTTCCCCTTCACAAAGTCTGCATACCTGATCTGATCACCATCAAGTCCATACATATACTCTCCAAATATATCTGAGCATAGTGTTATGAATAAATCATCATGCAGAACTGAAAACAGACACAAGAAACATGATGAATATAGATTTATCAGATTCAGATCCATCAAAGTAGCATACAGAGTAGCATCAAATAGAAATTGTAATGTCAATAGTAGGGTTGTAGAAGATTATTATACATAATAATAATTACAATATTTTGATTCTCAATTTCATGAAGAGTTGTTAGAAATACATGACATAGTGTAATAAAAGACATATATTTACATTACATTTGACATTTTTACCATTTAGCAGACGCCTTTATCCAAAGCAATTTACAATTACAGATTACAGGGACATTCTCCCTGGAGTATCTTAGGGCTGAGTGCCTTACTCAAGGGAACACTAGTGGTGGTGTTCCCAGGTGGGATTTCAACTCTTGACCTTATATATACAATATACCCCTTCAAGGACAATGATACCATCGATCCCTAGGCCTGATGGTTTGTCAAATGTGGTACAGCCTAACCCTTATGCTAACTTTAATATAGTATAACATGTACTCATAAATATGCCTAACGACGGGTTTATGAAGCTTTGATAACACTTTGTTAAAGATGTGACCGCCTGCATCTGTGCTGCTCGGCTTACCTAGTGGTGGAACCAACATTTGAATGATCTCCTCATAGGCCTACATGAAGTAGCTGCACATGTTTAAATCAGGCTGACAAACATGACCATACTGTAGGTTTGGGGAAACCTAGCAGCACTTTTTGGTGACAGAATCATCTCAATAATCACCTGTTCAGACACTTACCTTTGGCCTCCACACGGAGCAGGCAGGAGAGGATGAGGACGGTCACAGAACCCTTCATGTTCACTTTACAGACGGCCGTGTAGAGACAGGAGGACACAGAGAACCAGAGTTACCTTCTGACCAGCGTCAAACTTCACTGAGAGGGAACTGAGAGGTTTTTTCCCCCGGAGGCAGCCTCTTGCGCAGTAGGACCAATCAGAGTTTGTTTGTCAGTTGTTGCTAGGTAGACGCTCACATTGCTGTTCAGGCTTGTCTTCATGTTTAATGGAGAATCATCTGAGGGGTGATTTCTGGAATCATCAACAGAGTGATTGACTAATTATTACCTAATCAATTGTGACGGCTCTACATATGCTGGTGTTGTATTGTGGAATGACCATTCCCTGCAACACACTGGAGAAACCCTGTTCGTTTGTGTGTCGTAGTGAACATGGTCAGTAATCTGTCATCTCCCAGCAGAAACCTCAGTGAACAACATACTAAAAACCAACACCTGACAGCTTGGTACTATCAGGGTTATAACAACATACTAAAGACCAACACCTGACAGCTTGGTACTATCAGGGTTATAACAACATACTAAAAACCAACACCTGACAGCTTGGTACTATCAGGGTTATAACAACATACTAAAAACCAACACCTGACAGCTTGGTACTATCAGGGTTATAACAACATACTAAAGACCAACACCTGACAGCTTGGTACTATCAGGGTTATAACAAGCATAGAGTAGTGTTGCACATTAGGTTCCATAAGTGTGCAGTTCTATTCCATTGAACATGGTTAAGTTCATTAAACTGAATCAAGTTCAAGTTCTCTAATTGTCTCATATGTGATGCCTACAACAAGGAGGGACATGTGATAAGGGTTTGTTCAATAATGTCTCTTTCTATGAAAATGTAATTGATAATGCCTCATCAATTAGATGAGGACATGGACACTAAATGGAATGAATACAGTTGCAGGTGAAACATACATGTAACGAACATGTAGGACATCTGCACTCAGAGGATGTTACAAGTACAGGGCAAATGTGTTATTATGATGAAGGACTTTAATCCGTTGTTATGCCCCCAGCCTCTGGAATAACTTGCCAGAAAACCTAAGAATGGCTGAAACCGTGGGAACCTTTAAGCGAGATCTTAAGACATGTAGGCCTAGCTGCACTTGTCTCATAATTACATCTTTTCACTATTTTCTCTTAAACGTGTTATTGTCCTTTTCATATATTATCTGTCTTGCTTTGTTTTTCTTGTTTTATGTAACTACGTTTTTATTTATCTGAAACATGTTTTTATTTATCAGAACCATGTTTTTATTTATCCTTCCTTATTCTGTTAAGCACTGTGTGCTACATTTGCTTGTATGAACATGTGCTATATAAATACACTTGACTTAAATGAAACTTTCCTGCTCGCAGCACAGACCTGGGGGAGGGAGACAACCGGCTCTGAAAAAACCTGTCTGGAAAAGTCCCCAGAGCTCTAAAACCATTCAACCAATAGAGTCGCTCCAAACGGCTTCATCACTAGTTACCAGGAGAATGTTCTTTTCAGAGAGGATACAGTAGTAGTCTAGCAAGCAGGGAAGCTAGCTGCAGTATAAGACAGTTACAGTTTTTCTCTATCGCTTTAACACTAACATCGGAACCTCAAACACAACGACCAAAACCTGAAACTGGCGTATTTCATCTCACAGCAATTCTTCACAATGACAAACACATTTCTTGCTTATCTCTCATTTTGCAGCTCTAAACCACACAGTGAACAAAACACTAAATACAATTCTCTACATGGTACACTCTTCCTTGCTAAAATCTCTTGTGTTCACATGGAAAACACCACCATTCAGAATCCAACTGTCATTGCTCAGATGTGTACAGTATTTCAGAATTTAAAAAAAAGTTCTATTCTTGTATTTGTGTGTTTTATATTTGAGTATGAAGACATAACAGTTTATAACAGGCTACTGATATGTAGTGTCACACTGAAAATGCAAAAGGCCTACTGATAATCTTATCATAGTACTGTTTTCCTCTGATCATAGTGTTTTCCTTTGTGCACATCAGTGTTCAATTGGTTGTTACAAGTGTCTATTCATTTGATGGTGTGTGTGTGTGTGTGTGTCATTTGATGACAACATTTCATTTTGAGAAGACAACATTATTTTTAATGCAGTGTTTGCTTTTGCAAGAGATTTGTGGAGTTTTTGGATTTGTGTTAAGAGTACTGTATGTGCAGTGGATCACTTATGACATATCATCAATGATGTTAGTTATGACTGGCCTATGGTGTTAGTTGTGGCTTATGATGTTAGTTGTGACTAGTTGTTAGTTGTGGCTTATGATGTTAGTTGTGACTAGTTGTTAGTTGTGGCTTATGATGTTAGTTGTGACTAGTTGTTAGTTGTGGCTTATGATGGTTAAATGATTGAATTGCGTCCCAGCAGCCTGAGCCAGTGGATCCCATCAGCTGCTGTACAGGATGGCAGATCTGCTCGTCTGATGGAATGCAGTTGTTGTGATAAGCTCACACAGGACCCATGTGACCACAACAAGGAAACACACCTGTCCAGACAAACCAGTCCATAAAAGTCGCTAAAGTTCTTTTTAAACTGAACCCATAGAAATGCTGAGGGTGAGGTCATCACCAGTTACTAGGTAAAGGAATGTTTGAGAGAAATGTAATTTGAGCATCAGGGAGGACTGATAGCTCCTTAGAACCTGTTGTGTTGTGTTGTGTTGTGTTGCGATGTAATGTGTTGTGTTGAGTTGTGTTGTGTTGTGTTGTGTTGTGTTGTGTTGTGTTGCGATGTGTATTGTTGTGACACTTCAGATGCAAGAGGAAGTGATATCAACCTGTCTGCTAGAGGGATGCTGATTACTGCTCATGTCAGAGGAGTTTATGAAGCCTAAGGAAGTCTCAAGGTATCCTCATACTGCACTAATCAATCAACAACAACAAAAAGAAGCTTCTATGTGTTTGACAAGCAACAACAGAAAACGGATCTAAAAGCACACAAAGCAAGCAAAACCCCCTATGAGTTTGTATCGCTTCATCATTCAGCCAACACAGTGAAAACATCCCGTTTTATATAGACAATGAAAGTATACTGCCAAACATGCGCTTCATTGTAAATGAAGATTGAGACGACTGGAACCGTTTGATGAAATGGACTCCCTGATGGTAAACAAGCCCATCAGCGTGGCTTCAGGAGCCACAGAGGAAAGTGAAAGATGCTTGCTCCCTTGATAGGCTGCATTAGATTGTTGTCATACTGCTTATACATATTTGACTTGATTTGATCAGATCTACACAAGGAAGTAAGTAGTCTTGAGAACTGATGGTTCTCAGCGTCTTTGAGCCCCGGAAAAGCGCTATATAAATACAATGAATTATTATTATTATTATTATTATTATTATTATGGCCTCTAGGGAAGGATCCTATCTCCTGTTTCTGTACATGACGCTGGTATGTCGCAGGGTCTTACCCCCAATCCGACCCTTAATGCTGAGTGCCAAGCAGGGAGGCATCGGGTACCATGTTATTGTCTTTGGTACGACTCTGCCAGGGATCAAACTTACGACCTCCCGATCTCAGGGCGGCACTCTAGCCACTGAACTACACAAGTGCATAAGGGGTAAAGGTCAGGGAGTGATAGGACCTCTAACGTGACATCCCACAAACTATACAGGGTCTGCACAGAGCTGAGAGAGGCTGCACAGAGCTGAGAGAGGCTGCACAGAGCTGAGAGAGGCTGAGAGAGGCTGCACAGAGCTGAGAGAGGCTGCACAGAGCTGAGAGAGGCTGAGAGAGGCTGCACAGAGCTGAGAGAGGCTGAGAGAGGCTGCACAGAGCTGAGAGAGGCTGCACAGAGCTGAGAGAGGCTGCACAGTGCTGAGAGAGGCTGAGAGAGGCTGCACAGAGCTGAGAGAGGCTGAGAGAGGCTGCCCAGTGCTGAGAGAGGCTGAGAGAGGCTGCACAGAGCTGAGAGAGGCTGCACAGAGCTGAGAGAGGCTGCACAGTGCTGAGAGAGGCTGAGAGAGGCTGCACAGAGCTGAGAGAGGCTGCCCAGTGCTGAGAGAGGCTGAGAGAGGCTGAGAGAGGCTGCACAGAGCTGAGAGAGGCTGCACAGTGCTGAGAGAGGCTGCACAGAGCTGAGAGGCTGCACAGAGCTGAGAGGCTGCACAGAGCTGAGAGGCTGCACAGAGCTGAGAGAGGCTGAGAGAGGCTGAGAGAGGCTGCACAGTGCTGAAAGAGGCAAGAAAAGGTTTGTCAGAAACATCTTTCTCTTTATTTCCATTTTTGAATGACCAGTTTGATTTGCGACAATCAGCACAACATCATCTCTGTTTTTGTTTGAAAGTTGATCATATGCAGTACAAAGTTGTTGTAGTCTGTCACTCATACTCTGAAAGTGGAGAATTGTTGAAACTGTCACCTCGTCTTTTTAATCGGTACAACGATAACCTGTTCTAGCCTGTTTAGGCATCTGTTATTGGAGGCTAAACAAAACCCATACCCCACAGCCAAGCAAGCTAAACCCAATGAGGTTGTATCACACTACCATTTAGCTGACATTGTGAACATCAGTCATGCAGTTTCATATTATTGATAATGAAAACAGGTGGATGAACAGGGTCAGAGATCGTATTTTACAAGCCAAACATTCATCTGATCTGAATCAGCATTTAACTCCCTGATGGTAAACAAGCCCATCAGCGTGGCTTCAGTTCTGGTATTGAAGATATGATACACAGACTGATAATAACTCTATCTCCCCTCCCCTCCCCCCCTCCTCATCCTGGCTCCTGTCACTTCCCCTGCTCTGAAGGTCAGGTGGTTTGGAAAGTCCCTCCACTCCGCTTTCACTTCTGCTCTCACACATCAGCCAATGACAAAATCTCCTGGTGAGTTTCTCTCATGACATCATCTGTTTCTAGGAAGAGGTGAGATTCTAATGTACCAGAGGAGTGGCTGGGACAGTGTGCTGCAGAGTAACAGTGTCTGATGGCACCCAGACAGACCCAACTCTTGTAACCTTTAAACAGAGAGTGTTAAAAACCACTGTACAACATCCATGATGCTGTAGTTGTATGTCTTATACACCAGCAGCCCATACACCAGTGTCAAATAACCTCATCAGATACACAAGCAAGGTTTTGGCCATTATACTGTATCTTTATCTCTCTATCCACACATTTCTCTATCTATTTATTGATTTGAACGGTTTTTGAGATTTCACAACAATGCCATGTAACACGCATGTAACTATCTAATTGCCGATGCTCATTATGCACTTTTGAAAACCATTTTCCCATCAATTTGACCTCAGCTAGAACAAGCAGTTTTTTCCCTCAGCAAGTACAGAGATATATGTAAGTCAGAGGTGATATTATGTAGATGCAGTATGCTGTTAACTCTTTTAGAATTGGCGTTTTCAAAAGGGTAGCCTTTACATCTCTAATTTCTTTTTATAGATGTACACATTTGTTATGCATGGTCTGAGCACAACAAGTTTGAATTAAGGTTCCACTTTCAATAAAACCTGTACTATTTACATATTATGTTTTAGAGGTTTGCAATTTAGAACTAATAAACTTTATTTTATTGGGTTACTCTTATTATGACTATTTGGTGATGTAGTTCTGCCACCTGGTATTTCCCTCTCCAAATATGAGGACCATCAGAGTGAGCATTCTTAACTTAGAGGCTATTATGCCACTTATCCCCCATTCGGAATTTGACTGTATCAGAGAAGAGGTAGGCCTATGTCTAAAGAAATCTAATTTGCCATAGAACTGTATGAGATATTTCCATACAACTACTGGTTAGTGTTCAATAGCACCCTAGACAATTCAGTAATGGTACATTTTTTTTAGGGATTTCAGTTTTTCTGATAAATGAGAGAAAAGTGATGGAGTCCTATGTTCCTATCACCAAAAAGTGCAATTTCCGTCTAAGCTAAAGCTACATTTACAAGACTATAATTCAGTATTTATTTAGGTAAATAGTTGTCTGACTATTTGGTGATGTAGGACAGCCACCTGGTTCATACCTCAGCAGATCTGAAGAGGAAAGGAGTGATCCTTCTCAAGTTATGGGCTTTTTTGTCACCTTCCCCATATTCGGCCTGGTCTAATTTGGCTCTTTTTCAGGGATTGGGGTAGTTCTAAAGAACAACCAAAAAAACATATTTTCCCCCAAAATAAAATTTGACAACAATCAATGTCATTAATGGGAGACCCTAAAGATGAGAAAAATCATTGTTGTCATTTGTTCTACCTCGGGTAGGGGTATCTCAACATCTGAGGGCCCTTCCTGCTAGACTATGACACCGTGTCTGTTTCAGAGTCATGTCTCCCCAGTTCAGCCAATCACAGGAGCAGAAGAGGACCTCATCACTGGTTGCCATGGAAGGCACCTTTTGAGGACAATCTTGGTCTCTGTTCTTCATGACAAGCATGAGTTGTCTCAATACCATCAATGTTGATTCAGATATAATAATAATGATAATAATAATAATAATAATTATAATAATAATAATAATAATGATAATAATAATACTAATAATAATAATAATAATAATAATAATAATAAAATTATTATCTGAAAAGATTGAGTAGTAATAATAAAAATAAACAGAAGGTAAATAGAAGAAAGTATTGGGGCCTAATTGAGGTAGTGCTGGGGACACATGGGAAGGGGAGGGGGAGAGAGGGTTAACTGGTGAAGGCGAGCTTGAAGAGGTGGGTTTTGAGGGCCTGTTTAAATATGAACTGATCCACATTGTAATGTGAAACACTTGGCAACCAGTGTACAAAACAATTAGCACCAGATAGTAACAAGGGTAGAAACATTACAAATTCTCTATCCAGACTATATGTTTAACTCCCTGGGTTTAATGTTCTGTAGACCATACTAGAGGTAGCATTTATATAACATGCTGCAGGAAAATATAAGGGGAATGGGGAGATGAAATGAAAGTGATTGTGCGCCCCCTAATGTACTACTTTATTAAAATGATCTTTTTTTATGTTATCTTATCATACGTATCTGGCTTGAAAATGGCAATTGTTCACCTAGTCCTTCAACTTGTCAGGGAACTACTATGCCAGCAGTGTGTGTGTGTGTGTGTGTGTGTGTGTGTGTGTGTGTGTGTGTGTGTGTGTGTATGTATGTGTGTGTGTGTGTGTGTGTGTGTGTGTGTGTGTGTGTGTGTGTGTGTGTTTAAATGGATGCTACATGTGCAGTGAGGAAATGAAAATGTTCTACTGTGTGTTTTAAGACGTGACACGCGTCCGTAGGCAGGTTTTGGAAGCCAAACACACTTCAGATGCAAGAGGAAGTGATATCAACCTGTCTGCTAGAGGGAGGCTGATTACTGCTCATGTCAGAGGAGTTTATGAAGCCTAAGGAAGTCTCAAGGTATCCTCATACTACACTAATCAATCAACAACAACAAAAAGAAACTTCTATGTGTTTGACAAGCAACAACAGAAAACGGATCTAAAAGCACACAAAGCAAGCAAAACCCCCTATGAGTTTGTATCGCTTCATCATTCAGCCAACACAGTGAAAACATCCCGTTTTATATAGACAATGAAAGTATACTGCCAAACATGCGCTTCATTGTAAATGAAGATTGAGACGACTGGAACCGTTTGATGAAATGGACTCCCTGATGGTAAACAAGCCCATCAGCGTGGCTTCAGGAGCCACAGAGGAAAGTGAAAGATGCTTGCTCCCTTGATAGGCTGCATTAGATTGTTGTCATACTGCTTATACATATTTGACTTGATTTGATCAGATCTACACAAGGAAGTAAGTAGTCTTGAGAACTGATGGTTCTCAGCATCTTTGAGCCCCGGAAAAGCGCTATATAAATACAATGAATAATAATAATAATTATTATTATTATTATTATTATTATTATTATTATTATTATTATTATTATTATTATTATGGCCTCTAGGGAAGGATCCTATCTCCTGTTTCTGTACATGACGCTGGTATGTCGCAGGGTCTTACCCCCAATCCGACCCTTAATGCTGAGTGCCAAGCAGGGAGGCATCGGGTACCATGTTATAGTCTTTGGTACGACTCTGCCAGGGATCAAACTTACGACCTCCCGATCTCAGGGCGGCACTCTAGCCACTGAGCTACACAAGTGCATAATGGGTAAAGGTCAGGGAGTGATAGGACCTCTAACGTGACATCCCACAAACTATACAGGGATACTGCACAGAGCTGAGAGGCTGCACAGAGCTGAGAGGCTGCACAGAGCTGAGAGGCTGAGAGAGGCTGCACAGTGCTGAGAGGCTGAGAGAGGCTGCACAGAGCTGAGAGGCTGAGAGAGGCTGCACAGTGCTGAGAGGCTGAGAGAGGCTGAGAGAGGCTGAGAGAGGCTGCACAGAGCTGAGAGAGGCTGCACAGAGCTGAGAGGCTGAGAGAGGCTGAGAGAGGCTGAGAGAGGCTGAGAGAGGCTGCACAGAGCTGAGAGAGGCTGCACAGAGCTGAGAGGCTGAGAGAGGCTGAGAGAGGCTGAGAGAGGCTGCACAGAGCTGAGAGGCTGAGAGAGGCTGAGAGAGGCTGAGAGAGGCTGCACAGAGCTGAGAGAGGCTGAGAGAGGCTGCACAGATCTGAGAGAGGCTGCACAGAGCTGAGAGGCTGAGAGAGGCTGCACAGAGCTGAGAAAGGATGAGAGAGGCTGCACAGAGCTGAGAGGCTGAGAGAGGCTGAGAGAGGCTGAACAGAGCTGAGAGAGGCTGAGAGAGGCTGCACAGAGCTGAGAGAGGCAAGAAAAGGTTTGTCAGAAACATCTTTCTCTTTATTTCCATTTTTGAATGACCAGTTTAATTTGCGACAATCAGCACAACATCATCTCTGTTTTTGTTTGAAAGTTGATCATATGCAGTACAAAGTTGTTGTAGTCTGTCACTCATACTCTGAAAGTGGAGAATTGTTGAAACTGTCACCTCATCTTTTTAATCGGTACAACGATAACCTGTTCTAGCCTGTTTAGGCATCTGTTATTGGAGGCTAAACAAAACCCATCCCCCAGAGCCAAGCAAGCTCAACCCAATGAGGTTGTATCACACTACCATTTAGCTGACATTGTGAACATCAGTCATGCAGTTTCATATTATTGATAATGAAAACAGGTGGATGAACAGAGTCAGAGATCGTATTTTACAAGCCAAACATTCATATGATCTGAATCAGCATTTAACTCCCTGATGGTAAACAAGCCCATCAGCGTGGCTTCAGTTCTGGTATTGAAGATATGATACACAGACTGATAACAACTCTATCTCCCCCCCCTCCTCATCCGTGCTCCAGTCTGACCCCCCCCCGCCCCCCCCTCCTCATCCTGGCTCCTGTCACTTCCCCTGCTCTGAAGGTCAGGTGGTTTGGAAAGTCCCTTCACTCTGTTTTCACTTCTGCTCTCACAAATCAGCCAATGACAAAATCTCCTGGTGAGTTTCTCTCATGACATCATCTGTTTCTAGGAAGAGGTGAGATTCTAATGTACCAGAGGAGTGGCTGGGACAGTGTGCTGCAGAGTAACAGTGTCTGATGGCACCCAGACAGACCCAACTCTTGTAACCTTTAAACAGAGAGTGTTAAAAACCACTGTACAACATCCATGATGCTGTAGTTGTATGTCTTATACACCAGCAGCCCATACACCAGTGTCAAATAACCTCATCAGATACACAAGCAAGGTTTTGGCCATTATACTGTATCTTTATCTCTCTATCCACACATTTCTCTATCTATTTATTGATTTGAACGGTTTTTGAGATTTCACAACAATGCCATGTAACACGCATGTAACTATCTAATTGCCGATGCTCATTATGCACTTTTGAAAACCATTTTCCCATCAATTTGACCTCAGCTAGAACAAGCAGTTTTTTCCCTCAGCAAGTACAGAGATATATGTAAGTCAGAGGTGATATTATGTAGATGCAGTATGCTGTTAACTCTTTTAGAATTGGCGTTTTCAAAAGGGTAGCCTTTACATCTCTAATTTCTTTTTATAGATGTACACATTTGTTATGCATGGTCTGAGCACAACAAGTTTGAATTAAGGTTCCAGTTTCAATAAAACCTGTACTATTTACATACAGTACGTTTTAGAGGTTTGCAATTTAGAACTAATAAACTTTATTTTATTGGGTTACTCTTATTATGACTATTTGGTGATGTAGTTCTGCCACCTGGTATTTCCCTCTCCAAATATGAGGACCATCAGAGTGAGCATTCTTAACTTAGAGGCTATTATGCCACTTATCCCCCATTCGGAATTTGACTGTGTCAGAGAAGAGGTACGCCTATGTCTAAAGAAATCTAATTTGCCATAGAACTGTATGAGATATTTCCATACAACTACTGGTTAGTGTTCAATAGCACCCTAGACAATTCAGTAATGGTACATTTTTTTTAGGGATTTCAGTTTTTCTGATAAATGAGAGAAAAGTGATGGAGTCCTATGTTCCTATCACCAAAAAGTGCAATTTCCGTCTAAGCTAAAGCTACATTTACAAGACTATAATTCAGTATTTATTTAGGTAAATAGTTGTCTGACTATTTGGTGATGTAGGACAGCCACCTGGTTCATACCTCAGCAGATCTGAAGAGGAAAGGAGTGATCCTTCTCAAGTTATGGGCTTTTTTGTCACCTTCCCCATATTCGGCCTGGTCTAATTTGGCTCTTTTTCAGGGATTGGGGTAGTTCTAAAGAACAACCAAAAAAACATATTTCCCCCCAAAATAAAATTTGACAACAATCAATGTCATTAATGGGAGACCCTAAAGATGAGAAAAATCATTGTTGTCATTTGTTCTACCTCGGGTAGGGGTATCTCAACATCTGAGGGCCCTTCCTGCTAGACTATGACACCGTGTCTGTTTCAGAGTCATGTCTCCCCAGTTGAGCCAATCACAGGAGCAGAAGAGGACCTCATCACTGGTTGCCATGGAAGGCACCTTTTGAGGACAATCTTGGTCTCTGTTCTTCATGACAAGCATGAGTTGTCTCAATACCATCAATGTTGATTCAGATATAATAATAATGATAATAATAATAATAATAATAATAATGATAATAATAATACTAATAATAATAATAATAAAATTATTATCTGAAAAGATTGAGTAGTAATAATAAAAATAAACAAAAGGTAAATAGAAGAAAGTATTGGGGCCTAATTGAGGTAGTGCTGGGGACACATGGGAAGGGGAGGGGGGGAGAGGGTTAACTGGTGAAGGCGAGCTTGAAGAGGTGGGTTTTGAGGGCCTGTTTAAATATGAACTGATCCACATTGTAATGTGAAACACTTGGCAACCAGTGTACAAAACAATTAGCACCAGATAGTAACAAGGGTAGAAACATTACAAATTCTCTATCCAGACTATATGTTTAACTCCCTAGGTTTAATGTTCTGTAGACCATACTAGAGGTAGCATTTATATAACATGCTGCAGGAAAATATAAGGGGAATGGGGAGATGAAATGAAAGTGATTGTGCGCCCCCTAATGTACTACTTTATTAAAATGATCTTTTTTTATGTTATCTTATCATACGTATCTGGCTTGAAAATGGCAATTGTTCACCTAGTCCTTCAACTTGTCAGGGAACTACTATGCCAGCAGTGTGTGTGTGTGTGTGTGTGTGTGTGTGTGTGTGTGTGTGTGTGTGTGTGTATGTATGTGTGTGTGTGTGTGTGTGTGTGTGTGTGTGTGTGTTTAAATGGATGCTACATGTGCAGTGAGGAAATGAAAATGTTCTACTGTGTGTTTTAAGACGTGACACGCGTCCGTAGGCAGGTTTTGGAAGCCAAACACACTTCAGATGCAAGAGGAAGTGATATCAACCTGTCTGCTAGAGGGAGGCTGATTACTGCTTATGTTAGAGGAGTTTATGAAGCCTAAGGAAGTCTCAAGGTATCCTCATACTACACTAATCAATCAACAACAACAAAAAGAAACTTCTATGTGTTTGACAAGCAACAACAGAAAACGGATCTAAAAGCACACAAAGCAAGCAAAACCCCCTATGAGTTTGTATCGCTTCATCATTCAGCCAACACAGTGAAAACATCCCGTTTTATATAGACAATGAAAGTATACTGCCAAACATGCGCTTCATTGTAAATGAAGATTGAGACGACTGGAACCGTTTGATGAAATGGACTCCCTGATGGTAAACAAGCCCATCAGCGTGGCTTCAGGAGCCACAGAGGAAAGTGAAAGATGCTTGCTCCCTTGATAGGCTGCATTAGATTGTTGTCATACTGCTTATACATATTTGACTTGATTTGATCAGATCTACACAAGGAAGTAAGTAGTCTTGAGAACTGATGGTTCTCAGCATCTTTGAGCCCCGGAAAAGCGCTATATAAATACAATGAATAATAATAATAATAATTATTATTATTATTATTATTATTATTATTATTATTATTATTATTATTATTATTATGGCCTCTAGGGAAGGATCCTATCTCCTGTTTCTGTACATGACGCTGGTATGTCGCAGGGTCTTACCCCCAATCCGACCCTTAATGCTGAGTGCCAAGCAGGGAGGCATCGGGTACCATGTTATAGTCTTTGGTACGACTCTGCCAGGGATCAAACTTACGACCTCCCGATCTCAGGGCGGCACTCTAGCCACTGAGCTACACAAGTGCATAATGGGTAAAGGTCAGGGAGTGATAGGACCTCTAACGTGACATCCCACAAACTATACAGGGCTGCACAGTGCTGAGAGAGGCTGAGAGAGGCTGAGAGAGGCTGCACAGAGCTGAGAGGCTGAGAGAGGCTGAGAGAGGCTGAACAGAGCTGAGAGAGGCTGAGAGAGGCTGAACAGAGCTGAGAGAGGCTGAGAGAGGCTGAACAGAGCTGAGAGAGGCTGAGAGAGGCTGAACAGAGCTGAGAGAGGCTGCACAGAGCTGAGAGAGGCTGAACAGAGCTGAGAGGCTGCACAGAGCTGAGAGAGGCTGCACAGAGCTGAGAGGCTGAGAGAGGCAAGAAAAGGTTTGTCAGAAACATCTTTCTCTTTATTTCCATTTTTGAATGACCAGTTTGATTTGCGACAATCAGCACAACATCATCTCTGTTTTTGTTTGAAAGTTGATCATATGCAGTACAAAGTTGTTGTAGTCTGTCACTCATACTCTGAAAGTGGAGAATTGTTGAAACTGTCACTTCATCTTTTTAATCGGTACAACGATAACCTGTTCTAGCCTGTTTAGGCATCTGTTATTGGAGGCTAAACAAAACCCATCCCCCAGAGCCAAGCAAGCTCAACCCAATGAGGTTGTATCACACTACCATTTAGCTGACATTGTGAACATCAGTCATGCAGTTTCATATTATTGATAATGAAAACAGGTGGATGAACAGGGTGAGAGATCGTATTTTACAAGCCAAACATTCATATGATCTGAATCAGCATTTAACTCCCTGATGGTAAACAAGCCCATCAGCGTGGCTTCAGTTCTGGTATTGAAGATATGATACACAGACTGATAACAACTCTATCTCCCCCCCCATCCGCATCCGTGCTCCAGTCTGACACCCCCCCCCCCCCCCTCCTCATCCGTGCTCCAGTCTGACCCCCCTCCCCCTCCTCATCCTGGGTCCTGTCACTTCCCCTGCTCTGAAGGTCAGGTGGTTTGGAAAGTCCCTTCCCTCTGCTTTCACTTCTGCTCTCACACATCAGCCAATGACACAATCTCCTGGTGAGTTTTTCTTATGACATCATCTGTTTCTAGGAAGAGGTGAGATTCTAATGTACAAGAGGAGTGGCTGGTACAGTGTGCTGCAGACTAACAGTCAACACCAAGGCTCACAGGGTTAAGAGCGCCCCCTACTGGGGGGGTCAGTGCTGTATGTCATTGTGCCACTGATACCGTGTCTGTTCCAGATTCATGTCTCCCCAGTTGAGCCAATCACAGGAGCAGAAGAGGACCTCATCACTGGTTGCCATGGAAGGCACCTTTTGAGTACAATCTTGGTCTCTGTTCTTCATGACAAGCATGAGTTGTCTCAATACCATCAATGTTGATTCAGATATGAACTGATCCACATTGTTAGAGGCTTGGCAACCAGTGTACAAAACAATTAGCACCAGATAGTAACAAGGGTAGAAACATTACAAATTCTCTATCCAGACTATATGTTTAACTCCCTAGGTTTAATGTTCTGTATAGACCATACTAGAGGTAGCATTTATATAACATGCTGCAGGAAAATATAAGATGAAATGAAAGTGATTGTGCGCCCCCTAATGTACTACTTTATTAAAATGATCTTTCATGTTATCTTACCATACGTATCTGGCTTGAAAATGGCAATTGTTCACCTAGTCCTTCAACTTGTCAGGGAACTACTATGCCAGCAGTGTGTGTGTGTGTGTGTGTGTGTGTGTGTGTGTGTGTGTTTAAATGGATGCTACATGTGCAGTGAGGATATGAACATGTTCTACTGTGTGTTTTAAGACAGACAGACAGACAGACTGGCAGGCATACTAACTCAAATATAAATATATAAAAACAAAAACAAAAAACTTCAAATGTGACACCAGCCAGTGTTTTGATAAACCAGTAGCCTACTGTACTGAAACTACAGATTGTAACCTTTCAAATGACATCAGACAGACAGGCAGACAGACAGGCAGACAGACAGACAGACAGGCAGGCAGGCAGGCAGACAGGCAGGCAGACAGGCAGGCAGGCAGGCAGGCAGGCAGACAGACAGACAGGCAGACAGGCAGGCAGACAGGCAGGCAGACAGGCAGACAGACAGACAGGCAGGCAGACAGTGATTCCAAACCTATGTGCCGCGGCCCTCTGGTGGTCTGCGAGAGTACTGCAAGTGGGCCACCAAATCATGGGCAAAATATTTTTTTATACTTTTTTTTTTTTACAAAAACGTTTTAATTACTGGATTTTTTTTTCTTTAAAACCTTCAAAAATGCGTCATCGGTGTGATACTACTAGGCCTACTGCACTGTACGTATGATGACTGTATGATGACGCATATGAAATATCCGATAAGAATAAGAGAATAATAATGAGACACACAAACAAATGTACGCGTCTGTAAAATGCCTGTGTGGGCCGTGAATACTTTTGAGATTTTTAAGTGGGCCTTGAGTCCACAAAGGATGGGAACCGCTGTAAGCTATCTGACCTTTGTAGTTTAAAAAATAAATAATTATAATCCCCTCCATCTATGTTTTTACCTATGTATTTATTTTAATAATATATATTGTTGTTGTTGTTTTTCTTTTTTTTTTCTTTTTATTATTTGTTTACTTTTCTCATTGGTATGTTGTTGCTTCCATAGTGTGTTTGTTTATTAGGATCCCCATTAGCTAACGCCATGCCATTAGCTAGTCTTCCTGGGGTCCGACACACAAATCATATTTGGACAATTGTCAACATTGTATACATACAGACAATTGTCAACATTATATACATACAGACAATTGTCAAAATTGTATACATACATACATCATAATAACAAAAGAAAGGAATACAATAAATAATTAAATAAAAACCAAAGAAAATAAATGAAATAACAGATCAGCAAACAAGATAAATCATCTACTGTTCATTCAGAGTTCATTGTATTAAGTGCTCTTTTATTGTTTTCTTGAAAGTGCCTCTATAATTAGTTTTACTAACATGCTTGGGTAAAGAGTTCCATCCTGTAATGGCTCTGTAAACTACAGTAGATTTGAGTAGATGTGTCCTAGGTCTAGGTGGTAAGAGATGTGTCCTAGGTCTAGGTGGTAGTAGATATGTCCTAGGTCTAGGTGGTAGTAGATGTGTCCTAGGTCTAGGTGGTAAGAGATGTGTCCTAGGTCTAGGTGGTAAGAGATGTGTCCTAGGTCTAGGTGGTAGTAGATGTGTCCTAGGTCTAGGTGGTAGTAGATGTGTCCTAGGTCTAGGTGGTAGTAGATGTGTCCTAGGTCTAGGTGGTAAGAGATTTGTCCTAGGTCTAGGTGGTAAGAGATGTGTCCTAGGTCTAGGTGGTAAGAGATGTGTCCTAGGTCTAGGTGGTAGTAGATGTGTCCTAGGTCTAGGTGGTAGTAGATGTGTCCTAGGTCTAGGTGGTAAGAGATGTGTCCTAGGTCTAGGTGGTAAGAGATGTGTCCTATGGTCTAGGTGGTAGTAGATGTGTCCTAGGTCTAGGTGGTAGTAGATGTGTCCTAGGTCTAGGTGGTAGTAGATGTGTCCTAGGTCTAGGTGGTAAGAGATATCCTGAAATCCCTTGTCTGGTCAGATAGTTATTTTCATTTCTGATGTGCACTACTTGGTCAGAAAAGTACTGTGGTTTCTTGTCATTTATGACATTCCTGAAGAAGATCAGAAGACTGGATTGTCCATCTATCTTCTACAGGAAGCCATTCCAGAATTCTATGCATTTCCAAAACATTTGTGCGCATTGAACAGTGGAGAGCTAATCTAGCAGCTTTGTTTTGAGAGATTTTGAGTTTTCTCAGATGTCTCTTAGCAGCAGATGACCAAACGACTGGACAGTTCTCGGGCCCTCCCGAATCCACCGCTACATCTGGGACCCAGGAGATGGCGCCATTGGAGGTGACAACCTACCACGCCGGCAATGGACCACACACACTGAACCGTCTACGAACTGGTGTCGGTCGCTTTAAAA
>NC_137691.1:2835316-2845316 GCF_963989245.1 Nansenia antarctica
ATCATACGTCAATCATCATCAATCATCATCAATCATCATCAATCATTAATCAATCTTCATCAATCATCATCAATCATTAATCAATCATCATCAATCATCATAAATCATTAATCAATCAATCATACGTCAATCATCATCAATCAATCATACGTCAATCATCATCAATCATCAATCATCATCAATCAATCATCATCAATCATTAATCAATCATACATCAATCATCCATCAGTCTATCTATTCATCTATATGTAACCAATCAGTATGTTCTGACTTCTATTTTGAAACACGGAAATACGTTTCAACGTTGTTGAGAATCACAACACAAACTCGCTAGTCAAGCCAACAAACTATACTGAAACACAGTGTGAGGGACAACAGAATGACTTTCTGGATGTTAGAGTAACTATCTGGATGTTGGAGTAACTATCTGGATGTTGGAGTAACTATCTGGATGTTGGAGTAACTATCTGGATGCTGGAGTAACTATCTGGATTGCTTGTCTTCATTGTGTTGATCAAGTCATACACAGAGGAGGCTGCCAAACGTTTCCCTGCTTGCTAAACGCATCCATTCTCTTACAGCGGACTCTCTGTCAACAGACAAGCTGGCCTCATATTTCTGAAGGATGTTACTAAGTGTTGTGTTGCCAAAACTGTGGAGGTCTTGCATTTCTTGAGGCCCAGTTGAAGGACCAAACATTAACAATTGATCACATGACTTGAGGGATTCATATCTGCTTTCAAACTCTCAAACTCAAACTTTTAAGACCTCTCTATACAATCAACCTTGTCCCTGTCGGCGCTAGCATTTGAAACAGTCTCTTTCCTGTACTTGCCTTCACTGTCAAGCAGAAGTGGCAGCTGACCAATAGCTACCATGAGCTCATCTTTGCATTCACTAATAGCCAAAATCTCTTGCTGGAACCTGAGGGAGGTGAACTGTCAAATGTTTCCAGTGTCAAGCGTGTTGGCTAGGAAACACTGGAAACTCTCTGCAGATTATGTTTTAGTAACTGTCATTACTTGTAGCCACTTGAATTTGAATGGCAGGTAATAGCCTCCATATTTTCATAGTCTCTTGTCTCCATGCAGACCATCTAACGTTGTGAAACTTTCCTAGTTTCGCAAAGGAAATGCCATTCTCATCATCACATATCTTCTTTATTATTATTATATTATTATTTATTATTATTTAATTAAAATTATTATTCTTTAGTTGTTCTGTTCTTTAGGCACCACCTTTCTGTGAATAAAAGCTTAACAACTTGACTACGACACTACTTTACATTGTTAGCAGGCTCACAAAACAAGCTGTGTTAGTTGACTAGTGAGTGCGTCATTGATTCTCAACAACGCGGAAATGTATATATTTACATTTTTCGAAAGAAAAGTCCGATCATTCAATCGGATGCCGACAACATGAGGACCAAAACACCAGACCGTGTCACATCTGACACAATTTCTACAGCGTCTACCTGTACACTGGACCAACTTAACCAACCAATCAGAACCGACCTGATCTCCGCGTTATCCTTCCTCAGTCGAGACTCCACCTCCTGGAGCCTGCGCGCCTGCTGATAGGCCCAGCCAAGCTCCTCCTCCAGGCTCTGGTTGAACCGGATGGCCTCCTCCAGCTGTCCGTCGCGCGACGAGCGAATCAGCTTCAGCTCCCGGAGCAGAGGGTCCCTGAAGCCCCGCCTCTCTGTCGCCGCCCTCTTCACCACCACCGTCTCCTCCCCCCCCACCCCGCACCCCCGCCCCTGGGGGTCAGGGGTCACAACGACCGCCACCCCCCCTCTCCGGGCGTTGGGGTTGGGGTTGGGGTTGGGTGTAGCTGCTCCTTTGGGTGGTGTGATTGTGAGCCTCTTCGTGTTTGACGGCGTGAGGGTGTTTGGGGTTTGGGCGGTGGCTCCGTGGGGGTGGAGGGTGGGGGGGTCGGCAGTGCTGCTCGCTCTGCCCCGGCGCAAGGCCACCTCCAGGGCCAGGCAGCGGGCGTCGCTCCCTTGGAGGGCGGAGCGGAGGTCCTCCACCAGCTCCCTCAGAGCTGCAGCCTCCGACTCACACGGCTGTCCTGCAGGGTCTAGAGAGGAGGGGGGGATTAACGTCTTAACGTCACATTAGAACAGCCGTGTCTATTGTACCTACTATAAGAGCCGCCTCGGGGGTCAAATGATATACAATAGTCTTTACAATGGGAAGCTACTGACACACAACGACCACTAGTTGGCCGTCTTGTAAATTAGCCTGCCTCCTACACAGAAAAACTGCAAAATAGCCCTAGAGGTTAGAGAGGCAGGTGGACTAGAGGTTAGAGAGGCAGGTAGTCTAGAGGTTAGAGAGGCAGGTAGCCTAGAGGTTAGAGAGGCAGGTGGCCTAGAGGTTAGAGAGGCAGGTAGTCTAGAGGTTAGAGAGGCAGGTGGCCTAGAGGTTAGAGAGGCAGGTAGTCTAGAGGTTAGAGAGGCAGGTAGTCTAGAGGTTAGAGAGGCAGGTAGTCTAGAGGTTAGAGAGGCAGGTAGCCTAGAGGTTAGAGAGGCAGGTAGTCTAGAGCTTAGAGAGGCAGGTAGTCTAGAGGTTAGAGAGGCAGGTAGTCTAGAGGTTAGAGAGGCAGGTAGTCTAGAGGTTAGAGAGGCAGGTAGTCTAGAGGTTAGAGAGGCAGGTAGTCTAGAGGTTAGAGAGGCAGGTAGTCTATAGGTTAGAGAGGCAGGTAGTCTAGAGCTTAGAGAGGCAGGTAGTCTAGAGGTTAGAGAGGCAGGTAGTCTAGAGGTTAGAGAGGCAGGTAGTCTAGAGCTTAGAGAGGCAGGTAGTCTAGAGGTTAGAGAGGTAGGTAGTCTAGAGGTTAGAGAGGTAGGTAGCCTAGAGGTTAGAGAGGCAGGTAGTCTAGAGGTTAGAGAGACAGGTAGTCTAGAGGTTAGAGAGGCAGGTAGTCTAGAGGTTAGAGAGGCAGGTAATCTAGAGGTTAGAGAGGCAGGTAATCTAGAGGTTAGAGAGGCCGGTTAGCAATCAGAAGGTCCCTGGTTCGATCCCCGCTTCAGGAGGGAGCTGCATGTGAGCTGGTGAACTGGAGGGTTGCTGGCATCACATCTAAGGTGCCTACCACTGCCGTTGTGCCCCTTGAGCAAGGCACGTAACCCCCTAATTGCTCCAGGGGCCTAGAGCAAAAAACACATTGTGCTGTACTTGTATGCAATGACAAAGGTTGAATCTAATCTAATTTGTTTATTTTTTTAATTACATCAAAGTTGTGTCAGCCTCTAGGTGTAGGCCTGAGACTGGTTGGCTGTGATGAACCAGAACGACACTTTGCCTGATGGTCTGGCTGTGAGAGAGAGAACAGCCTGATGTTAAATCACCTGATGGTGACAGAATTAGGCGGAGAGATTCAATTAGAGGGAAATAAATATCCAGTCTTGGTAAAAGCCATCTGTGAGATGCACTCATGGGACATTGGCTACGCAGGATATGCTAAACAACAGATTAGATTAGATACAATTAGATTAGGACAACGGATGCAAATTAGCTCACAGCTAAATCCGTCATATTTACTGTCACCATACTTTGTATAAGTGACTGTTCATTAATGTGCACTGTCCTGACTAAATAAAGATCTATCTATCTAGCTATCTATCTATCTATCTGTCTTTCAACTTTATTGTCATTGACAGAGTACCATCTAGTGCAATAGCGCATATTGCAAAATACATTAACGTATGGACAGTGCATGGTAGGACACTATTACAGTGTAAGTAAATGAATATAAAGTCAGTATATACGTGCAATGAATATGAATATAAAAAGTCAATATATGAGCATGAATATCAATATGATATGTACAGTAAATATATATGTACAGAGAAGAGCGAAGATATGTACAGGTAAGATACATGCAGTATCTTGCATATATATATATATATATATATATATATATATATATATATATATATGTACAGTTAGGGTATATGCACAGTTATATATGTAATATGTGTATATATGTAATAAAGGCTATATTAAAAAGATGGGTTTTTACTTAGTCTGGACTTGACTTGCATCCCTGATGTAAACTGGCAGTGCGTTCCACAATTTGGGTGTTTTGAAGTCCTTACCTGTCTTATTGATTTCTCTGGTGCCCGTTTCCCGGTTGAGAGTCTTGCGCGTGAAGAGTCTCCTGGTCTGGGTCTGGTCTCTCCTGGGCTGGGTCTGGTCTCTCCTGGTCTGGGTCTGATCTCTCCTGAGGTCGAAGCTGACGCGTCTCCTCCGCGGCCACCGGAGCCGAATCTCCCGCTCCACGAGCTCTGTCTCCTCGGTAACGAGAAGGCGCGCGGCGGGTCCCGTTCCCGTTCCACCGCAAGCCGCACGGACACGGAAATACCCGCAGAGCCGTGCGTGGAAGTCTTTAAAGGCCAGCTCGCTGGGGAGCCCCGCGCAGACACACTGCCACTCTTCCTCCTCCTCCGCCTCCTCCTCTCCATCCTTCGCCTCGCTCCCCCCCTCTCCCTCTCCCTCTCCCTCCCCCTCTCCGCAGGTCAGCCCCAGCACGGCGCACAGCAGGGCGAAGTCCTCGGCCGACACCACGTCGTCCTGGTTGGGGTAGGCCAGGTGGTGGAAGACCTCCTGCAGGTACTGGTCTATCCCCGTGGCCAGGACCACGATCTCGTTCTCCACGCCGGGGTCGGGGCGGTGGTGGTGGGCCAGCGCGCTCCTCAGCCACCGGGGAGAGCAGGGGAGTTGTGAAACCCGTCTGGTTTGCATCATGCTGGAGGAGATGAAAGACTGTTTTTGTTTTTTGTAACAATCCCACTAGTTGTTAAATCCAAGAGTTGACACATGCACACTAGATACACTGTGGTTGGAATCACTGGCACCTCCATACAAATAAATAGCCTACATCGTGTTGCTGGGGGCGCGAGAGAGAAACTGTATCTCCCAAGTTGTTGCAATCCCGTGCGTGCGTAAATGTATCCACCCGGAGAGAGAGAGAGAGAGAGAGAGAGAGAGAGAGAGAGAGGGGGGGAGGGAGAGAGAGAGAGAGAGAGGGGGGGGGGAGGGAGAGAGAGAGAGAGGGAGATAGAGAGAGAGGAGGGAGGGAGAGAGAGACAGAGAGAGAGAGGAGGGAGAGAGAGAGGGAGAGAGAGAGAGGAGGGAGGGAGAGAGAGAGAGAGAAAGAGAGAGGGGGGGGGAGGGAGAGAGAGAGAGAGAGAAAGAGAGAGACAAAAATCAAAAACGCTACACTGTGGACACACCGGCTAGTCCTACCGGTAGTAGTATCACAATCTGTAAAAACACTAGACACTAGACGCGAGTGTCTTCTGTTCGTGGGGAGACCCCTACCTCTCCATGAACACGATGTCGAGTGAATCAAGTCAAGTCAGGTCCGAGAGCTGAGTCTTCAGCACGAGGCGGAGAAACCCTTCAGGACAAATAATTCGGCTCCACCCGCGCGCGCTGACTGGGTATGTGTGCGTGTCTGTGTGTGTGTGTGTGTGCGTGTGCGAGTGTATGTGTGCATACACTGTGTGTGTGTGTGTGTGTGTGTGTGTGTGTGTGTGTGTGTGTGTGTGTGTGTGTGTGTGCTTGTGTGCGTGTGCGAGTGTGTGTGTGTGTGTGTGTGTCCCACAGTGTGCTGTGTCACTAAACGTGTGACAAACAGAGATTCCCTCCCCTCATCCAACACAGGAGAGGCTGCCTGAGTCATTTCACCTCAGGGGTGAGGGACAGCTGATACCCCCCCCCCCCCCCCACACACACACACACACACACACACACACACACACACACACACACACACACACACACACACACACACACACACACACACACATACACACACTCACACACACACAGACTTCGAGCATGACACTCACATACACACACCTCACACACACACAGACTTTGAGCATAACACTCACACCTCACACACACACACACACCTCACACACACACACACACACACACACACATGGACTTCAAGCTTAACACTCACACTCACACACCTCACACACACACATACTTTGAGCATAACACTCACACCTCACACACACACACACACACACACCTCACACACACACACACACACACACACACATGGACTTCAAGCTTAACACTCACACTCACACACACCTCATACACACACACACACACACACACACACACACACATATTATCGCCACTCTCAACCCAAACAGTGAGGAAACCCAGCACCTCTCTCTCTGCGGAAATACCTTTCCACACCCTGCCTGCTCCTCACACACCTGACAGCCACAACAAAGAGCCCGTCAGGAGAACACACTCCCACACACACACGGGGGGTGACTACCCGGACACACACACACACACGCTAGCCAATAGCGGCACGCCGGAGTAAGCCTTACCAGGAAGGAATGTCCCAGAGTGCTCTGCTTCATAAGTCATAAGATAAGTGAGGGGCACACCTATCTACACACACACACACACACACACACATGAATGCATGCACACACGCACGCACGCACACCTATTTGCACACACACACACACACACATGAATGCACGCACGCACACCTATTTGCACACACACACACACACACACACACACACACACATGAATGCACGCACGCACGCACACCTATTTGCACACACACTCACACACACACACACACACACACACACACACACACACACACAGAGGCCAGTGTGAAGTGAGTCATCTGCAGCAGGTATAAAGTCACCCAGGGGAACTTCAGTGTTGTTGGTGTGTTTAGTCTCTAGGACTTCCTACACCTTTAGTCCTCCGGAGCTGTTTTGTCCTGGACCCTTAGTATTATCATTAAATATACTAATATCCAAATATACAGTACATATATCCCTACCTCAAATGACAGATACATTTCATTTGTTATTTGAGGGAGGAATATGTTGGGATTATCTGACGAGGTGATCTAGACTAGAGGATGATGTCAGAGTGTCTCAGAGACTCAGACTGGGCCCTAGCAACCCCCTGCTGATCTGTAGATAACCACACAGACACCGCTGTCTGACATGTCAGAGAGGGAGATAGACACACATACAGAGACACACACACACACACACACACACACATAGATTGATTGATTGATTGATTGAAAACTTTATTAGAAGATTTGCAGAAGTAGGTACATGAAAGTACATATTACATACATGGTCAACTAAAAGGATAGAAACCCAAGAAAGCCACTGGCTTATTTCAATTGGGGTCCTTGATTTTCAATTCATCGTTACATGTAAGACAGATAGACAGATAGACAGTCTGACCGAACTGATCTCAACATCAGTTCACTATTCATGGCACAGTTGTCAGCAGACAGACCTTCTGCTGTGTTCTTGGGTACGTTTTAGTGAGTTACATGTGTTGTTTACTAGGATTGTGTGTTGTTTACTTAGGAAGGCCAAATAAAACAGTTATTTGTTGTTTTGTGAGTAAGGTAGACGGTGCCTTTGTTAGCCTCAGCTATCAAACCACTGAAACTGTGTGCTCACTGCTCACCACAACCATGACTCCCCCAATACTTAGAATCCGTCGAAACTACTAGATGGTGGGAGGAAGAAGTAGGTTACCAAAAGATAAAACATAATGAATAAATACATTTGTTGCAGACCTACTAAACATGCGACATACTAGAGGGTAGAGCATCATCAGGAGGTGTCTGGCACGGTGACAGATGGTGACGTTAGAATTATATGGTTCTATCTCGTGTTTGGTCAAAAATGTAGTTGTTTTTTACATAATCTGATCCATTAGGTGTTTATTAATGCCTGTGTGGTGTTATTTTGTTAAAATGTTGCATTTTTTTAGTTAGTAATTAATAAAATACAAAGGTTCCATCTCACAGAACATAATGGAATGTAAAAACGTTGACGCTCAATATCTCTGAACTACCCTAAACGGAGATAGAACCTTATCATTCTAAGCTCACGAGATGTGTGGAGATTCCTAAAATACTTGATTCTTTCATTCAGGGTTCCCACACCTTCTGAAACATCAAATTCAAGCACATTTCAAGGACTTTCAAGTTTAAATTCCCTCAAATGCAAGGACCCAACACGGCATAGTTTGAGACAGATCTAGATGAGAATTTATATAATAGGAACTATCCGCTCACAGACAACAATTAAAATGATAATTTTACAAATAATAATAATAACTTTGTATTTGTATAGCGCTTTTCCTGCAAACGTTGAAATGCCGTCAAGGTGGCATTGTAGTGTGTGTGTGTGTGTGTGTGTGTGGTTCAACAATAGACAAAGACACACACACACACACACACACACACACGTAAACACACACACTCTCATTCTCTCTCTCTCTCTCTCCACCCTCACACACACACAAGCCTCTACTTTCAAGTTCTTACAGTGACCTTTAACCCCCCCCCCCCTCTCTCAGGACTCTCCACCCCCCCCCCCCCCCCCCCCCTGCCTCTGCTCCCCCCCCCCCCCCCCTCTCTCTCTCTGCAGCACAATGACCACATGTGAACGACCTCCCAGTATCAGGAAGCTGTCCTGCCAAGGTCAGGAAGAGCTGCATCAAGCATGACAGCAGAATGAGAGACAGAGAAAGAAAGGAAGGAAGAGAGAAGGAAGGAGAAGAGGTGTAAAAGAGAAAATAAAGGGAGGTCGAAATGACAACCAGTGGAAGTCGGGAAAGGAAAGAGAGAGACAGAAAAGAGAGAGCAAGAAAGAGAGAGCAGTGGCCTGGGGTGGTCCAGTGGTCCAGGACCATGGCCTGGGGTGGTCCAGTGGTCTAGCACCATGGCCTGGGGTGGTCCAGTGGTCTAGCACCGTGGCCTGGGGTGGTCCAGTGGTCTAGCACCATGGCCTGGGGTGGTCCAGTGGTCTAGCACCATGGCCTGGGGTGGTCCAGTGGTCTAGCACCATGGCCTGGGGTGGTTCAGTGGTCTAGCCCCGCGGTCTACAGTGCACACATATGCCCATGTCGGCATGGGTTAGAACCCGGCCCATGCCCTGCTGACATGCCCTCTCTCTCCCTTCTTCTCCTTACTTTCATGTCTGTCTTCACTGAATCTGTCCAATAAAATGAAATATATGAGTGGGACTGCCCCACTCAGAAAAAATTACCTTTAAAAAAAAGAAAGAAAGAGAGAGCAAGCAGGGACTTAAGGAGATGGTAGCTTGGCCGCCATTGGTGTGTGAATGTGTGTGTGAATGGGTGAATGAGAGGCCGTTGTAAAGCACTTGCGTGTGTGTATGTGTGAGTGCACTTGTGTGTGTGTGTGTCTGTGTGTGTGTGCACTTGCTTATGTGTGTGTGTGTGTGTGTGTGTGTGTGTGTGTGTGTGTGTGTGTGTGTGTGTGTGTGTGTGTGTGTGTCAGTTTAATGGTAGTCTGATGAAGGGCTGACAGAGCTGATCATTAACTGAGGTAATCTAAAGACCATCTGTCAATCCTACAATGGAGTCACCTCCCACCACCAGACCTAGAATGTAGTCAGTAAACTGTGTGTGTGTGTGTGTGTGTGTGTGTGTGTGTGTGTGTGTGTGTGTGAGAGTGTGTGTGTGTGACAAAGAGTCTGAACTTGGAAGCGAGTGTGTCAACATGAACTATACCATGAGGCCTGAGGGCCAGGTGAGGAGAGGAGCTGGGAGGATGTAAACACTTCCTCATTCCTCACACACTGAAGGACCGCTGAGCTGCCCCCCCTGTACATACAGGTACATAGCTCTCTCTCTCTCACACACACACACACACACACACACACACACACACAAGTGTCACATGTGTCTACAGGTGAGTGGCATGAGCTCACCTGACTGTGTTGACATTAGCCCCCGTACTCTCTTTGTCTCTTTTGCACAATTGTGCTTTTGTAATGAATGGTAATGTTGTGTGGAATCCCAAAAAAATATTCATTCATTGATTTGTAGACTTTTACTGTGTAGAATAATACTGTGGATTGAAATTATTTCACTAGCCTACTTCTTACAGTACACTATATAGTCCTGAGACCATATCATTTATGTACATTGATCAACAG
>NC_137691.1:2855316-2892816 GCF_963989245.1 Nansenia antarctica
TTAATATTATTATCAACTTAAGCAAGGCCTCAGTGTGTGTCATCATGTTGCTATGGTGATAAGGGGTGGTGATGTCACAGTGGGGTCTATGGTGGTAAGGGGTGGTGATGTCACAGGTGATGTCACAGTGGGGTCATGACATAACTATGTGTCAAAGTGTCAGGTGGTCATTATTGGAGAAACTTCCAACAGGTAAGGTCATGTTACTGTACCTGTAGAACCTACCTACCTACCTACATGTTACTGTACCTGTAGAATGGGTAAATAGAGGATGTTGTCTAGTTTGATGTAGGGAAGGTTTAAAAAGTGTTAATCTATCTATCTATCTATCTATCTATCTATGTATCTATGTATCTATGTATCTATGTATCTATGTATCTATCCTATCTATCTATCTATCTGTCCATCTGTCTATCTGTCTATATGTCTATCTGTCTATATGTCTGTCTGTCTGTCTGTCTGTCTGTCTGTCTGTCTGTCTGTCTGTCTGCCTGTCTTAGTCTGTCTGTCTCGCCCCCTCTCTCTCCCGTCTGTCTGTCTCTCTGTCTGCCAGTCTGTCTGTCTGCTAGTCTGTCTGTCTTGTCTGCCAGTCTGCCTGTCGGTCTCTCCATCTACCGGTCTGTCTGCCTGCCTGTCTGCCTGCCTGTCTGTCTGTCTGCCTGCCTGTCTGTCTCTCTACTTGTCTGATAGACGTCTCTCTCTATCTCTCTATCCATCTGTCTACCTGCCTTTCTGTCTGTATGGCTGTCTCACTGTCTGTCTGTCTATCTGCCTGCATCTCTGCCTGTCTGTCTGTCTAACTGTCTGTTTATCTAGCTGCCTGCCAGTCTGTCTGTCTGCTTGTATGTCTGCCTGCCTGTCTGTCTCTCTACCTGTCTGATAGACGTCTCTCTCTATCTCTCTATCCATCTGTCTACCTGCCTTTCTGTCTGTATGGCTGTCTCACTGTCTGTCTGTCTATCTGCCTGCATCTCTGCCTGTCTGTCTGTCTAACTGTCTGTTTATCTAGCTGCCTGCCAGTCTGTCTGTCTGCTTGTATGTCTGCCTGCCTGTCTGTCTCTCTACCTGTCTGATAGACGTCTCTCTCTATCTCTCTATCCATCTGTCTACCTGCCTTTCTGTCTGTTGGGCTGTCTCACTGTCTGTCTGTCTGCCTATCTGCCTGCCTGCCTGCCTGCCTGCCTGCCTGCCTGTCTGTTTATCTAGCTGCCTGCCAGTCTGTCTGTCTGCTTGTATGTCTGCCTGCCTGCCTGCCTGCCTGTCTGTCTGTCTGTTTATCTAGCTGCCTGCCTGCCTGTCTGTTTATCTAGCTGCCTGCCAGTCTGTCTGTCTGCTTGTATGTCTGCCTGCCTGTCTGCCTGCCTGTCTGTCTCTCTACCTGTCTGATAGACGTCTCTCTCTACCTCTCTATCCATCTGTCTACCTGCCTTTCTGTCTGTATGGCTGTCTCACTGTCTGTCTGTCTGCCTATCTGCCTGCCTGCCTGCCTGCCTGCCTGCCTGTCTGTTTATCTAGCTGCCTGCCAGTCTGTCTGTCTGCCTGTATGTCTGTCTGCCTGCCTGCCTGTCTGTCTGTCTGACTGCCTGTCTTCCTGCCTGTATGTCTGTCTGTCTGCCTGTCTGTTTATACAAATAAAAAGTTAATATTATTATCAACTTAAGCAAGGCCTCAGTGTGTGTCATCATGTTGCTATGGTGATAAGGGGTGGTGATGTCACATTGGGGTCTATGGTGATAAGGGGTGGTGATGTCACAGGTGATGTCACAGTGGGGTCATGACATAACTAAGTGTGAAAGTGCCAGGTGGTCATTATTGGAGAAACTTCCAACAGGTAAGGTCATGTTACTGTACCTGTAGAACCTACCTACCTACCTACATGTTACTGTACCTGTAGAATGGGTAAATAGAGGATGTTGTCTAGTTTGATGTAGTGAAGGTTTAAAAAGTGTTTCATCCTATCTATCTATCTATCTATCTATCTATCTGTCTGTCTGTCTGTCTGTCTGTCTATCTATCTATCTATATTCCTCTGTCTGCCTGCCTGCCTGCCTGCCTGCCTGTCTGTCTGTCTGTCTGTCTGTCTAACGTCTCCTTCTCTCCTCACAGAACCAAAGAACAAAGCCATGAATAAGGAGAAGAGAGAGATGAAGGAGGAGATGATAGAGATAGTGGTGGAGAAGAGAGAGATGGAGGAGGTGATGATAGAGATAGTGGTGGAGAAGAGAGAGATGGAGGAGTGGAATAGAGAGAGAGGAGAGAAGTTAAAACTGATAACAGACAAAATAAAAGAGGAGAAAAGAAGGATGAAGGAGGAGAAAAGAAGGATGAAGGAGGAGAAGAGAGAGATGGAGGAGAAGAAGAGAGAGATGGAGGAGGAGAAGAGAGAGATGGAGGAGAAGAAGATAAAGATGGAGGAGGAGAAGAGAGAGATAGAAGAGGAGAAGAGAGAGAGAGAGGAGAGGTTAAAACTGATAACAGACAAAATAAAGGAGGAGAAAAGAAGGATGAAGGAGGAGAAGAGAGAGATGAAGGAGGAGAAGAGAGAGATGGAGGAGTGGAAGAGAGAGAGAGAGGAGAAGAGAGAGAGAGAGGAGAGGTTAAAACTGATAACAGACAAAATAAGAGAGATGGAAAAGGAGAAGAGAGAGATGGAGGAGGAGAAGATAAAGATGGAGGAGGAGAAGAGAGAGATGAAGGAGGAGAAGATAAAGATGGAGGAGGAGAAGAGAGAGATGAAGGAGGAGAAGATAAAGATGGAGGAGGAGAAGAGAGAGATGGAGGAGAAGAAGATACAGATGGAGGAGGAGAAGAGAGAGATAGAAGAGGAGAAGAGAGAGAGAGAGGAGAGGTTAAAACTGATAACAGACAAAATAAAGGAGGAGAAAAGAAGGATGAAGGAGGAGAAGAGAGAGATGAAGGAGGAGAAGAGAGAGATGGAGGAGTGGAAGAGAGAGAGAGAGGAGAAGAGAGAGAGAGAGGAGAGGTTAAAACTGATAACAGACCAAATAAGAGAGATGGAAAAGGAGAAGAGAGAGATGGAGGAGGAGAAGATAAAGATGGAGGAGGAGAAGAGAGAGATGAAGGAGGAGAAGATAAAGATGGAGGAGGAGAAGAGAGAGATGGAGGAGAAGAAGATACAGATGGAGGAGGAGAAGAGAGAGATAGAAGAGGAGAAGAGAGAGAGAGAGGAGAGGTTAAAACTGATAACAGACAAAATAAAGGAGGAGAAAAGAAGGATGAAGGAGGAGAAGAGAGAGATGGAGGAGGAGAAGAGAGAGATGGAGGAGGAGAAGATAGAGATAGTGGTGGAGAAGAGAGAGATGATAGAGATAGTGGTGGAGAAGAGAGAGATGGAGGAGTGGAAGAGAGAGATGGAAGAGGAGAAGAGAGAGATAGAAGAGGAGAAGAGAGAGATGGAAGAGGAGAAGAGAGAGATGGAGGAGGGGTTCAAACTGATAATAGACAAAATAAAGGAGGAGAAAAGAAGGATGAAGGAGGAGAAGAGAGAGATGGAGGAGGAGAAGAGAGAGATGGAGGAGGAGAAGATAAAGAGAGGAGAGAAAAAGAAAAAGATGGAGGAGAAGGCCAGACTGGAGGAGGCCAGAGACAAAAAACAGGAGGAGGAGGAGGAGGAGGAGGAGGAGGAGGAGGAGGAGGAGAAAGTCAGACTGGAGGAGGAGGAGGAGGAGGAGGAGGACATGGAGGAGAGAGTCAGACTGGAGGAGGAGGAGAAGGTCAGACAGGAGGAGGAGAAGGAGAGAGTCAGACTGAAGGAGGTGGAGAAAGAGAAAGTCAGACTGGAGGAGGAGAAGGAGAAGGTCAGACTGAAGGAGGTGGAGAAGGAGAAAGTCAGACTGAAGGAGGAGAAGGAGAGAGTCAGACTGAAGGAGGTGGAGAAAGAGAAAGTCAGACTGGAGGAGGAGAAGGAGAAGGTCAGACTGAAGGAGGTGAAGAAAGAGAAAGTCAGACTGGAGGAGGAGAAGAAGGAGAGAGTTTACATGAACTTCCTCACCGGCTCAGAGAAGAGGAAGAGGGAGTTGGAGAAAGAGAAAGTCAGACTGGAGGAGGTGGAGAAAGAGAAAGTCAGACTGGAGGAGGTGGAGAAAGAGAAAGTCAGACTGGAGGAGGAGAAGGAGAAGGTCAGACTGAAGGAGGTGGAGAAAGAGAAAGTCAGACTGGAGGAGGGGAAGGAGAAGAAAGTCAGACTGAAGGAGGGGAAGGAGAAGAAAGTCAGACTGGAGGAAGTGGAGAAAGAGAAAGTCAGACTGGAGGAGGTGGAGGGAGAGAAAGTCAGACTGGAGGAGGAGAAGAAGGAGAGAGTTTACATTAACTTCCTCACCGGTTCAGAGAAGAAGAAGTGGGAGTTGGAGAAAGAGAATGTCAGACCGGAGGAGGGGAAGGAGAAGAAAGTCAGACTGGAGGAGGTGGAGAAAGAGAAAGTCAGACTGGAGGAGGTGGAGGGAGAGAAAGTCAGACTGGAGGAGGAGAAGGTCAGGCTGAAGGAGAAGCAAAGGAAGGAAGATGACGAGGTGAAGAAGAAGGTCCAACAGCAGCTTTATATGAACTTCCTGGCCAGCGCAGATAAGAGGAAGATGGCGGCTAATGAGAGTCCGCTCCAGCCAGAAGCAGCTCCAGTCAGCAGCAGCTCCGGCCAGAAGAAGAGGAAGTCGATTAAGAGCTGGTTCACACGGAAATTTCGCGGTTCGAGGGTTAGTTAATTTCGGGGTAGTGGTGGTCATAAAAAATTTTTTATTTAAGGGGTGTGGGGCTATGTGTATCAAACAACGCGCATACACACACACACACACACACACACAATGTGGCATCCCTCTCACTGTCACTCATGAGTCGGGGCTACAGGACCTCAGGGAGCGGCCACAAACCCCTAGGCAGAGCCCCCAGAGAGAGAGAGAGAGAGAGAGAGAGAGAGAGAGAGCTATCCACTCACAAAGCTGTCCCGCATCAGCCAATCAACGCCGCACCAACCATGGGCTCCTTAAGCAGATGCGAGGCAGCTGTGTCCAGGACCGGCAACCCCAGGATGCCACCAGGACGGGTGAGAGCCGTACTTCCTCATGTACATTTAATCTGTCATAGTAATGATTGAAACCCATGCACCAGACCGAGCCAGCGGAGGAGAGGGAAGGAACCCTCCCGAGCTAGGAAGTCTGAGCCTGCACCCGACTGTAGGAGATGCGCCAGACTCAACGGACCAGTGCTCCCCCCCCCTGAGAGGGAGAGACAAAACCTGATTAACCCCAGAGCCGAAGCCAGGGTTAGAACAGACGAACCCGAGCAGGACCCTACAGGTTAAGCACCGAGCGGGTGAGAGCTAACATTCTAAAGCCTGTCTTAATAACCGAGCGGACCAGACCGACCCGAGCGCCGGGAGAAGAGTGGGACAGAACACCCCAGAACCACGGGCTCGTGAAGAAGAGAGGGACGGAACACCCCAGAACCACGGGCTCGTGAAGAAGAGAGGGACAGAACACCCCAGAACCACGGGCCCTCGCAACTAAACGCAGAGCGGGCGTGTCCCTCCGGTGGAGGGATCCTTGGTTATTCCTTATTCATTGTTCATCAGTCTAAGTTGGGACCCTACGGCAGTGCCGTCTTCCAGAGTGGGCAGTGCCCCCCCCTTCAGTAGCAATAAATATGATGGATTGCTAATTCAGATTCAGATTCATTTATTTATTCAAGGGACAGTGCATATTAATAAAACTAAAATAAATTGTAAATACGCCATAGTTAGCCCGAAAGCTAGTTTTCATCCGCAGTCCCTATGCCATGATGTTGTATACGGCTCCCTGGAGGAATAAAGTACATTTAGAAGATCAAATATAAGTAGACCTATAGGCACAAACAAGTAGACAGGACAAGCATTTAGCTTAAGGGCATAACATGGGGGGTTAAAAGAGCATACATTAATCATAGGTGGTTAAAAAGCAACCTGGTCTCACACGGCAGACGTCAGAATTCGACGTTTATGAACAAACGTCGAATTCTGACGTGAGATCGTATCCAAACGTCGAATTCCGACGTGACATTGGGGTAGCTCGTTCTGAAAGCGCAGGGGTGCGCCTACTATGTACGCCTGTCGGGGCTTCTCTCTGGATTATTCCATTTAGAAATGCACTTGCATTAATTAGTTAGGCCACATTTAGGGTTAGGGTTAAGGTTAGGGTTAGGGTTAAGGTTAGGGTTAGGGTTAGGGTTGAGGTTAGGGTTAGGGTTAGGGTTAGGGTTAAGGTTAGCCCGACAGGCGCACCCCTGCGCTATCAGAACGAGCTACCCCAATGTCACGTCAGAATTCGACGTTTGTCCATAAACGTCGAATTCTGACGTCTGCCGTGTGAGACCAGGCTGTTAAAAAGAGGGTACATATAAGCACGGTAAGCAGACTCAAAGCAAGCAACACAGACTGTACAGGTAAGACATGTTAGGCGGTACACAGACATAATCCGCGCCAGCATCACCTTCTCTGGCCAGAACATTCCCCTCTCCACCCCCAGGACCAAGCTCCGCACCATGGGAGATCGGGCTTTCTGCTGGGCTGCTCCCAGGCTGTGGAATGCTCTCCCTGGCCACCTAAGGGCACCACAGTCTGTGGATGCTTTTAAAAGAGGCCTTAAAACCTACCTTTATAATAGAGCCTTTTATTAGAATTTTTTTTATTGAAAATGTTTACTGTTTTATCTTTCTTCTTGTTTTTAATCTGTAGCACTTTGAGATTCCTTTATGTCAAGTGCTTTATAAATGAAATGTTTTATTATAATAAAGAAACCTACTGTCTCCTTGTCTCTCTAGTTCGTGTGTGCAAATTCCCCTGGTCATAGTGAGAGGAATACCACAACACCCATACACACACACACACACACACAGCGCGCGCGCACACACACACACACACACACACACACACACACACACACACGCGCGCACACACACACACACACACACACACACACACACACACATTGTGTTGTGAGTTTCATCTCAAAATGAAAACTAAATGAAGCATTGCATTTAACATGCATCTCTTGGTTTCTTGTTTTTTATTTACAATGTAATATTGTTATGATGATGATGATGTGTGAATATAGGGTAGTGTAGTGACCGTCTATTGATTGATTGATTGAAAACTTTATTAGAAGATTTGCAGAAGTAGGTACATGAAAGTACATATTACATACAAGGTCAACTAAAAGGATAAAAACCCAAGAAAGCCACTGGCTTATTTCAATTGGGGTCCTTGATTTTCAATTCATCGTTACATGTAAGACAGACAGGGGGAAAAAAAACTAGTACTATCTACACGATAATACAGACAAATAACTAGTACTATCTACAAGATAAACATACATCCATCATGGGAAGAACAATACAACAAAGCATAAGGTATGTACAGCGGGTAGGACAGGTGGGGACATACACCACAGGTGGGGGCGGGGGACAAAACACAAAGTATGTACAGTGGGTAGTTCGGGTCTTTTAATCTGATTTTTGATTTAGAGGGTCCAGTTACGGATTGCAGCCTCCTGTAAATGTTTTTTGAGAGTGGTTTTGAAGGTGGGCAGTGTTTTGCACTCCTTTAAGATTATAGGAAGGGCGTTCCACATTTTTACTGCATAGTTTGCAAACGAGTTTAACCCCTTGTTTGTGGTGCAACGCGGTTGAACGTGGTTCGTGGAGCTTCCTCTGGTGTTGTATGTGTGGACGTTGTTCACTTTTTGGAAGTATGTTGACAGGTACTTGGGTGTCTTTGTGGTGTAGCGTATCTTGAAGACCAGGCCCAGTGCAAGCTGCTGCACTCTGTCAACTACTCGTAGCCAATCAAGGCTCAAAAAATGAGCAGCGGTTAGATGTGTCCTAGGGTTGCGGCCTAGCAGAAGCCTAACCAGTTTATTTTGGGCTGTCTGGAGTCTTGTTTTATGGGCCTTTGTGGTTCTATAGTACCATGATGTTACGGCATAGTCGAAGTGACATTGAATGAGAGCTCCTGATAGGGTCCTCAGTGTGTTTTTACTGACAAGTGAGGATATCCTGTACAAGAATCTAGTTCTATGGTTCACTTTTTTGATTACTTTTGCTGCCATTTTATCTCCGGAAAGATTTGCCTCTATACTAGTCTGTAGACAAGAAAAGAGAACTGGATCTAAGAGGTGGAGGAGGTAGAGGTGGAGGAGGAGGAGGTAGAGGTGGAGGAGGAGGAGGAGGAGGTAGAGAAGGAGGAGGTAGTAGAGGAGGTAGAGGTGGAGGAGGAGGAGGTAGAGGTGGAGGAGGAGGAGGTAGAGAAGGAGGAGGTAGAGGAGGTGGAGGGAGGAGGAGGAGGAGGTGGAGGGAGGAGGAGGGGGTAGAGGTGGAGGAGGAGGAGGTAGAGGAGGAGGAGGAGGTGGAGGAGGAGGAGGTGGAGGAGGAGGAGGAGGTAGAGGTGGAGGAGGTGGAGGAGGAGGAGGTAGAGGAGGAGGAGGAGGTAGAGGTGGAGGGAGGTGGAGGAGGAGGAGGTAGAGGAGGAGGAGGTGGAGGAGGAGGAGGTAGAGGAGGAGGAGGTAGAGGTGGAGGAGGTGGAGGAGGAGGTAGAGGTAGAGGTGGAGGAGGTGGAGGAGGAGGTAGAGGTAGAGGTGGAGGAGGAGGTAGAGGTGGAGGAGGAGGAGGAGGTGGAGGAGGAGGAGGAGGTAGAGGAGGAGGAGGAGGTAGAGGAGGAGGAGGTGGAGGAGGTGGAGCGGGTTGAGGTGGAGGAGGAGGTAGAGGAGGAGGAGGTAGAGGTGGAGGAGGAGGAGGAGGTGGAGGAGGAGGTAGAGGAGGATGAGGTAGAGGTGGAGGAGGTGGAGGAGGAGGAGGAGGTAGAGGTGGAGGAGGAGAAGGAGGAGGAGGAGGAGGAGGAGGAGGTAGAGCGGGTTGAGGAGGAGGAGGAGGTAGAGGAGGAGGAGGTAGAGGTAGAGGTGGAGGAGGAGGTGGAGGGGGTAGAGGTGGAGGAGGAGGAGGAGGAGGAGGAGGTAGAGGTAGAGGTGGAGGAGGAGGTGGAGGGGGTAGAGGTGGAGGAGGGGGAGGAGGAGGAGGAGGTGGAGGTGGAGGAGGAGGTGGAGAGAGGAGGAGGTGGAGGAGGAGGAGGTAGAGGAGGAGGAGGTGGAGGAGGTAGAGGTGGAGGAGGAGGAGGCCATGTGTCTATAGTAACTAGTCAGTAGACAAGAGAACAGAAGAGGATCTTTAGTTTAATTAACCGGTGTCACTGTACGGTATAATCACACAAACACACATACACACAGGCACATGCACAGACGTGTGTGTGTTGTATTACAGTTTTTCTCTATCGCTTTAACACTAACTTTGGAACCTCTATAATAATAATAATAATAATAATAATACATTAGACTTAATATAAGAGGACCTTAACCTGAGGAAATTAACAAAAACAAAACAAACAGACGAAAGAACGAGAGAAACAAATGAGAAATTAAAGTAAAACTACATAGTAGGTCCTGTGCAGATGTCCTCAACGTGGTCAGATGTCAGCTAGAAAGCTAACGTTAGGTTTAAGCTGTTATGTCTGGGCCATGAACGGCCACTCCCTCCCCTCTGAGTTCAAGGTGGCAGTAGTTATGGCAGTACCTGCATCAAGTCCACCAGTTGAACATGGTGACAATGAGACCCTCTCATACTATCACATTATTATTATTATTTAAGTGGCTATTCACCTTATGTCTCTAGGCAGCAAGATCGCTACCAGCTGCTAGCTAGTGTGGATATGGACAAAATCAGATAGATAGTAGCTGTCTGCTTGTTCATCTGTCTGTCTGTTTATCTGTCTGTCTGTCTGTCTGGTTATCTGTATGTCTATCTGTATGTCTGTCTGTCTGTTTATCTATCTGTCTGTCTGTCTGGAAAGTTGCCAGATATAGCGACGCCACGTTGGCAACACTGCTCCTCAGGGCCGGCCCGTGGGTCTGCTGGGCCTCAGACGAGATCTTGAAAATGCCCAAGAGAAACACTGTGACTGGTTAAATTGATTCACTAGACATCTTTCAATCATCTTAGCTGACACCTCATTTCACCAGTCACAGTGTTTCTCGGACGTTGAGCAACGTGGCAATTGTTATTTCGTTAGCCTCATAGCATAAAAGTAATGCACACACAAAGCAGACACCCCCCCCCCACCACTAACACCACTACCAGACACATCCCTGAAGCATGCTGGTGTTTTCCCTCGAACAGTGATGGTGGAACATTAGAAAGATAACAGTGCTTTGAATATTCAAATATGTCAGTTGCGTTCCTCGTTGAACTCACGCAGTATACTAGATGTTGACTAAACGACAACAAGGCAACCAGAGCCATTTGCATGTTGCCAAGACAACAGGGGCCCATGTGATATGATGACTGGTACGCCATAAAGTAAGGACACGGAAAGAGACACACACAGGTAGACATAGGGGACAGACAGCCTAAAGAGACACACAGGTAGACAGAGAGGACAGACAGGTAGACATAGGGGACGGGACAGACAGCCTAAAGAGACACACAGGTAGGCATAGAGGACAGACAGGTAGACATAGGGGACAGACAGCCTAAAGAGACAGACAGGTAGACAGAGAGGACAGACAGGTAGACATAGGGGACAGACAGCCTAAAGAGACACACAGGTAGGCATAGAGGACAGACAGGTAGACATAGGGGACGGGACAGACAGCCTAAAGAGACACACAGGTAGGCATAGAGGACAGACAGGTAGACATAGGGGACAGACAGCCTAAAGAGACACACAGGTAGGCATAGAGGACAGACAGGTAGACATAGGGGACAGACAGCCTAAAGAGACACACAGGTAGGCATAGAGGACAGACAGGTAGACATAGGGGACAGACAGGTAGACATAGGGGACAGACAGCCTAAAGAGACACACAGGTAGACATAGAGGACAGACAGGTAGACATAGGGTACAGACAGCCTAAAGAGACACACAGGTAGGCATAGAGGACAGACAGGTAGACATAGGGGACAGACAGCCTAAAGAGACACACAGGTAGACAGAGAGGACAGACAGGTAGACATAGGGGACAGACAGCCTAAAGAGACACACAGGTAGACATAGAGGACAGACAGCCTAAAGAGACACACAGAGGACAGACAAGTAGACATAGGGGACAGAACGGGGCAGACACTCAAACCACAAGGCCACTGCCATTAGAGGCCCTCTTATAAGATACGGTATTTGAGCTTTGTCTTACAGCTAGTGCATAGATACAGTATCCCAAGAGAGAGACAAAGTTTGTGTTGTGTCGTAAACATTATGTGACACTGTATTTGAATATGAATTTGAATGCATATGTTGTGTTCCATGCTGAATCATCCTGACCCTCTATATTTTAGCCTGGCTCACCAGAGTCATTTGCATGGAGCCAAGACCACAGAGGACCATGTGACATGACGACTGGTATCAAGGAAGGAGAGAGAACACCTGAAGAGACACACACAGGTACACACAGGAGAGAGACACACACAGGTCGACACAGGAGAGAGACACACACAGACAGACAGACAGACAGAGAGAGAGAGAGCTACTGGTGAGTGATACTTAAAATAGCTCATCATCCTTGTCTTGTAAAGCTTCTTTTTAGTTTTATTGTTTAGTAACAACTTGTAACATATTGATTTAATTAGTAATTGTATTCTTTTAAAACCACTGTCAGCATATTTTCAGAAATGTCAAATAATCCTTTATGTTTGATTTATAATGTTGAGACCATCAACGCCGCTAAAGCAACATCTGGGCTTATTTTCAAGATTGATTGATTGAGAATGTTTCTTTTGGTCCCCTATACAATTCACAATACAGATATAAAAAATGTACACAGTCACAATGCGTAACACCAGGACCAAAAAGGTGTAGGCTGAAGCCATGGCTTATTGCGCCTACCCTTTTTACATGTATGTTTTTTTTCGTTTTTTTTTTCATGAATGCTTAATCAAAACATTGAAACTTTTACAAACAAAATTTTACTTACGCATGTCAACAAAAAGTTCAAAAAATACCAAACAAAAACTATATTTAAACCTCTGTTTTATACTTGTTAATCATCTTATTTTTAAATATTTTTTTGAATCCTTTTAGTGTACTACACATTTTCATTTCCTTTTCAAAAGTATTCCATAAGTTAACTCCTTTAACTGTTATCCTCTTTATATCCACGGACCCTCATGGGCATCCGAAGTGATATAAAGAGTTTACCTCGATCAATTCTCTTCATCGATATCACATTTTTTTCACAACTTTGCATGCTATACGATGCCACCATTTTTTTCCAGAGACGGTAAACACGGCCTAAGTCACATCCAGTTTTCTCCAACTGGAGAATGTGTCATGTCCGGTTTCAACGCCAAATTTCCTCTCAACTCAAAAAAAAAAAAAAAAAAAAAAAATCTGATACATGAGAAAGGTCAAAGGTCAAAGATGGTGCCAACATATCTCCAAATGGCCTAAACATATAGGTGTCCGCCTAAACATACCTGTACTAAAACAGGTACAAAGTTGCATTTGCTCACATTACTAGCATCAACTTTGGCACAAGTACTAATAAGACCCTGGAGTACTGATTCCTAGATGATTTGGGCTTGGTTATCAGGTTTCCAAGGTGATATTCACTGTAAAAGCTGTTGTTTTTTTAGGCGGAGACTGAATTTGAGATGTTTTATAATGTTCTAGCTCTATTTACTCTGACACAGTAACATAGATTTTGATTCTGACACTTCTACAGCCACCCCACAGGTGTTAGCTTTCATTTGATAACAAGATCATTATGAAGGCCCTTGTGATTGTGGAGATATTCTATATTCACTGTGGGCATGTCATTTCGAGCAGAAAACCAGAAAAATGAGGTGGATAACATCTTTGTTTTGCATTTTCTAATCTTTGTTTTCATAAACATACATATTCCTCTGAGTTCGTAATTACTCTGTCTAACTTGAAATAGTCTCTGGATACAGTCTGGAAGCATCTTATTTTTTACTTTATACATTACATTTTGAAGTCCACCAATTCTTTAAATTTGAGATCATAGGTGTTTATGAATACTTTGTTAGTTGGTTCTTGATAGGCAGCTCTGTTTATAATTCGTATAGCTCTTTTCTGTAGTAAATAAATTGGATTTGTGATTGTTTTGTATGTGTTTCCCCACACTTCCACACAGTAAGTTATGTATGGAACTATTAGAGAACGGTACAATATGTGTAATGAGTTTGGTTTAAGTATGTCTTTCGTTTTATGCAGTATTGCAATAGACTTTGATATGTTAGTCTTTAAGTAGTTTATGTGTGTTTTCCAACATTGTTTGTGGTCTATAACAACTCCCCAAAATTTGTTTTCATAAACTCTTTCAATTTCAACATTATCTATCTTGATTTGTACTTGACTATTCTCACAAGACTTATAAAAAATAACCCTGGATCTTCCTTTAGTGATGTTGATGGAATACCCCCCGGTAGGCAAAAATTACTGTGTGTGTATTTGTGTCTGTCTGCGTGTGTGTGTGTGTGTGTGTGTGTGTGTGTGTGTGTGTGTGTGTGTCTTGTGTGTTCATTCGCGCATACCTGTGTGTGTGTGTGTGTGTGTGTGTGTGTGTGTGTGTGTGTGTGTGTGTGTGTGTGTGTGTGTGTCTGTATGTGTGTATGTGTGTCCAAATATTTACTTGATTATTAATATTCACTCCATCGTACAGCTCTTATTCAGATGACGATGTCAATAAATCGTACAATGTGTATGATAGGTACAATTACAGTTCTACAGTTCTAAACATGAATATATCCACACGTAGCCATCTCTACACCACTGTAGGCTACGTTCATGAGGTTAGGATGGTACTCTCTATAGTTCTAGCAAACTGGTGATTGGAGAGCGTGGGAGGCAGCACTGTAGATGTTCTTATTTCATCTGTACAGACAGGAGACAGGTGTGGAGGCCTGAATGACGCCCCAACCACCAGCCATGCAGTGGGTTCTGTGTCTCCTCTCTGTGATGGGTAAGTGTCTTACAGTAACAGTACCTGTGTGCTAGTGGGCCTCGTGTGTCTCTGAGCCTGTGAGCACCTGTGTCCTGCTCACCTGTGTGCCTATAGGTGACATGTGACCCATTAACCTCGGTGATACTGCCACCTAGTGTACAAACTACCGAAAAACATCCTAAAACCACACTAAATACACACAACACGTACAATAAGTCAACAAAATGCACAAAATGTCTCCTACACGATACAGAATATTTATTTATTCATGTGTTTATCACTATATGTACATGTGATCTAGATTCTAGAACACTGTTCACCTCACATAGATATAGAACACTGTTCACCTCACATAGATATAGAACACTATTCACCTCTCATAGATCTAGAACAGTGTTGTATCTCTGTGGTACCTCACGTCTTCCACTTTACTTCGCCTCTACCGCCCCTCCACCTCCTCTATTACGCTCTGTGCAACTTCAAACACGCCTCCACAACTATTGATACCAGATGTACATAATAATATACTGTGGGCCTAAAGAATCAAGATAATGATGATACATTAACATGGTAACATATTCACAGGTGTTGTGCTCTCAACCCAGCCAGCCAGCGCCCCAACAGGTAAGAAAACCACCTCAGTAATTGTAAATAAGTAGCATACTGTAGCCTCCTCTAGGAGTTGATCACGACTCTCTCAGTGCAAACAGGGACCACAACTAATTATGTTACGATCTGATCTGAGTTTTTAACAGAAAAAGGAATCTACTGCATGTCCCCAAATATCCTGTGTCATGTTGAACATCACCACACATGCTGCCATAGCCCCCCCCCTCTAGACAACGTTCCTGGTCAGCCCCCCTCCTTTAAGACAACATTCCTGGTCAGCCCCCCACCCCTCTGGTGGTGAAAACGACAAAATGGTGAAAACAATCTTGAATGGCTGTAGGTTGTCATGGTGACGGTAAGAACCGTGTGTCTCTGAGCCTGTGAGCACCTGTTTCCTGCTCACCTGTGCTGTGTGCCTAGACGGACATACCATCCATTAATCTCAGTGATACTGCCACCTAGTGTACAAACTACGTTAAACATCCTAAAAACACACTAAATACACACAACACATAGAATAAGTCAACAAAATGCCGAAAATGTCTCCTACACAATACAGAATATGCATTTATTCATGTGTTTATCACTATATGTACATGTGATCCAGAACACTGTTAACCTCACATAGATATAGAACACTGTTCCTGGTCAGCCCCCCCCCCCCCCCCCCCCCCCCCCCCAACCGTGATGTGAAGTGTGATTTCTCCTCTGTGATTCCCTCCAGTAAACGTGGCGTTGGGGGGAGTGGCCACTCAGTCATCAAAGTATGGTGATCATGCTGCTTCTAGAGCCATTGATGGGAACAAAGACCCAGACTGGGATAGAGGATCCTGCAGCCTCACTGGGGCTGAGACCAGCCCCTGGTGGAGAGTGGACCTGCTGCATGTGTACAGAGTCACTGCTGTGAACATCACCAACAGAGACAAATATCCTGAGAGGCTTGATGGAGCTGAGATCCACATCGGTAACTCACTGGAGAACAACGGCAACAACAACCCCAGGTGATACATTCAACACTTCCTGTCTGACAGGTGATACATTCAGCACTTCCTGTCTGACAGGTGATAAATTCAACACTTCCTGTCTGACAGGTGATACATTCAACACTTCCTGTCTGACAGGTGATACATTCAACACTTCCTGTCTGACAGGTGATACATTCAACACTTCCTGTCTGACAGGTGATACATTCAACACTTCCTGTCTGACAGGTGATACATTCAACACTTCCTGTCTGACAGGTGATACATTCAACACTTCCTGTCTGACAGGGGCAGACGTATGTAGAGAACCTCATCCCCTCCTCTCCTTCATGTCGCCAAGAACGACCTCTGCCTTTTCTGTTCATACTCTTTATTTCTGTCTGGTTTTGTTTTCGTGGTCGGTGGGGGAGCTACGTTGGTCAAACAATTATACGTTATTGAAGTATTAGGCCTGTTTGCTGCTAGCTAACGTTAGCTTGCGACTATGACAACACAGCTGTAAAATGCAACAAAGTTCTGTTTCCAACCCAAAAAACGTATGTGCTTTCCCTGACCGCCGCAAAGTCGACTTGCATGTCAATCAACTAGCTAGCTACGTCACCATGAACACCACCGCCGCCAGTGGCCAGTCCAATAGCCACAACTAGCCCACCCACCCCAGAGCAGAAATGTAACGTTGAAGGTGGAGTCGTTGTGATGCACAAATCACTGAAGTGCACCTTAAAATGTGTTTTCCTTTCACTGAAAATCTCACTCTCCTGACGGCCAATCGGCTGCTGGTTTTATTCACCCTGTCTGGAAAAATGCAGTTAGGGTTCATTTCCATCCCTGTTTACACACCTGTCACCCCCCCGCTGCCCCCCCTACTCTCCCTCTCCCCTCTCTCTCTCTCTCTCTCTCTCTCTCTCTCTCTCTCCCTCTCTCTCTCTCTCTCTCTCTCTCTCTCTCTCTCTGTCTCTCTCCCTCTCCCTCTCTCTCTCTCTCTCTCTCTCTCTGTCTCTCTCTCTCCCTCTCTCTCTCTCTCTCTCTCTCTCTCTCTCTCTCTCTCTCAGATGTGCTGTCATCACCAGCATCCCAGAAGGACAGACCTCCACCTTCCAGTGTAACAACATGGAGGGTCGCTACGTCAGTGTGGTCATCCCTGGCAGGAATGTATACCTTACTCTGTGTGAAGTGGAGGTGTTTGGAACGCCTGCAGGTAAGATTTTTTTGTACATTTTAATTTAACTTATTGTAGTTTTTAGCAGAAATTGGAATCTACTGCATGTCCCCAAATATCATGTGTCATGTTGAAGATCACCACACATGGGATCCATAGACCCCCCCCCCCCCCCCCCCAAGACGACGTTCCTGGCCAGCCCCCCCCCCCCCCCCCTCCTAACCGTGATGTGATGTGTGATTTCTCCTCTGTGTTTCCCTCCAGTAAACGTGGCGTTGGGGGGAGTGGCCACTCAGTCATCACAGTATAAGGAGGCTGCTGCTCCTAGAGCCATTAATGGGAACAGAGACCCAGGCTATAAGAACAGATCCTGCAGCCACACTGAACGTGAGCCGAGCCCCTGGTGGAGAGTGGACCTGCTGCATGAGTACAGAGTCTCTGCTGTGTCCATCACCAACAGAGACACACATCCTATGTGGCTTAATGGAGCTGAGATCCACATCGGTAACTCACTGGAGAACAACGGCACCAACAACCCCAGGTGATACATTCAACACTTCCTGTCTGACAGGTGATACATTCAACACTTCCTGTCTGACAGGTGATACATTCAACACTTCCTGTCTGACAGGTGATACATTCAACACTTCCTGTCTGACAGGTGATACATTCAACACTTCCTGTCTGACAGGTGCAGAAGTCTTCACAGTTTCCTCTCTGTCAGCTGGTTGAATATGATCCATGCCAAGAAGATTTATGGCTGAAGTAATATATTGATCTTTACTTACCTCTGACCCCCCACCTCCCTCCCTCCCTCTCTCTCTCCCTCTCTCTCTCCCCCCCCTCTCCCTCTCTCTCTCTCTCTCTCTCTCTCTCTCTCTCTCTCCCTCTCCCTCTCCCTCTCTCTCTCTCTCTCCCTCTCTCTCTCTCTCTCTCTCTCTCTCCCTCTCCCTCTCTCTCTCTCTCTCTCTCTCTCTCTCTCTCTCTCTCTCTCTCTCTCTCTCTCTCTCTCTCAGATGTGCTGTCATCAGCAGCATCCCAGCAGAACAGACCTCCACCTTCCAGTGTAACAACATGGAGGGTCGCTACGTCAGTGTGGTCATCCCTGGCAGGAGTGAACACCTTGTTCTGTGTGAAGTGGAGGTGTTTGGAACGCCTGCAGGTAAGATTAACTAGTTATTACATTTGAATTGAATATTTGTAACATTTTATTTAAAGTTATTGTCTGATGTCAGTTTTTAGTAGAAATAGGAATCTACTGCATGTCCCCAAATATCATGCGTCATGTTAAAGATCACCACACATGGGATCCATTGACCCCCCCCCTCTAAACAACATTCCTGGTCACCCCCCCCCCCCCCCCCCCCCCCCTCCCAACCGTGATGTGAAGTGTGATTTCTCCTCTGTGTTTTCCTCCAGTAAACGTGGCGTTGGGGGGAGTGGCCACTCAGTCATCACAGCATGAGTCTAATGCTGCTTCTAGAGCCATTGATGGGAACAGAGACTCAGACTATAACAGAGGATCCTGCAGCCACACTCTATCTGAGACCAGCCCCTGGTGGAGAGTGGACCTGCGGCATGTGTACAGAGTCTCTGCTGTGTCCATCACCAACAGAGAAGAGGAGCCTCAGAGGCTTGATGGAGCTGAGATCCTCATCGGTAACTCACTGGAGAACAACGGCACCAACAACCCAGGTGATACATTCAACACTTCCTGTCTGACAGGTGATACATTCAACACTTCCTGTCTGACAGGTGATACATTCAACACATCCTGTCTGACAGGTGCAGAAGTCTTCACAGTTTCCTCTCTGTCAGCTGTTTAAATACATCTTCTGTCCTTATCCATGTCAGTGGAGTTTTTATGGATATATGGTACACTGCTGAACTGAATTCACCCCCCTGGTTTACCCCCCCCCCCCTCTCTCTCTCTCTCTCTCTCTCTCTCTCTCTCTCTCTCTCTCTCTCTCCTTCTCTCTCTCTCTCTCTCTCTCAGATGTGCTAACATCAGCAAGCATCCCAGCAGACAGACCTCCACCTTCCACTGTAACAACATGGAGGGTCGCTACGTCAGTGTGGTCATCCTGGCAGTACACAGTCCCTTATTCTGTGTGAAGTGGAGGTGTTTGGAACGCCTGCAGGTAACAATTAGATTAATTTGAAATGATGTTGGCATGATTTTATTAGTGGAAATAGAAACATCTACTGCATGTCCCCAACAATCATGTCTTATGTACACAAACACCAGAGAACACCACACCTGGGAGCCAGACTAAAGGTGCATTTAGATGTCTGTCTCTTCCAGGTTGTTGTAATCCAGCCCTCTAATATGATAGAGAAAACTATGTAGCAGTACATTGTTGTAATACAGCCCTCGTATATCATACAGAGCACTCTAGATAACGTTCCTGGTCACCCCCCCCTTCTAGACAACGTTCCTGGTCAGTCGTCCCGTCCCCCCCCTCATGTCTACAACATGAACATGTAGTTATTAGACAATGCACTTGCAAAATTACAAATATTCTTTGAACAATATGAATATTTCTGTACATGCCAACTCCACTAGGCAGGTAGATGCATAAATAAAGATATATCTATCTATCTATCATGCGACCTACAAGTTCGAAGTTGTTTCTACCTGACCTAAGCATGTAAACCATCATCATCGCAACCTGGATTCTATGAAACCCTTGAAGGTCAATGTTAAGTTAATTAATAACCAATGGGGGCTGAGTCTTTATCAATCATGTCAGAGTGTTTATTAAACACCTGCAAGAGGGATCTCTGTATAGTCAACATAGGGGTTTCAAAGTGCAAAGCCCACCTCTCTACGGGGTCGGTTCATCTTATAGTCTCAACATTCAGTTCTTGTACAACATCACGTGGGTACAGGCGTGGGTGGTAGAAGAAGGTTTCTCCTTCTATCAGTGGCCCCGGGCCTGAGCTAGATTACTCTTCCTGCCACGAATGGTGGACTGATGATTCACACGCTTAGCATTCAAATGTATCGATTGTAAGTCGCTTTGGAATAAGGCGTCTGCTAAATGCCAAAAATTTAAATGTAAATGTACAGATAACACAGAGCATAATTCTTTCACTTTAGCCTTGACGAGAAGGGAGTGAGAGTTACTCTTTATCTAGCACCTGCAGTTTTTAATCACATACCAGTCTTCAGTGAACATAATATCATCATTATTGTATTAAAAACATTTTTCTCACAGGCAATGCCATTGTTGTTGTGTGATACATGAAGACTCAAGGCGTGTGTCATATCCTCTGATGACCTGATAACAATGTCCTGAACTCCTCCCCCAGGTGAGCTCGTCCTGGTTGAGGAGAGGATGACCTGGAGTGAAGCCCTGGACTACTGCAGAGACCGGGACATGGACCTGGTCTCTGTCCACGACGAAACCATCCAGGGCTGGGTCGTGGCCGAGGCCAACAAGGCCTCCACTCCTCACGTGTGGCTGGGCCTGCGCTACGCCTGCCCCCTGGGGTTCTGGTTCTGGGTCACTGGTCAGTCCAGCTGCTACACGCACTGGGCCCCAGGCCAAGGACCCAGCAAGACCCAGCATGACTGTGGGAGAACAGGAGCGATGCAGAAAGGAGGAGAGCATCGCTGGGTCAGTCTGCTTGAGTCAGAGAAACTCCACTTCATCTGCAGCAAAGGTGGCGGTGAGTTTGGAGAAGTTATCTCAGCAGATCTATCTGGACATACAGATCTAATCAATGTGTATGTAACAGTATTATACTGCTTAAAGATGCCAATATTTTCTTAATTTTCAGAATACTAGAATCTGGATCCTGTTCCGGAGTAGTGACGACGGTGAGTTTGGAGAAATTATCTTGTGAGGTTTAATTCAGTCAGAATTACACTTGCGTCGGTGTAATCATTATTAAAATGAAAATTAAAAATGTAAGTTTGGCGTAATTGGATAGCTCTGCTATGTACATCTCCCTGCCTGAAATGTAACAACATAAAATACAAAACTCTATCTGACAGGTAGCCATGGCGACAGGCGGCTAGGTCGCCACATTGTTTAACTCGCGTCTTTCATGTCCCTGAACATGTGACAATGTTTTACCAACGTGTGAACCGTCACCTGACTGACAGCTGCATACAGCGTCATAAAGTGTCCGGTCTGAACCAACGCGAGCGTCATTCAATTAAGCAATATCACACGAGAGGGAGTGTGTTATACTGAATATCAGATATTCAGTATAACAGCACGACCTTGAGAGTGATATTGCTTTTATACAACAGTTCTACAGCGCAATTTATTAGTTAACAGTAATAAGCGACAACAGATTATGATTTGTTTGTTTATTTAATCATAAAAAAAATAATAATAATAGTTCCGCAACTGAACTTCAAATGGACTGTTGCCTAGTAACCTGAACACAAACATGTAGTCTAATTAACGGTCATTTAGTAGAACATCTGTGCGGCGGAGTGATACATATAGTTAAAAGTCCCAGTGCTGTTATACTGTATATCGTAACTCATGGAATGCCTCTTGTCCAATCAAATTACTTGGTCGGAACTAACTGTTGTATAATTTATCTTAACCCTCTCTCTCTCTCTTTTTTCTCGTATGTGCCATCCTGGTGTTTACAGATGACGACTTCATCCAATATGTTCTAATTCATTTTCAGAATACTAGAATCTACATCCTGTTCCAGAGCAGCTGGACTCCGTCCGAGTCTTCAAATACACACATCTCTAACTAAGATAAGAATTATGATGGCGCTATAATCATGTATTGTTTAATTGAATGATACTACTTTTTCTTTAAAACAGCTTTGTGTGACATTGTTTCATTATTCTATTTGATTTTACGGATTGTGTTTAGTAGTAAATCATTTCTACATAAATACCTTTTGGGTTTTTTGAGTGTGCATTAAAGGGATAGTTCAGGTTTTTAGAGTGTGTATTAAAGGGATAGTTCAGGTTTTTGGAGTGTGCATTAAAGGGATAGTTCAGGTTTTTTGAGTGTGCATTAAAGGGCTAGTTCAGGTTTTTGGAGTGTGCATTAAAGGGATAGTTCAGGTTTTTTGAGTGTGCATTAAAGGGCTAGTTCAGGTTTTTGGAGTGTGCATTAAAGGGATAGTTCAGGTTTTTAGAGTGTGTATTAAAGGGTAGTTCAGGTTTTTGGAGTGTGTATTAAAGGGTAGTTCAGGTTTTTGGAGTGTGCATTAAAGGGCTAGTTCAGGTTTTTGGAGTGTGCATTAAAGGGATAGTTCAGGTTTTTAGAGTGTGTATTAAAGGGTATTTCAGGTTTTTGGAGTGTGTATTAAAGGGTAGTTCAGGTTTTTGGAGTGTGTATTAAAGGGTAGTTCAGGTTTTTTGAGTGTGCATTAAAGGGATAGTTCAGGTTTTTGGAGTGTGCATTAAAGGGCTAGTTCAGGTTTTTTGAGTGTGTATTAAAGGGATAGTTCAGGTTTTTGGAGTGTGTATTAAAGGGATAATTCAGGTTTTTGGAGTGTGCATTAAAGGGATAGTTCAGGTTTTTAGAGTGTGTATTAAAGGGCTAGTTCAGGTTTTTGGTGTGTGCATTAAAGGGCTAGTTCAGGTTTTTGGTGTGTGCATTAAAGGGCTAGTTCAGGTTTTTGGAGTGTGCATTAAAGGGCTAGTTCATGTTTTTAGAGTGTGCATTAAAGGGATAGTTCAGGTTTTTGGAGTGTGCATTAAAGGGCTAGTTCAGGTTTTTGGAGTGTGCATTAAAGGGCTAGTTCAGGTTTTTAGAGTGTGCATTAAAAGCTTAGTTCAAGTTTTTCAAAGTTAGACCTCCTTTTCCACTTCCTTGGAGTGTTGTAGTCTCATCTGTCATGTTTCCATTGTTGATCTTTCTTTCTTTCTCACACACACACACACACACACACACACACACACACACACACACACACACAGACTCACAGACCACGTACCAGTGTACAGTTACTTACTTAGTCAGCCGTACCCTGAAGCTACATGGCCAGACCCCGATATGGAATACGTTACAAGTTGTAAATGCCAAAATGTAACATAATCAATATTTAAATGTTCCACCTTCCATAGATTGAAGTGGGTGAATTGTGCCTTTATGGCTGAACTCTTAATTACCTCTTATAATTACCAACTGAAACGTTTTTTGGTGACATGATTTTTTGACAAATTCATGAAGAATTGGAAGCTTAGAAAAAAAGAAAATCAGCCGCCTCAAAGTACCATCTGGTGTCTGGCCAGACTGCTGTTGGTCGGTTTAGGGTTTCTCAGAAGAATTTGCAGTTTGTGAGAATATGTTTTGTCTTTGACCTATTTAAAAAAAAAGTGACTTAATAAAGGATTTAAACTTTCTTATGTGTTATTTTGTTCTCTGTTCTCTGATGCCCATGTAAGGGGAATATATGTTTGAATGTAGCCTCTACGTGAGAGTTGTGTTCGACATGTTCAGTCTCAGTTTCAACTTACCTGGCCACACACACACACACACATACATACACACACACACACACACACACACACACACACACACACACACTTGGGGTAGTGGTGGTCTGGTGGATAGTGAGTTGGACTTGTGAGTTGGACTAGGTCTGGTGGTGGGAGGTGACTCCATTGTAGGATTGACAGATGGTCTTTAGATTACCTCAGTTAATGATCAGCTCTGTCAGCCCTTCATCAGAGTACCATTAAACTGACACACACACAAAAGTGCACACACACACACACACACACATACATAAGCAAGTGCACACACACACACACACACACACACACAGAAGTGCACACACACACACACACACACACACACACACACACACACATATACATAAGCAAGTGCACACACACACACACACACACACACACGCAAGTGCACACACACATACACATACACACACAAGTGCACACACACACACACACACACACGCAAGTGTGCGCACACACACACACACACACACACATACACACACACACACACACACACACACACACACACACACACACAGGTCTATCGATTCTGTCAATTCCATACAAACCACAGCCTTGGAGAGTCAAGGACTTCTTCGCACAGTTCATATTAGAATGAGAGGACAACTAACATCATCTCATACAGCTGTCAGTATGAACATTAACAATGTTAGCTACTGTCAGTATGAACATTAACAATGTTAGCTACTGTCAGTATCAAAGTCAAAAGTCACTTTATTGTCCCATCACTGGGAAATGTGTATTGGGCTTACACCCCACAGCAGTCAACAAAGAGCAACAGACAATACAGAATGTTAACACACAAACAGAAGGCAGCCCTGATTAAGACAAGAGTGGAAATAAAACGATAAGCAAGATATGTTCACATTCATCTGGTGCAGTTTAATAGTTTAACAGAAACCGGAATAAAATAATTTTAAAATCTGTTTAAGAATTCCTCTCAAAGTAGTAAAATGATTATTATGGTAAGGTTGTTACTCACAGTAGTCACAGTTTGGGGACACGCGCCTGACTGACCCCCCAAGTGGCGGGAGGGACAACCTGTGGTTTAATTACCGTAATACCTCTATATGGGTAAAAAGCGCAGCTTCTCGGCTTTCAGGAACTGTTGGAATAACAACTCATATATTCGATAGGGAAAACCGTTTAGGAATTACGGTAATGTCACCGGTGACAGCCGTTTTGAGAGGCCAGCAAATGCTTCTGCTATATAATTGTTCAATATAATTGAACTATATTAATGGATGATTAACAAAAAGTAGAGAGGTAGAATACTTTAATTCTAAACAAACAAACAAATATAAAGTACTCAAAAAACAAGTAAAAAAAAATCAACAATGAAAATACAGTAAATATAGTATACAAAAACCATTAACTAATCATACTTTCATGAGAGAGAAAGTATTTTACATTTACATTTTTGGCATTTAGCAGACGCCTTATTCCAAAGCGACTTACAATCAGTACAAGTATCTCTCTCTCAATGTTGCATCACATGATATCTGATAATGTTATAATGATAATAATAATACATTTGAGTTGTATAGTTGTCATTCAAAGCATACATAAACAGAAAAACAAACAATACACTATTAAGAGAAAATTAGCTATGCTTTGATAGCATACTGCCACCCTCTGGTCAGATAGTAGAATACTGCCACCCTCTGGTCAGATAGTAGAATACTGCCACCCTCTGGTCAGATAGTAGAATACTGCCCCCCTCTGGTCAGATAGTAGAATACTGCCCCCCTCTGGTCAGATAGTAGAATACTGCCTCGCCAGAAGGGGGAGCTTCAGACCACGTTATCGTGATCTCAAATGCTGGCAACGTTTTTTCTTTAGTTTCTTTAAAATGGAAAATAATACGACCATCATGTGCTCTCCGCGCAAACAACGTTTGTCGACCGTTTACCCCCATGTTATCTGCTGAAGACGTGTGTTTTGCGCGGAAGAAGCCCGGAAACGACTGATGTTGAATGTCTGTACTGTATTATTCCACAACGAATATCATCTGATCCTCTTCGGCTGCACCCGGCTGCACTCGGTCGCACTCGGGCGCTCTTCGGCTGCACTCGGCTGCACTCGGGCGCTCTTCGGCTGCACTCGGCCAAAACCGCGTTTAGATATCACTTCTTTGCTATTCGGCTGCACTCGGGCGCTCTTCGGCTGCACTCGGGCGCTCTTCGGCTGCACTCGGGCGCTCTTCGGCTGCACTCGGCCAAAACCGCGTTTAGATATCACTTCTTTGCTATTCGGCTGCACTCGGGCGCTCTTCGGCTGCACTCGGGCGCTCTTCGGCTGCACTCGGCCGCACTCGGGCGCTCTTCGGCTGCACTCGGGCGCTTTTCGGCGACACTCGTTCAAAGCCGGTGTTTAGAAAGTGGGCGGGGTGTTCTCCCGTTGCCGGTGGTTTGTCAGCGCCGAGGCCGGGCTGTGCGCGTCTACCATCGGATGATCCAGCGAGGGCGGTGCTAAGCAGGAAGAACCGTGCACGTTGACCGACCGAATAACCACCGGCTCCTAGAGAAGAAAACCCGACGAACGAGACAGAGAAGAAGAAGAAGAGGAAGAAGAGGAAACCTCTCTAGTCTCACAATATCTTAGATATTCATCTTTTGCTTTAACCGCCGTTAAGCCCCTTGTTCTTGTTGTAGCCACCGTTTAGCTCGCCGTGTTAAACACACCACAACCATCTTACAAGCAAAAACCGAGAGGCTTATATTTTTATATTTTCATATTTTCATGTCCCGACGACTTCCAGAAATATCTGTCAAAAATAAACGGAAAACCAAAAAAAACCATTTAGTTATGGAGACGGAGATACACGTGCCCGTGGGCTCGCCGGTCATCAGGAAATTACCGATTTTCGTGGACGAGCATAATGTCACGGAGGGCGCGATGAAGCTGATCCAGGAGCTGCGACCCGCCTGGGACATGGAGCACGTCAAGACCAAGGTAGGGTTCTCATCCCTCCTGTCATTCAGACATCAAGACCAAGGTAGGGTTCACATCCCTCAGACATGGGCCACGTCAAGACCAAGGTAGGGTTCACATCCCTCAGACATGGGCCACGTCAAGACCAGGGTAGGGTTCACATCCCTCAAGACCAAGGTAGGGTTCACGTCCCTCCTGTCATCAAGACCAAGGTAGGGTTCACGTCCCTCCTGTCATTCAGACATGGGCCACGTCAAGACCATGGTAGGGTTCATGTCCCCTCTGTCATTCAGACATGGACCACGTCAAGACCATGGTAGGGTTCACATCCCTCCTGTCATTCAGACATGGACCACGTCAAGACCAAGGTAGGGTTCACATCCCTCCTGTCATTCAGACATGGGCCACATCAAGACCATGGTAGGGTTCATGTCCCCTCCTGTCATTCAGACATGGGCCACGTCAAGACCAAGGTAGGGTTCACATCCCCTCCTGTCATTCAGACATGGACCACGTCAAGACCATGGTAGGGTTCACGTCCCTCCTGTCATTCAGACATGGGCCACGTCAAGACCATGGTAGGGTTCATGTCCCCTCTGTCATTCAGACATGGACCACGTCAAGACCATGGTAGGGTTCACATCCCTCCTGTCATTCAGACATGGACCACGTCAAGACCAAGGTAGGGTTCACATCCCCTCCTGTCATTCAGACATGGACCACGTCAAGACCATGGTAGGGTTCATGTCCCCTCTGTCATTCAGACATGGACCACGTCAAGACCATGGTAGGGTTCACATCCCGGCTGTCATTCAGAATGGCCCAGCTCCAGCATCTCCAGCTAAGTAGCTTAGCTATCCAGCTAACACAGCTAGCAAGTCTAGACAAGCCCCCCCCCCCCTCCCCATGCAATATTCCCCTTATGGGACATGGACCACCTCAAGACCAAGGTACAGTTCACATCCCATCTGTGTGTTTTGGGGACGGCTGTGGCTCAGGAAGTAAAGCCGGCGTTTAATGATCGCAAGGTTCGAGCCCCGGCTGGCCACATGTCGAGGTGTCCTTGGGCAAGACACTGACTGAACCCCAAATTTCTCCCAATGAGCGGGGCCGGCGCCTTGCATGGTAGCTTGCCGCCATTGGTATGTGAATGGGTGAATGAGAGGCCGTTGTAAAGTGCTCAGGAATAAAGAGCTATATATAAGTCAGTCCATTTAGCCTACCATTTACCATCTCGGCTGTCATTCAGACTAGCCCAGACACATCACCAGCTAAGTAGCATAGCTATCCAGCTAACACAGCTAGCAAGTCTAGACAAGGCCCTCCCTGCAATATCCCCCTTATACAGGCCTGTATCCTCTGTGGCTGAATAGTACAATAGCAACAATTAAAGCAACACGGCTAAATACACCATGTAGCCTACACCTTCTGTATTCACTCGCTAGGTTAGTATGTTGAAGCCAAGGGGCTTGATATCACTGTCAAAACTATGGACCCTGTTAGCTAGCTGGCTGGCTAGTAGTAGCTTTTTAGCCAGCAGTCACCATCCACCCACTCTCCCTCCCTCCCCGCTCTAAACTATGCATTCATTGAAAATATGATGTAGGCCACATTTTTTGCATGGTTTTCCTGCTTTTCTCTAACCTCCAAACCGTTAGTTCTAGGCTACACAGTTAATGATGGGTCGATAATGTCTGCATGTCTGTCCAAAAACAATCTGACATGTTTGAAAGAGAGAGGAGGACAGAGGGATTGGTTTTTATTCGTCTAGATCCAGCCTGTCTGTGTATGTGTCAGCGAGCAGCTGGCTATGACATCAGATATTTTTGGGTCAGGTCAAGTGTCTTAAGATGGCTCCGAATTATTCTGCGTTCAACTGTTCTCACCATGAAGATGAACTTATGCTGTGATATTTAGGCACATAAGTCACTAGTCTGTTTACATTGCCCACGGCTTTAAATAGCTGCATGTCAATAGGGGCACTTGTCATCGGATCAGTGTTGGCAAAATAGCCTGAAATTGGTGTGTATGTATGTGTGTGTGAGTGTGAGTGTGTGTATGAAGTGAGCCAGCCGGCCACGTTTAGGCTTACCGTACTGTCAGTAGAGGGAAAGGGGGGGGAAATGCATTATTCATTACTAGAGCATCAGGTATCTCTCCTATTAGCCAGGGGGGCGTCATCAGATGTTTTAGTGTCTGGTGGAGATATGACGTAAACGTGAGACAGTCAGTAAAAACCAGGCGGGTGCCACATCACCACCTCAGCCTGATGTCGCCCAGGCCCGGCAGCTCCCCTCCTCCTGCTCCTCTATCGATCTGGGTTGCTCAATGTCAGCCCATGCATGACTCATCATGAAGCATTTTTTGTTTCCATTAGATAGACTAGGCCTAAATGCTGTGTGTGTATGTGTGTGTGTGTCGTATCGCCTATGGGTGTTTACCTCTGTGTGCCTCTGGTGAACCCCCCCCCCCCCACACACACACACACACACACACACCCCCCTCCCTGACTGTGACTGAGAGCGTGTGACAGTGTTTACCGCTCTCCCCGGTCCACAGCTAGCAGAGCTTTTCTCAATGACCACCGACCGACACCACCCCAAACAGGCTTTGTCTCTCGGCCTTTTGTCTCCCACACCCCATCCATCCCATAACTGACCGATACAGCTGCCTCCGATGTGTGCCAAGCCAGGGAGAGAGGGAGGAGGGAGGGGGGGGGGGAGGAGAGGGAGAGAGATGCAGGGAGAGAGAGAGAGAGAGAGAGAGAGAGAGAGAGAGAGAGAGAGAGAGAGAGAGAGAGAGAGAGAGAGAGAGAGAGAGAGAGAGAGACAGGGTGGAGGAGTATTGAGGAGTGTAGATGGTTTCAGTTGGCTGTTGACCCTGGAGAGAGAGAGAGAGAGAGGGAGGGAAGAAGGGATGGAGAGAGGGAGGGAGGGAGAGAGAGAGAAAGAGAGATTCAGAGAGAGATGCAAGGAGGGAGGGAGGGAGGGAGAGAGAGAGAGAGAGAGAGAGAGAGATGCAGGGAGGGAGGAGTAGTGTAGATAGTTTCAGTTGGCTGTTGACCCTGGAGAGAGAGATTCAGAGGGAGGGGGAGAGAGAGAGAGAGGGAGGGAGGGAGGAGTAGTGTAGATAGTTTCAGTTGGCTGTTGACCCTGGAGAGAGAGATTCAGAGGGAGGGGGAGAGGGAGGGAGGGAGGGAGGTGGAGTGTTGATGATTTCAGTTGGCTGTTGACCCTGGAGAGAGAGGGAGAGAGGGGGAGTAGCAGATTGTGTTTTTATTCTTTCTCAGCCACCTGGACAGGAAGTAGATAGGGATGCTGAATGGGTTTACTGTACTATACTGTATCCACTGTTCAGCTCCTAAAACATCCTGTCCTTCACCCCACCCACACCCCCACCCCACCCCACCACACCCCCACCCCACCCACACCACACCCCACCTCACCGCAGTCCTCGAAAAAAAAACTCTCATCCTCCCCTCACCAATGGCGGCTGTGTCTCAGGAGGTAGAGTCACCATCTAATGATCGCAAGGATGGCAGAACGGCGGTTCGAGCCCCGGCTGGCCACACGTCGAAGTGTCTTTGGGCAAGACGCTGAACCCCAAGTTGCTCCCAGTGAGCGGGCCGGCCGGTAGCTTGCCTACCTCGCCATTGGTGTGTGAATGGGTGTGTGAATGGGTGAATGAGAGGCCGTAGTAAAGCGCTTTGGATAAAGGCTCTATATGAGTCAGTCCATTTACCATTTACTCACCTGCTCAACGTGACAGACGGCACCGTACCTTTGTGTGTCACCGCGTCTGTGTTTGGGGTCGAGCCGCTCGAATGGAAGACTTCAAAGAGAAGATAAGAACAGTCGTTAGACAGGAAGTCTAAAGCCACAATAAACAGACATAATTGGCGCTAATAAGATGGAAGCGTTGTCAGTTCACCTTTAGTCCATTAAATCAAAGACGAACATGATGCTGATGTCACTCGATCAGGCTGGGGGATGTTGAATGAGTTTATGGTGTGTGTGTGTGTGTGTGTGTGTGTGTGAGAGTGTGTGTGTGTGTGTGTGTGTGTGTGTGTGAGTGTGTGAGTGTGTGAGAGTGAGAGTGTGTGTGTGAGCTGCTGCTGCTGCAACACCTTTATTTCCCCTCCCAGGAATCAATAAAGCACCTGTCTTATCCAGCAGTAAGTGTGTTAACTTAGGCTTACCCAAGTGTGTTGAAACGTGTTGGAATCTGTGACGTGGAGTGGTACGCATACACACACGCACACACACACACAGGCCTACATATTATACACGTCACACACACATAAATAAATAAACGCACACACTGGTGGTGCAGGGCAGGGTGATCACAGGTCTTAGTGTGTATTGTGTCGGGGCTAAACTGGGTAAATCATGTGGTCACAAGGTATTATGTGTGTGTGTGTGTGTGTGTGTGTGTGTGTGTGACTGTGTGTGTGTGTGACTGTGTGTGTGTGACTGTGTGTGTACGTGCCCATCTTTGTGGTGGACCACGTCAGGAATGCAGCTATGCCAGGGTGGGCGGGAGGGAGAGAGAGGGCCTGTGTGTGTGTGTGTGTGTGTGCGTGCGCGCGTGTGCGTGCGCGTGCGTGTGTATATATATATTAGAGATGCTCCGATCAGGGTTTTTGGTGCCGATCACCGATCACCGATCACTGGAATCAGTGATCTGCCGATCCGATATCACCGATCACCGATCACAGCGTCGAAAATGGCAATTGAAGCATTCTATTTATTGTGTAGCATTATTTATGTTTTTAATTATTCTTAACACCATTGACATTGTATATTAAGCATTCAAATGAAATTAGGAGATGAGAAAGTATCATGAATTGACAACCACCTGTAGCTTACTTCAGGAAAAACAAATAAAATGTGAAAATAAAAATCATAATAAATAAAATGTACACTGTCACATCAAATGTGCAACATTCCACTCGAATGAGAGGAACTAGGGGCTCTTAGAGAACTTGGAGCTTATACTGCAACTGTAGCTTTCCTGAGGAACAATAAACATACCCAAACTAAACTGCAACATAAACAGGCTATAGCCAAATATAAAATACTGTTTCAAGTCAGTCAGTTTCAAGTCATATTTAGGAGGAGATAAGACAGCAAGTCAGCAATAATCAATAAAACAAAAAAACTAAACATTGCACCTAAGGAGATTTCAGACTCAAACCTTACTTCTGATTAAGCAGCATCACTGGCAGATTAGCCTTGAGAAATACAAGCATCTCAGCGTTTTTGGCACTCAGCCTGTTCCTCTTATCATCTCAAATATGTCCTGCTGCTGAAAAGTCGCTCGCTATCTACACTTGTGCAAGGTGCACAGAGGAAGACCTAAAACTCACGCGCTAATAGTTGTTGTTGCTATGGGCCAAGTGACTTCCTGCTCGCGGGGTCACATGACGTCGGTGAACACTACCTACACTACGCTCGTGAAGTCGCGCTGGAACTCTGACCAGCACTCGTGGAACGCCTCTCGTCCAATCAAAGCACTCGGTCCCTTTATGACGTCGAGCCCAGTGTGCGCTTCGGCGCTCTCTGAGCGAATCGACGAACGCAGCAAATGCCGTATGATATTCGTGGTATTGAAAGACCTTGCGTGCGTTCCTCCCCGAGGTATTTCTTTTGAGCAGACATTACAAACGGCATATTTGTTGTCTCTTTCCGACACTGTGTAATATTTCCAGACTGGCGACGCCATTTTGTAAACTGATCGGTCATGTTTGATCGGCCGTTTTGAGAACTCCGATCAAAACCGATCAAGGCCATATCGGCCGATACCGATCGGCGCCGATCAGATCGGAGCATCACTAATATATATGCATGTGTGTGTGTGTGTATGTATATGTGTGTGTGTATATGTGGTGTGTGTATATGTGGTGTGTATATATGGGGTGTGTGTGTGTGTGTGTGTGTGTGTGTATGTGTATATATATATATGTGTGTGTGTGTGTGTGTGTGTGTGTGTGTGACTGTGTGTGTGTGTGTGGGGGGGGTGTTAGTTGCAGTGATGTCTCTGCCAGCCCACTGGTCCACTGGCATCCACAGCAGAGGTGTTTTCCACTCACCCAGCCTCATTCACACACAGGCCTGCGTGTGTTAGCCCGACGCTACTACCCGCCACGCAGCCGTGTTAGCCTCAGGGCTAAGTGACTGCTGGTTCAAAGGTCAACTGACTTAGTGGCTGTAAAGCCCTTTGACACGTTTCTAAAAGCCCAGCTCAGCCAGAGAGGTTCAGACAGTCAAATGTTGTTGGGACTCCTAGAACAGACGTGCCTTTTTACCTACTAAAAGAGCCGAATCACCCCCTCTCTTCCAATGCTAAGCTGCTATTTACACACAACGACCACTAGTTGGCCCGCTTGTAAATTAGCCTAGCTTCCTACACAGAAAAACTGCAAAATAGCTTTAGACTAGCTTATCCTGATGTGATTTTGAAAATGTAAGGATACTGGGTGGTATCACACTCCCAGTGAGTGGGCCGGCGCCTTGCATGGTAGCTTGCCGCCATTGGTGTGTGAATGTGTGTGTGAACGGGTGAATGAGAGGCCGTTGTAAAGCGCTTTGGACAAAGGCGCTATATAAGTCAGTCCATTTACCATTTAAACGGAGCCATTTCCTCCCCTGACTCCTGGAACTACAGACGGTTGGTTGTCGATGGACATGAATGATCTTCATTGTGATCATCTCTATTGTAATACAGTCATGGACATATTGTATGAAATATAATACTATATACTTATTAATGAATGAATGAATGAATGAATGAATGGTCTTTATTGTCATTGATATAGTACAGGTACCAAACAACGAAATTTGGGAGGGGGGGCTCCCCTGGTGCTAGGAAAAAAAACTAAAAAACAAGAAGGGAAAGGAGCTGGTTTACATAAATAAAGGCTATGTACTAGGGATGGACGGTTTCCAATTATTGAAACCGAAAAACCGTCAGAGAGTAAAACCGGGGTTTTCCGGTTAACCGAAAAAAAATAAATAAATAAAAATAAAGTTAAAGTAAAAAAAAAAAAAAAAAAAAAAAAAGAAGAGCGCCAATTTCAAATAATTGAGCCCTACTGCTACAATACACTCATGTCGAACACCATTAAAACACCGTAAGCACAGTCGCAACACAGCGTCTTCATTGAATGAACTGCTTTCTCAATATCTTGGTTCTTAGACAAAGTTTCAGCTGCTGCTCAATGTATTTAAATATTTGAATACTGCTCAATAATCACTGAAATATTAGACTTAGAATTATGCAGTGAACATACTTAAAGCTTTTCATAAAAACCACATGCCGCGAGACTGACTTGTCCTGAACTGTCGTAAGTCAATCAACAAAGAATGCCCCATCAAAATAAAAGTGCCCATGGTAGAGCTGTCAAAATAGAGCTTTCAAAATAAATGTACTAATACAGATAGAGATAAATACAGAACTACCTTTGCGTCACTAAGTGACCGCGTATCTTCTGAGACATGCGTTCTGTCATCACTTTCAGTAGCGCCTTCACACACAGTGGCGCTGTGCACAAACACTCTTGATCCGTATAGCTCTTGTTTTATTATATTGTGGTTTAGTAAATACTGCACTTGGAGCTACATTCAATGCATGATTTGTGCTATAGAACATAAATAAAGTTTGATTGATTGATTGATATCAAATCAAATCACATTTTATTTCTATAGCCCATTTCTCACAAAAGTGTGGTGCGCTTTACAGAGAGCAGCGAAAATGATCTTATTAAATGTAAGCAAGTAATTGTAAAAAAACGTTCCTATCTACCAATAACTGAAGGCAACTATCTTTCCCATAGAGTGATTCGTTACCCTTAAATATAATCCCAATTAGATATTAATCCTCAGTTATTCTTCACAACTGACCAAACCTCTCACTCATTGCGCGGCAGATTCAGACTGTATCAGTTATTTTCACACACGACAAACATGTGACATGTTCCAGTTTTATTCTTATTCTATTTTATTCTTTAAAAAAAAATTTAAAAAAAAATCCGGTTTCAGACGGTTTTGATAAAAAACCGTTTCTATTTTTATAAACCCCGGTTTTCGGTTTAACCGAAAAACCGTCCATCCCTACTATGTACACTATCCACTATACTATACTATACAAATAAAACACTGTGCTGTACTCTATGCTATGCTATACCTATTCTAACATTTCCTATTCTCTGAACCTTATGTACCCTAGGGTTGTCATATTGCACATAGTGTTATTGCACATTCATTTAAAGTGTCGCAGTTTGCAGGTTTGAAATATACACATTTGTGTTTCAGTATTACACTTGATTTCAATCTAGTAGCTGCCATCAATTTGTCCAGACTGTCCAGGGCCCAGAACCTAGGTCTTTGCTGTGTTCAGGGCCTGGATGGCCCTGGGGTAGAAGCTGAGCTTCAGTCTGTTTGTCCTTGCGAACATGGTCCTGAACCGCCTGTTCGAGGGCAGCCGAGCAAAGTGTTCGTACCCAGGGTGGGATGGGTCTCTGGAGATGTTGGAGGCCTTCCTGAGGCAGCGTGTGTTGTACAGCTCTTCCAGAGAGGGGAGGGGGGCGCCGGTGATCTTCTGGGCCGATCTCACGACTCTCTGTAGCGCATTCCTCTCTGCGGCTGTGCAGCTTAATGGCATCCCTCCCCCTGCACTTCTGTCAGATAACGCACCACTTCTCCCAAAAAATTGGTGCAGTTACAAATGCTTTGCAACGGTCTTTTGCATGTTTATTTAGTTTATTATAGTTTATTACATTGAAACAACCAAAAAAGCAGAGAGATAAAAGTAAAATCTGATATTACTCCACACAGAACTAGACTAATAATGGAATGGACAAATGTATTTGCCCTCAACCTAATATTTGGTAGCACACCCTTACACCCTTCTCTCTCTCTCTCTCTCTCTCTCTCTCTCTCTCTCTCTCTCTCTCTCTCTCTCTCTCTCTCTCTCTCTCTCTCTCTCTCTCTCTCTCTCTCTCTCCCTCTCTCCCCCCTCCCTCTCTCCCTCCCTCCCTCTCCCTCCCTCCCCCCCCCCTCTCAGCTGTTCACAGACGGCACCACTAACAAGTTGGTGGGCTGTTACGTGGAGGCCAGCCCAGAGGACGTGGTCCTGGTCCGTGTCTACGGCAACAAGACGGAGCTGATCGTCGACCGGGACAACGAGCTCAAGAGCTTCCAGGTACAGTACACCTGTCTGTCTGTCACACCTGTCTGTCTGTCTGTCTGGCTGTCACACCTGTCTGTCTGTCTGTCACACCTGTCTGTCTGTCTGGCTGTCTGTAACACCTGTCTGTCTGTCTGTAACACCTGTCTGTCTGTCTGTAACACCTGTCTGTCTGTCACACCTGTCTGTCTGACTGTCTGTCTGGCTGTCACACCTGTCTGTCTGTCTGTAACACCTGTCAGTCTGTCACACCTGTCTGTCTGTCACACCTGTCTGTCTGACTGTCTGTCTGGCTGTCACACCTGTCTGTCTGTCTGTAACACCTGTCAGTCTGTCACACCTGTCTGTCTGTCACACCTGTCTGTCTGACTGTCTGTCTGGCTGTCACACCTGTCTGTCTGTCTGTCTGTCACACCTGTCTGTCTGACTGTCTGTCTGTCTGACTGTCTGTCTGTCTGTCTGTAACACCTGTCTGTCTGTCTGTTACACCTGTCTGTCTGTCTGTCTGGCTGGCTGTCACACCTGTCTGTCTGTCTGGCTGTCTGTCACACCTGTCTGTCTGTCACACCTGTCTGTCTGTCTGGCTGTCACACCTGTCTGTCTGTCACACCTGTCTGTCTGTCTGTCACACCTGTCTGTCTGTCACACCTGTCTGTCTGTCACACCTGTCTGTCTGTCTGTCACACCTGTCTGTCTGTCTGTCACACCTGTCTGTCTGTCTGTAACACCTGTCTGTCTGTCTGTCTGTCTGGCTGTCACACCTGTCTGTCTGTCTGTAACACCTGTCTGTCTGTCTGTCACACCTGTCTGTCTGGCTGTCTGGCTGTCTGTCACACCTGTCTGTCTGGCTGTCTGTCACACCTGTCTGTCTGGCTGTCACACCTGTCTGTCTGTCTGTCACACCTGTCTGTCTGTCTGTAACACCTGTCTGTCTGGCTGGCTGTCACACCTGTCTGTCTGTAACACCTGTCTGTCTGTCTGGCTGTCTGGCTGTCACACCTGTCTGTCTGTCTGTCTGGCTGTAACACCTGTCTGTCTGTCTGGCTGTCACACCTGTCTGTCTGTCTGTCTGTCTGTAACACCTGTCTGTCTGTCTGTCTGTCTGTCTGTCACACCTGTCTGTCTGTCTGGCTGTCACACCTGTCTGTCTGACTGGCTGTAACACCTGTCTGTCTGTCTGTCTGGCTGTCACCTGTCTGTCTGGCTGTCACACCTGTCTGTCTGTCTGGCTGTCTGTCACACCTGTCTGGCTGGCTGTCTGGCTGTAACACCTGTCTGTCTGTCTGTCTGTAACACCTGTCTGTCTGTCTGGCTGTCACACCTGTCTGTCTGACTGGCTGTAACACCTGTCTGTCTGTCTGTCTGGCTGTAACACCTGTCTGTCTGTCTGTCTGTCTGTCACACCTGTCTGTCTGTCTGTAACACCTGTCTGTCTGTCTGTCACACCTGTCTGTCTGGCTGTCACACCTGTCTGTCTGGCTGTCTGGCTGTCACACCTGTCTGGCTGTCTGTCTGTCTGTAACACCTGTCTGGCTGTAACACCTGTCTGTCTGTCTGGCTGTCTGTCACCTGACTGTCTGTCTGGCTGTCACACCTGTCTGTCTGTCACACCTGTCTGTCTGTCTGTCACACCTGTCTGTCTGGCTGTCACACCTGTCTGTCTGGCTGTCACACCTGTCTGTCTGTCACACCTGTCTGTCTGTCTGTCTGGCTGGCTGTCACACCTGTCTGTCTGTCTGTCACACCTGTCTGTCTGTCTGGATGTCACACCTGTCTGTCTGTCTGTCACAGCTGTCTGTCTGTCTGTCTGGCTGTCACACCTGTCTGTCTGTACCACCTGTCTGTCTGGCTGTCACACCTGTCTGTCTGTACCACCTGTCTGTCTGGCTGTCACACCTGTCTGTCTGTACCACCTGTCTGTCTGGCTGTCTGTAACACCTGTCTGTCTGTCTGGCTGTCACACCTGTCTGTCTGTCTGTCTGTCTGGCTGTAACACCTGTCTGTCTGTCTGTGTCTCTCCTGTGTGTCTCTCTAACCCTCTCTCTCTCCTGTGTGTCTCTCTAACCCTCTCTCTCTCTCCTGTCTCTCTCTAACCCTCTCTCTCTCCTGTGTCTCTCTAACCCTCTCTCTCTCCTGTGTCTCTCTAACCCTCTCTCTCTCCTGTGT
>NC_137691.1:2897816-2900316 GCF_963989245.1 Nansenia antarctica
GTGCGACAAAACTCGCACGCCGTGTGCTTTGTCCCATTCAAAATGAATGGAATCGAATTTTCGCCGTGCGATTAAAATCGGGGCCGTGTGTGTTGAAATGCGATGTTCTCATAGACTTCCATTCAAACTTCAAAATGGAATGTTGACGCGCAACAGAAATCGCACGCTGTGTGCAGAGCCCTTTAAGGTTTAGGTAGTCTTAAGGTTTAGGTAGTCTTAAGCCGAGTACACACTAGACGATTTTAACCCCGATTTAGCTGTCGCCGACCAGTTTCTTGCGGTCGGAGACAAAATCCTCCCGTCGTTGCAAACTCGGGGACGCGCCGTCTCCGACGCTCGTTTAATGTGACAGGCTCAGAGACGCAATCGGAGGACCGCCGACCCCGTCGGAGGTGCCGTCGCAGGGCTCCAGATCTTTTCAAACATGTTTCATTTTATCGGGCACAATCTGCTAGTCTGACATGGGCAACGACCCGTGTGGACAGCACAGCCAATGAGAGGTCGAGGAAATGCAGCGCGGAGGAGGCGTGAAAGTAGAAATGGCTATTTATATAATAGTAAATAGCCTATTATATAAATAGCCATATATGTATATATTACATATAGTAATATGGCTATTTTCTAGTAGAAATGAGCTCCATCTTTTTTTGACAGCTGTCAACGTCTCGTCATCATGTGCTGATATCGCGACACTACAGCTTGGCGAATCGTCCTGACCAAGTGAAGAATCTTGTAGTCTGTGAGCCCCCGTCGTTGCCACATCCTGTAGTCTGCGCTGTGCCGCGCCGCTGCGACGCGGACACCAGCACGACGGTCGTTTAGTGTGAGAGGCTCAGCGATGTTACAACTTGAAAAGTCGTCTAGTCTGTAGCCGCCTTTAAGGTTTTTGGTAGTCTTAAGGTTTAGGTAGTCTTAAGGTTTAGGTAGTCTTAAGGTTTAGGTAGTCTTAAGGTTTAGGTAGTCTTAAGGTTTAGGTAGTCTTAAGGTTTAGGTAGTCTTAAGGTTTAGGTAGTCTTAAGGTTTAGGTAGTCTTAAGGTTTAGGTAGTCTTAAGGTTTAGGTAGTCCGTTTTACACATACTTTTTGTTTGCTCACTACTGCTTGTTTGCACAAAGACCTATTTGCCCTTGTCCTGTGCATACATACTGTACACATCATACCTGTACATACCATACTGTACACATCATACCTGTACATACCATACTGTACACATCATACCTGTACATACCATACTGTACACATCATACCTGTACATACCATACTGTACACATCATACCTGTACATACCAAACTGTACACATCATACCTGTACATACCATACTGTACACATCATACCTGTACATACCATACTGTACACATCATACCTGTACATACCATACTGTACACATCATACCTGTACATACCAAACTGTACACATCATACCTGTACATACCATACTGTACACATCATACCTGTACATACCATACTGTACACATCATACCTGTACATACCATACTGTACACATCATACCTGTACATACCATACTGTACACATCATACCTGTACATACCATACTGTACACATCATACCTGTACATACCATACTGTACATACCATACTGTACACATCATACCTGTACATACCATACTGTACACATCATACCTGTACATACCATACTGTACATACCATACTGTACACATCATACCTGTACATACCATATTGATTTCATGTATATTCACCTTTTAAATTCATTTATTTATACTCATTGTAATACCTCATACTGTAATACCTCCTACTGTAATACCTCATACTGTAATACCTCACACTGTAATACCTCATACTGTAATACCTATATTGTATACATGTATATATACACCTACTGTATATTGTATACATATCATGTCTTTTGCTCTGTCACTATTTCCACTTAGATGCCAAACTACGTTTCGTTGTCCAAGTACTCTGTGTAACGACAATAAAAGTTGTATCTAATCTAATCATATTGATCTAATCTAATCATAGTGTGTTATGACCGGTGATGACCTCATTCACATACGAGTCCATGACGGTGGGTGAGGGTGAGGCGATGATGTCAGACCGTGTGTCACATGACTGTGTTGTCTCTCTCTGCAGGCCACGTGCGCTTCATAGACTACGAGTACTCCAGCTACAACTACCAGGCCTTCGACATCGGCAACCACTTCAACGAGTTTGCAGGTGAGAAGGGGAGGGGCTGAGGGGGGAGGGAGGCTGGTGTAGGGAGGGAGCTAGCTAGCGTGTTGGAGATTACCATTTAACAATTATTAGGCCTGTGTGTGTGTCAGAATCCGAATCATGTTTTATTGCCAAGTATATTTGCACATACAGGAAATTGACTTGGTGAAGTTGGTGCATAGGACAGAAAAAAAAGAAACTAAACTAAAATATATAAGCAAAAATGTGTCGCAGTCTGATCATTTGGTCCGCATGTCGGCAACCAATCAAAATGTTCAGACTTTTCTTAACACGGAACTACGTTTCAACGC
>NC_137691.1:2902816-2912816 GCF_963989245.1 Nansenia antarctica
CTTATGGTCCAAATAACTGCTGAGTTAGCCCTCAGCTGTGTAGTTGTCACTCATGAACGGGCTGTTCTGCCTGGCAACTTTGTCATACGATTCCTGACTTTCCCTAAATATATTGACCTCTTGACCCACTCTCCCTTGCTGGCTATTTGGCCTACTTTCGTGACCCAGATATGTTAGTCTAGCCAGCAGTTTCACACAAGAGAGCTGCCTAGTGAGTTCATGTTTTAATGTCTACAAATTATCTATGCACACTTATGAAAACACATCATAACACTCTGTCCCTCTCTCTCTCTCTCTCTGTCTCTCTGTCTCTGTCCCTCTCTCTCTCTCTGTGTCTCTGTCTCTCTCTCTCTGTCCCTCTCTCTCTCTCTCTGTGTCTCTGTCTCTGTCCCTCTCTCTCTCTCCCTCTCTCTCTGTCCCTCTCTCTCTGTGTCTCTGTCTCTGTCTCTGTCCCTCTCTCTCTGTCCCTCTCTCTCTCCCTCCCTCTCTCTCTCTGTCTCTCTGTCTCTGTCCCTCTCTCTCTGTCTCTCTGTCTCTGTCCCTCTCTCTCTGTGTGTCTCTCTCTCTCTCTCTGTCCCTCTCTCTGTCTCTTTCTCTCTCTCTCTCTGTCTCTCTCTCTCTCTCTCTCTGTCTCTGTCTCTCTCTGTCCCTCTCTCTCTCTCTCTCCTTCTCTCTCTCTGACTCTCTCTGTCTCTCTCTCTCTGTCTAAAGTAAAAATAAAGTAAAGTAACAGTTTGTAAATAAATAGTAGCATTATTTATTTTTTGCTTCGCACAAAACACGTAACACGAAACCGTGACCCAAAAACCGAGGTTCATACCGAACCTCTACTGACACCCCTACTGACACCTTGCATGGGTGAGTGACTGACACCCTGACAGTTCAGCGGGCGGTCAGTCTGTCTCAGCGGTTGTTCAGACGGCCTGGATATTCAACACTTCATTTGTTCAGAACGTTTTTGTAACCCTCTCTCTCTCTCTCTCCCTCCCTCCCTCCCTCCCTCCCTCTCTCCCTCTCTCTCTCTCTCCCTCTCTCCCTCTCTCCCTTCCTCTCTCCCTCTCTCCCTTCCTCCCTCCCTCTCTCTCTCCTACCCCCCCCCCCCAGGTATGCTGTGCTCCGTTTCAACCAGTACTTCAAGACCAAGCCTGCTGTGATGGCCCTGCAGATCCCAGAATGAACAGAGGAGAGAAGAGAGAGAGAGAAGCGAAACACTAAAAAGATGACAAAAAGAAGGGGTGGTGGGGGGTAGGGTAGGGTAGGGTCCAGGGCTGGTGGTGTGGTGGGAACACTCTTCGGGGGGGGGAGGGGGGGGGGGGGCAGGATGGACCACAACATGTTTACCAAACCCCCGTCTCCCCTCCCCTCCCCTCATAATTACTAAATTACTATTTCATTCCTCTTCAGCTCAGTCCAGCTCTGTCTCACGACTCTCACTCATCCAAGTGTCCACGAGGTGCTGGGTGTGTGCGTGCGTGTGTGTGTGTGTGTGTGTGTGTCTGTGCGTAAAATATGTGTGTGTTCGTTAATCCAAGTTTTAGTTATTCCGTGACCCATCCGCGTGCCCCCCCCCGGTTTCACAGACCAGGCTTAAGCCTAGTCCAGGATTAGGATGCTCTGTAGTCCAGGGCTAGTCTTAATCTGCACCATGAAACCAGCCTTCCCCCCCCGACCATTTAAACCAGCCCTGACTGTCTGAACGGCGGCCATGTTGGTGGAACTTTTGGTGGAGGCTTCAAATCATCTGGGGTTCTAATGCCAGACCTGACTGGTTCTGACTGGTGTGTGTGTGTGCGCTTGTGTGTGCTTGTGTGTGTGTGTGTGTGTGTGTGTGTGTGTGTATGTGTTCGCGTGTGTGTGTTCGCGTGTGTGTGTTCGTTCGCGTGTGTTCGTTTGCGTGTGTTCGTGTGTGTGTGTGTGTGTGTGTTCGTTCGCGTGTGTGTTCGTTCGCGTGTGTGTGTGTGTGTGTGTGTGTTCGTTCCTGGTCGTCTCAGGCAGTTTTCCGCCTTCGTAGCTTTTATGGTTACGGCGACTCGCTCTGTTAAACTTTCCACTCCTGACAGACCCACCTCGGAAAACCACGACCTCAGTCACCCCTGCCTCCCCCCTTCCTCTCCCCCCCTACTGCTCTCTCTCTCCCTCTGCTCTGCCCCCTTTATTTACTTCCTCCCACCCACCCCCCCCCCCCCCGCCTTTCTCAATTGGCGGACGTACACTTGCTTAACATCAGAGGTGTGTGTGTGTGTGTGTGTGTCCCCTCCATCAGTCCCCTCATCGCCCCCCCAGCCCCCCCCACCCCTCCCATCCAGTCACAGGACCTTACATAAGCAGACGGTGTGTAAGCCGTATCTCAAAGGGTCTGGGTTCAGTAAACCCAGTGGGGGTTTGGTTGTTTGGCTGTGGGATTATCTGTCCATCAGAGTATGAGGTCACCAAGGACAAGACAGCAGAGTAGAGGAGCTGAGCCAGACCCCAGGTCTGTTATAGGTGAAGACTACTCACACCCTCGCCAACTGACCCTCACCAACTGACCCTCACCAACCGACACAAAATCTACCCTCGCCAACCGACCCTCACCAACTGACCCTCACCAACCGACACAAAATCTACCCTCGCCAACCGACCCTAACCAACTGACCCTCACCAACCGACACAAAATCTACCCTCGCCAACCGACCCTAACCAACCGACCCTCACCAACCGACACAACATCTACCCTAACCAACTGACAACCGTTAAAACTCTTAACGCTAACCAACCGTTAGAATCAGCTTTTAATTGGAGCAACAGCACAACCACATTACAACCATATTCCGGCCCTCAGCCATGTTCCAGATAGACATCTGGAGGGGCGACTCCCTCTGGTCTCTGGCCCTCCACCCGCCTCCGCCCTCCTAATGGAGGGGTGAAGACGGCGCGGCGGAAACACCGCGTCCTGTTCGGACGCGTTTTGAAGCTCGGCACTTATCTGACCGTCGGTCGACAGGAGATGAAGGAATCGGGGGCCGCCGGTGAAACTTCCGGTTCTTTCCACGGTTTCCATTTCTCAAAACGACAAAGTCGTTTGTCGTCGACGTCCCTTCCCCCCCCCCCCCCTAGAGTTGATACTGTATCTGTTACTGTAGCTCTCCGTCCTGTTGTCCCTAGTGGTCGCCACTAGGGGGGGCTGTCCCATTGGGGTTGTGACCCCATGCCCTCCATGCCCTGTCTCTTATTACTGAGGGGGTTAATAATTAACCAGCCTGAGGAGGATAGGAGGAGTGGCTATCAATCATTCAGTAGGCCCCCGGACCAAGACAGGGGGTGGTTTTTTGGAACAACCACTACTTAAACTAGTCTTAAATGATTTAATATAACTCAACAAGTTACCACGTTAGAGTTGAGCTTGAGAGGTGACTAGAGTGCTTATTGAAAAAAAGAGTGCAATGAAGTCCTTGTTTTTTTCTTCTTGTCGATGTTCCGTGTGTGACGGTTGTGTTTCTGAACGTGACGATGTGCCCTTCCTGAGAGATTCCTAAAAGGTGTCGTACCTTGTGGGTGAGAGTAAAGGGCACATGTTAATACCTCACCCAGAAAGTACACACTAGAGGCGGGTGAAGTGCTTTACCCTCCCTCCTCACCCCCCCACACCCCACCCCACCCCAACCCCACCCTTCATCTACACTGGTGTGAAACTGGATAGGTGGAAGTACATTCCAATAGGGGGCGTCTCTACCATATTGCTTTAGCCTATCCTGTTCTTTTCAGATCGGTGATGATCTTAGTAGAGGAGATCTGAACGAAAAAAAAGCCACTTTATTATGTTGGGATTCCCCCCCCAAGAGAAGAAGATGAGGGGAAGAGAGCTCTCCCCTCCCCCAACCGGATTAGTCAGTTGTCACTAGACGGCCATGCCGGAGAAGACACACGTGGAAGGTGGTCTCTCAGACGGCCACGCTAGGACGTACAAACAAGTGGCAATATCGTCGTAAACTGACGAGAAAGCGCGCGAGGTAAAAGTGAAGGTATAAACGTCTGAGAACATCTACTTCCTGAACGCACAACCAAAAAGAAACCTGGAGTTGATGGGAATGCACCCGCTCGTTTAGAGGGGTTTGTACACTACAGGAAGTAGTATCTATGCCTATCGTCCAATCAGAGCCCTCCCCTGCCCTTTGTGAAGAGGGGTTTCTTGGAGAAATCTGAAAGATTTGGGACTCAGGCCTTTTAGAGGGCAAAGTGGAGCTGTTACTAGATTGCATCCCTACAACCTTACCAAGGCTGCGTTAGTTCCTTCGTAAATTCGCTCCGAGAGCACCGGAGCGCACACTGGGTACAACAGCTGTATGACGAGTTTGTATGACGAGGTTTGACGAGACTGGAGAGATGCGCGATGCAGTTTGGGGATTGAGTAGCTGAATAGTGTGATGCCATGGCGTACTCGGAGATTCGGGAAAATCTAGTTTACATACTAGATTTCTCGCATACTCAAATTTCAACATACTATACAGTGTTCAACATGGGGACCAAGTCATTTGATTGGACAAGAGGGCATTCATTCCATGAGTGCTGATAAGATTTCCAGAGCGAATATTTTTTACGAACGCAGCCCAAGTCTTTCAGATCTTCACAAGTTGCCAAGGGGGTAGGTGTTTATGGTTGGGTTTGGGACCTGGGTAGTAGTATTACAACAGCACATGCCTACAATTGCCTGGCTTTTGAAGAGTTTAAAAGGAAGTAAAGAAAAAAAAATGAGCTTTTCGGTTTCCCTTCGAATTATTGAGGGTGTCCAAGACAACGTTGCACTCATGCATCAAAGACATTCAATGAAGTAAGAGAGGTCAGAGTGTCCTCATTTTAATGGCCAAGTGTGCACTAGTGGGGGGACATTATCTTATTATTATTATTATTATTATCAAGATGAGCCCTGTGAATATCATATACTGTGCTGACGATGAAAGGCTTCAATCCTGACATTGGCATTTTTAGATTTAGAAGCGTTTTTATTTTGCAAAATTGGTATTTATTGAGTGAATCTGTCATTACATTCGCTCACTTTTTTTTTTCTTCTGTGTTTATTTTTATTTCTTTTCTATAAACATACCAAAACGGTTAGCTTCATATGGCTTGCATTGCAGTTTATTTGAGATTAACTCTTTTTGTGTGTGAATGTACTAAACTGATTTAACTTGAAAACACACTGTACAGATAACTTCATTTTTTTTTCTTTCTATGTCTATATTTACTTTTTTGTACATGCTTTTGACTGATTTGAATTTTAGAGAAGTTGTTAAGTAGAAAACTGTTTAAAGGGTCCCAACATTTCGAGGTGTATGTATGTATGTATGTGTGTGTGCTGGCGTGCAACTGTGGTGTAGGGAGTCATCCACTCCTGAAGGGGGAGCTGTAGCATCAAGAAAGGCCAGTGGAGACGGAGGTTGTAAATAATGTAAGAAATACTGTGAAATCTGACTGTACAGTGATCCTCCACACTTCTGTGGGAGTGGCAAGGAGAGTAATTTAACATTTGGCAGTAAATATTTCCATTAAAAAAGTATAAATTAAATCTGTGTTGTCTTGTGTGCCTTTTAGATTGGTCTTGTTTACAGAGTGTGTTCTGTGTTCATGTTCTAATGCTCTGGTCCTCATGTCGGGATCTGATGTAATGACCAGACTTTTCTTTTGAAAAACGTGAATACATTTCTGCGTTGTTGAAAATCAATGACACCTCGCTAGTCAACTAACACAGCTTGTTTTGTGAGCCTGCTAACAATGTAAAGTAGTGTTATAGCTATCTAGGTAGCAGTGGGGATTACTCACCCAATCCATTGCGTTGTTGCAGTATTTTTGGCTTGACTACCGAGTTTGTGTTAACTACGTTGAAACGCATTTCTGTGTTTCAAAAGAAAAGTCAGAACATTTTGATTGGTTGCCGATATGAGGACCAAAACACGTCACATACATCCATACACACACCTGTCTGCCTGCCGGCTGACCTGTCTCTCTGGCCCTGAGGGGAAGGTAGGCACTCACTACCGAGGATATCCTCTGCTTAACACACACACACACACAACATTCTCAGTCATTAACATCCTCACAAGCTCCGACATCCTGATGACCTCCATAGTCACATCTGGGCTTCCTCCTCCACCAGCAGAATCCTGGGTCTGAGGTAACAGACCGGCTCAGGAGGTAGAGGCTGTGGTTCAGGTGGTAGAGGCTGTAGCTCAGGAGGTAGAGGCTGGTGGAGGTAGAGGCTGTGGTTCAGGTGGTAGAGGCTGGTAGAGGTAGAGGCTGTGGTTCAGGAGGTAGAGGCTGTGGTTCAGGAGGTAGAGGCTGTGGTTCAGGAGGTAGAGTCTGTGGTTCAGGAGGTAGAGGTTGGTGGAGATAGAGGCTGTGGTTCAGGAGGTAGAGGCTGTGTCTCAGGAGGTAGAGGCTGGTGGAGGTAGAGGCTGTGGTTCAGGAGGTAGAGGCTGTGGTTCAGGAGGTAGAGGCTGGTGGAGGTAGAGGCTGTAGCTCAGGAGGTAGAGGCTGGTAGAGGTAGAGGCTGTGGTTCAGGAGGTAGAGGCTGGAGGAGGTAGAGGCTGTGGTTCAGGAGGTAGAGGCTGTGTCTCAGGAGGTAGAGGCTGTGTCTCAGGAGGTAGAGGTTGTGTCTCAGGAGGTAGAGGCTGTGTCTCAGGAGGTAGAGGCTGTGGTTCAGGAGGTAAAGGCTGGTGGAGGTAGAGGCTGTGGTTCAGGAGGTAGGGGCTGGTGGAGGTAGAGACTGTGTCTCAGGAGGTAGAGGCTGTGTGTCAGGAGGTAGAGGCTGTGGTTCAGGAGGTAGAGGCTGTGTCTCAGGAGGTAGAGGCTGTGGTTCAGGAGGTAGAGGCTAGTGGAGGTAGAGTCTGTGGTTCAGGAGGTAGAGGCTGTGGTTCAGGAGGTAGAGGCTGTGTCTCAGGAGGTAGAGGCTGTGGTGCAGGAGGTAGAGGCTGTGGCTCAGGAGGTAGAGGCTGGTGGAGGTAGAGTCTGTGGTTCAGGAGGTAGAGGCTGTGGTTCAGGAGGTAGAGGCTGTGTCTCAGGAGGTAGAGGCTGTGGTTCAGGAGGTAAAGGCTGGTGGAGGTAGAGGCTGTGGTTCAGGAGGTAGGGGCTGGTGGAGGTAGAGACTGTGTCTCAGGAGGTAGAGGCTGTGTGTCAGGAGGTAGAGGCTGTGGTTCAGGAGGTAGAGGCTGTGTCTCAGGAGGTAGAGGCTGTGTCTCAGGAGGTAGAGGCTGTGGTTCAGGAGGTAGAGGCTGTGTCTCAGGAGGTAGAGCCGGTGTCTAACGATCACAAGGTCGGCAGATTTACGGTTCGATCTCCGGCTGGCCACGTGTCAAGGTGTCCTTGGGGCACTGAACTCCAGATTGCTCCCAATGAGCGGGCCGGCGCCTTGCATGGTAGCTTTGTGCCGCCATTGGTGTGTGAATGGGTGAATGAGAGGCCTTTGTAAAGCGCTCCTTTGGAATAAGGTGCTGTATAAGTCAGTCCATTTACTGTTTAGGTAACACTTGGCCTTAGATAACCCTGAGGTAACCCTGGGGGGTGTAGAACACACTGTTGCAGTTTGAACCTCCTCGTCAACTAGTAAATAAGTTACTGTATTGTTTAACTTAACACATTTCACAATATTGTTTTGCGGTGCTGTGGTAGAGAAGGCAAGAGACCATCTAGTGTTCACACATTCAAACCTCTCGTTTTAATTGTTGTCTGTGAGCGGATAGTTCCTATTATATCAATTCTCATCTAGATCTGTCTCAAACTATGCCGTGTTGGGTCCTTGAATTTGAGGGAATTTGAGTCTTGAAAGTCCTTGAAAGGTGCTTGAATGTGATGTTTCAGAAGGTGTGGGAACCCCGCATTTATAAAAACCAACTGCTTTGTGACCAGACGTAGCATACATGTAGCTGTTAGCCATTAGAGACTTCACACAATGTCCTCCTGGGCGACTGAAAGCATCCCATAATGACTAGTTACCGTGGAGACCGTGGAGAGAACCTACAGGTAGAAAGTTGCCAGGTAACCTCCTCAGGGTCTTGCGGCCCTATGGGGATGCGAACACGCGACTGTGGTTTCAGATGAGCAAGCAAATGTGTGTTTAGTGTGTGCACTGTGCAGCCTGCGCACACACACACACACACACACACACTCTCGCTCACACACACACACACACACTCTCGCTCACACACGCACGCACACACTCGCACACACTCAAGCACGCACTCACTCTCCCATAAACACACACTCAAGCTCAAGCACACACACACACACACACACACATGCATACACACACACTGACGCACACAGGATGAGACAGGAATAACTGAAACCCAGAATGGTAGCAACAACCGATTTATTATTTTTCCAAAAAAAACAAAACCACAAAAAACTTGGAAAACATCCAGAAAATGTACACCTTTTAACTTACAGAGGCTCTTATAAACAAAATAAAGTCTCTATCTATATTTACATCAGCAGGGTGCAGACAGGTGAGCTCTGTGATAAGATAAACATTTCCTCTAATATATCTGTCTCTGTACACAGCCCAGCAGCTCCTAACAGCACAGACCCATAGAGAGAGAGTGGCAAGGTAGTCCCCCCTCCCCCCCGTCCTCTGCCCAGACCTGAGGTCCCTCCCTGGGGGTCCCCTGACCTGGTGTCCCCCCCCCCCTCCCTGGGGGTCCCCCGACCTGGTGTGTCCCCCCCCCCCTTCCTCCCTTGGGGTCCCCCCCCCCCCATCCCTGGGAATCCCCTGACCTGGTATGTGTGCGTGTCCCCCCTCCCTAGGTGTCCCCTGACATGGGGGTGTCCCCCCCCTATCCTTGGGCATCCCCTGACATTGGGGTCCCCCCCCCCTCCCTGGGGTCCCCCCCTGACATTGGGGTCCCCCCCCCCCCTGGGGTCCCCCCCCTGCTGTGAGGCTGATCCTAGGTCCCTGCATTAAGGGGATCTTCTACCTGGGGGGTATTCCATCAACGTGGCTAAAGGAAAGTCCAGGCTTATTGTCGATAAGTCTCGCAAGATTCATCAAAAAATAATAAACTGGAGCGTGACATCAGTAGGACAGGAGCCAATCACAGGCCTCTCTCTCTCTCTCTCTCTGTTACCATAGTGACTGCACTATGCAGGCCATGTCTGATCTCTTCTGTTACAGGTTGAATAAGGAGTGCGTCCCAACAATACTGAAGCATTGTCTCTCTCTCTCTCTCCATCATCTGCACTGATCTAAGAACAGCAGGAAGGGTGTAAGAGCTGTGGAGGAGGCCTAGAGGGAACACCCATCCACCTGACATGAAGGAAAGGAGAGGAGAGGAGAGGAGAGAGGAGAGGAGAGGAGAGGAGCCTTGTTGTGTGAGAGGTCAGACAGAGTTCACACACAACAGAACAGAAGGAGCGACAATGACAAGGCCCTCATGGACAGACACAAAGGTGTTCAGTACAGCCTCTGAAACCAAACGCAAAAGAAACACACACACACACACACACACACAATGTACATTGTAACCCCCAACTAAATTACATTTTATGTAATGACACACACACACACACACACACATAAAGCATGGACACAGCTAGAATAAAAAGGGGAAGACAGATGTAGAATAGGGGGGTTGGGGGGGGGGCTTGTGGTTAGTTCTAACTAGTTGTATACCTATTAACTAACGACCACGGGCAGGTTAACTGTGGTGAGACGTTGTTGTTCCCGTCTAAACTGCCTAAACTGTCTAAACTGCCTAAGGACATCAGGGGAGGGAGCTCGGGAAATCAGCTTGCAGAAGCTTCTGTGAAAGTGCATAACTAGCCTGTGTTCTACCAGTGCATTTGGTTAAAGAATAGGGAGAATATCCAGCTACAACATAACACATATGACATGTAAGAATAGGCTGGGGGAAGGGGGGGGGGGGGTTAGGGGGGGCGAAAGGTTTATTATTATTAAACCAGCCAGCACAGGATTCACTGGAGGAGAAGCACTGTTGGGACTCAACAGTTTGTGTTGCTCGGTGGTGCAATA
>NC_137691.1:2930189-2935189 GCF_963989245.1 Nansenia antarctica
ATGATCAAATCAACGCTGTGCTAGTCTGGTATAACGCATTAAAACAGCACAAGGGTGAGTGCTACCTTCTGGTCCCGCAATGTGTGATTCTGAGCTAAAACACACCGGGTGTCCAGGACCAGCTACTGTTCTGCTTCAGAGTCTCCTCTGTTGCATATTTACATTTCCTTGGTCATTTTCAGTGGTCAGTGACGTGGGTCAACAGGGTCTTAGAGAGCTACTGACGGTGTTGTAACTGTATAGGTTACATGATTGATTGACAGTTAAAAGAGATTGATTAATATGTTACATAATTGATTGACAGTTAAAAGAGTTATTATTTATCGTTAAGAGAGTTAAAAAAAAAAGAAGTACATTTCTGTTGTATTAGCTAAGAATGGGTAGAACTGCAGGTTCCAGAATGCCTTGCAGCAAGACGTCATATAAGTTGACAGTTTGTTGTTTTTTTGAGAAGCGCGAATTGTATACATTCAATTGAAAGTGAATATCTAATAGCTTGTTTTATTTAAAAGAAAGTCATCACAAGTGTATCTCATCTGATTTTTTTATAAAGAACCTTTCGCTTGAAAAAAGTAAACATTGATTGGGTTGCCTTCAAATAATAAGATACACTCTAAAAGACCATGCGACATACCAGTGTCATGTCCAGGGGGTGTACTTGTACATCAAGCCGCCTGCCTCACGCTACGGAAACAGGAGATAGGCTCCTGCCCCCCTAAGGGCCGTTAGGCCTCGAGAACCATCAGATCTCACGGCTGCTTACTAACTTAACTTACTATACTCAAGGCTACTTACTCTGCTCTAAAAGAAGCTCTAGAGGAGTATGAACGCTCTGGTAACTTATGACAGCCTACGAGCAGCACTCCAGTTGAGGGGGGATGAGGGGGGGATGGCATCCCCCCTGAAATAAAAACAGTCAAAATCATCCCCCTTCTAAAACTGCCATCCCCCCTTTCCATCCCGTATGTCATTTTATCAATGAACGTGGTATTACTGCTATTTCAACATTTAGGTTTGCACATATTGAGTAAAACACTGTGGGCGAGGGGGCACGCACACACATGCAATGACATTTTTAACCAAGTCACTGACACTGAAGTCACTGACGCTGTAGGGATGCAAAAATTGTCCCCGTATTATCAAATCCACCATCCCCCCTGATTTTCTTTTACAACTTGAGTACTGACTACGAGACACAGGAGAGGAAGCGACCAGTACGGTTTGGGGTGGCCTATACTCTTAGAACGAGATGACATGACATCTTTGGAGGGGTTGTTAATTTTCCTTTATACAACGGATAGATCCGGTCCATTGTCTCTATTGGTCAGTTTGCGTTCCAGCCGTGCCGATATCCATGACACACGCACGGCTAAATGGAATGTTGACACATCTTTTCATATTACTCCGCGTTTGTTTAATATTACCGTTATCGAGGTTACATTATGACCGTTACTTAGCAACCGATAAACAACTGTTCAGCGGATGAATACACTCACAATAAAACACACATTCCATTAAAATACATTAATTAAAAGTTTCTTCTGTGAAATATTGATAGATAAATGTGGTAACCGTTGTATAAAAAGCGTTATGGAACTCAAAGCTGTGGTATATCGTGGATATCGGCACAGCTAGGGGGTGTAACAGCTTTCCCACGTTGTCCCATGACAATGTCATTGTTAAAAATGGCTTCTAGGCCTAAAATACACAGCAGCCTGATAACATTTTACGTGAAAGGGTTAGGGTTAGGAACCAGATTAAATTATTTCGGACCCTTCCGTAAGGATGGGGTGTTCTGCCAGCCCGGTGAAAATTCTCACGTAACACAAACAATGAAATGAGCAATGAACAAAACCAACGAACCCAATCAAAACATCCACCCAACACCCAACCTAAACACCCAGCCTAAACACCCACCCAACACCCACCCTAAACACCCAACCTAAACACCCAGCCTAAACACCCACCCAACACCCACCCTAAACACCCAACCTAAACACCCAACCTAAACACCCAACCTAAACACCCAACCTAAACACCCACCATAAACACCCAACCTAAACACCCAACCTAAACACCCAACCTAAACACCCAGCCTAAACACCCACCCAACACCCAACCTAAACACCCAACCTAAACACCCAACCTAAACACCCAACCTAAACACCCAACCTAAACACCCAGCCTAAACACCCAACCTAAACACCCAACCTAAACACCCAACCTAAACACCCAACCTAAACACCCACCCAACACCCAGCCTAAACACCCAACCTAAACACCCAGCCTAAACACCCACCCAACACCCACCCTAAACACCCAACCTAAACACCGAACCTAAACACCCAACCTAAACACCCACCCAACACCCAGCCTAAACACCCAACCTAAACACCCAACCTTAACACCCAACCTTAACACCCAACCTAAACACCCAGCCTAAACACCCACCCAACACCCACCCTAAACACCCAACCTAAACACCCAGCCTAAACACCCAACCTAAACACCCAACCTAAACACCCACCCAACACCCAGCCTAAACACCCACCCAACACCCAACCTAAACACCCACCCAACACCCAACCTAAACACCCAACCTAAACACCCAACCTAAACACCCAACCTAAACACCCAACCTAAACACCCAACCTAAACACCCAACCTAAACACCCAGCACTGTTCAGAGTGTTTGGAGGTATTCTGAGAAGCACACCTTGGTCCTGTAGCAGCTTGTAGCCTGATGCTGTGATGCCCCACCTAATGCCCTCTGCTCTGACACACACACACGCATGTACTCACACACACACATGTACACACACACACGCAAATATATACACGACACATGTACACACACACACACACATACATACATACACACCAACACGCACACGCACGTACACACACACGCATATACTCACTCACACACACACACACACGCATGTACACACATATACCGGTACTTGCACAGACACACACACTTACACACATGCATATACTCACTCACACACACACACACACAAATACTCTCTCACACACACACACACACAAATACTCTCTCACACACACACACACACACACACACTACATACATACATACATACATACATACATACATACATACATACATACACACACACAGTTACACGCACACACACACACACACACAGTTACACACACCTACATACATACATACACACACACAGTTACACGCACGCACGCACACACACCTACATACACACCTACACACACACACACACACACACACACACACACATATACACACCTACACACACACACACACATACACACACACCTACACACACCTACACACACCTACACACACCTCTATTCTGCAGGGGATTAAAACCAGTTTAGCCTAGCCATGAGAAAGGCAAGGCAGCATTCAGAGGTGCTTCCGCTGGTTCTTGTTCAGACGGATTTATTACCTTTGATAAACACACACTATAGAAGAACACACAACAGGCTTAACACTACACAGCCTGGGCCATTCATAGGTCATGTCAAAACAGTGCCTATAAAAACTGCATGGGTGTAATTACCTGGTGTGACTAATCTATTTCACATATCACACACAATAAAATATAGGTTGGGTCCAAACTCCAATTAAAGTACAATGGAAATGGAATTAAACTTTTTTTTTTGTTCCCCCCCCCTCTCACGCATAATAACAAGTAAAATCCTGATTTCTATGAAGACAACCTTCCCTGATATTTTCACCCCTCCAACTTTCTGAAGCGATTCAGAAATGTCATCTGTGTGTGTGTGTGTGTGTGTGTGTGTGTCCGTGTGTGTGTGCGTGTGTCCGTGTGTGTGTGTGTCTCAGCGCAGACACAGAACACAAACAGAGAGACGCACCACTCGAACCAAATTACATACGTGGGAATCGGAAAAACGTTGTTATTGAAAACGACAACAACCCCCACCCCCCCCCCCTCCTCCTGTCAATCAAATGTCTAAGCCACGGCTGGCCCTCACAGGCTGAGTCTTACCTGGACATGTGTGGAGACTGAGGTGACTGGGCAGCAGCGTGGTCGATGGCAGGACAACAGGTGTCTGAGTGTTCTCTGGTCTCTTCTCTCTGGTTCACCTCTGAGCTGTCTGTCTGTCTGTCTGTCTGTCTGTCTCTCTCTCTGTGTCTCTCTCTGTTTCTCTTCTCTGTCTGTCTGTCTGTCTCACCTCTGCGCTGCATCTACTGTCTGTCTCTCTGTCTCTCTCTCTGTTTTCTCTGTCTCTCTCTCTCTGTCTCTCTCTCTCTGTCTCTCTCTCTCTTCTCTCAGTCTATCAGTCTCTCTGTCTCTCTCTGTCTCTCTCTCTCTCTGTCTCTCTCTCTCTCTCTTCTCTCTGTCTATCAGTCTCTATGTCTCTCTCTATCTCTCTCTCTCTCTGTCTCTCTTCTCTCTGTCTCTCTTCTCTCTGTCTCTCTCTCTGTCTCTCTCTCTCCAGAGCCCCATCAGATTTGCTGATTGTGACACTTCCGTTCCGATACCCCCCACACACTTACCACAGGAGTGTGTGTGTGTGTGTGGAGGGGGGGGGGGGATTTGTTGCATTTTTGTGATTTTTGTGATGATCTCCACAATCTTCTAAAACTTATCGTGACGGCAGAAGGGATCAATTCTATTTCTCCTTCGCTTCGCTTCACGCATTGTTGATTATAGCCGTTAATTTGAGCAGGGACTGTCTTTTTCTTGTTCTCTCTCTCTCACACACACACACACACACGCGCACACACACGCGCACACACACACACACACACACACACACACTTACTCACTCACGCCAAAACTACTTTAGCTCTAGCACACGTCTCTCTAACCTATGGTTCACCAATGGTAAACGGACTGCACTTATGTATAGCGCCTTTATCAAAGCGCTTTACAACGGCCTCTCATTCACCCGTTCACACACACATTCACACACCAACGGCAGCCAAGCTACCATGCAAGGCGCCGGCCGGCCCCGCTCACTGGGAGCAA
>NC_137691.1:2937689-2942689 GCF_963989245.1 Nansenia antarctica
CACATGTAGTACAAACATGGCCCCCTGACGTAACATCCTTTCTTCTGACTACTGTTGTCAGTCAACCATCTCCATCCTTAAAGAGGGCCAACTGTTTTACTGCTTTACTGTTTTACTGCTTTACTGTTTTACTGTTTTACTGTTTTAAAGATGACCAGTAACGGGCAAGTTCTGTCACCTGAGACAAGGAGGCTGTGTGACCACATAGACCTGACAAGTGAGAGAAACGTAAGGATATAATGAACGTTCCCACATTCCAAACGAACCTCAAACTTCACGGGGAAAACAATAGACATGATCCTTAATTGAAGCCACAGCTCCACGGTATTCAGTCAAATGCGCGAACGAGTCCGCAGACAGTCGTTACTGCTTGAGAGAACAGAGAAAATTAAAAACATATTGTGTGACTGTGTGAGTGTGAGTGTGAGTGTGTGTGTGTGTGTGTGTGTATGTTTATGTCTATGTGCGTGTGTGTGTGTGTGTGTGTGTGTGTGTGTATGTTTATGTCTATGTTTGTGTGTGTGTGTGTGTGTGTGTGTGTGTGTGTGTGTGTGTGTGTGTGTTGTGTTTTGTGTGTGAGTGTGTGTGTGTGTGTGTGTGTGTGTGTGTGTGTGTGTGTTAACACCGTTATTCTCAGGGAAGTAGCTGACATATTCAAATGTGCATCTGCCAACAAACAACATTCAAAGCTGGCATCATCTGCAGTAGTTAATTGTGCGAGCTGCCTGTCGCCTTGTGGTTGCGATGCTGTCACAGTACATTAAAAAATAAAAATAAAAACTGCCACAAAGTAACACTCCGACAGCGACACAAACCCAAGACATTGAGAAAGTGACGTCAGAGAGATTTATAATATAGAACAGTTATGAAAAGAAACGCCAAATCATGTTCCGGGGGGTCTTCTAATACAGCTTATGTATTGGGGTGCACCTTGCGCTGCGGGAAGTGCTCAAATATGAATACACACGTCAAAAAGCCAATCTATTATCACACAGCTTCATTACGCACAGTGGGTATAAGTCTACCAATTATTAGTGTAGCCTACGCATGCATAGATGGTGTCATAAAACTTCAGTTTCTCCGTGAAATTAAAAAGAAAAACATTTAAAAAGAACATAAAATATGACAAATTAAAATGTGAAATGGACCAAAAATATGAAGAAAGAAAAAATAAATAAATCAAATAAATAAAAATAAAAACATTTTAAAAAGAACATCAAATATGACCAATTACATGTGAAATGGACAAAAAATATGAAAGAACAAAAAAAAGTTTCTCCGTGAAATTAATAAGAAAAACATAAAAAAAGAACATCAAATATGACAAATTAAATGTGAAATGGACAAAAAAATATGAAAAAAATAAAAAAACTGAAAACATGCCCGTGTGCTTAAGTTCAGACGCGCTTCAGACGCTCAGACTCACCACCTTGGCTTGGAGCGCCTCTCCAAACTTCCCTCCGTGGGGTTTCCGCTCAAGCGCTCAGGGCTGACAGCAGCTCGCCGCATGCAAAGTATGGCCGGGTTTCACCCAGGATAACTAGACTATTGTGTCCTGGCCTGGGTTTCGGTGTTTCCAGGGAAGGGTTAGAAGGAGAAAGTTAGAGAGAGACGTGTCTGATGTTGATTATCAGCGCTTCTCTGTCCCGGTGTCAGCGCACAACCTCTCCCTGCCTCTCTCTCTCTCTCCCGGTGACTTTCTGCTGTTTGGTTTCCCACATTCACCCTGCCTGCCTCCCTCACCTCCTCCCCCACCTCCCCCTTAAAGGGAGAGCGGCCCTTTTGCTTTTTTAGAGAGAAAGAGAGAGAGAGACAGAGAGAGGGAGAGAGTGATAGATAGAGATAGAGAGAGAAAGAGTGATAGACAGATAGATATAGATAGATAGAGAGAGAGAGAGAGGGAGAGAGAGAGAGAGAGAGAGAAAGGATAATGAGAAAAAAGCTTTCGTCAATATGATCTATAGACCGGATGGAAAGAAAGGCCCCCTCTCTCTCTCTCTCTCTCTCTCTCTCTCTCTCTCTCTCTCTCTCTCTATCTCTCCCTCTCCCTCTCCCTCTCTCTCTCTCTCTCTCTCTCTCTCTCTCTCTCTCTCTCTCTCTCTCTCACCTTGACCTGATAACCAAACTGTCAATAGTTACCTAATCCCTCGACACACACACACACCTGGGTTTCCGTTAACCGGCAATTGCCGGTCTTTGTCCGGTAAAATTTGGTGGAAGTCCGACAAATTGAAAAGTCGTCGGACATATTGTCCGGTGAAAATAATTCCCTTTGAATACAATTCGCTAAAGCTGGCTGGGTGCGTTCGTAAACACGCTCTGGAAATCCGATCAGCACTCGCGGAACGCCTCTCGTCCAATCGAACGACTCGGTCGCTCTGTGACATCGAAGCCAGCGTGCGCTCCGGCGCTCTCAGAGCGTGTTTACGAACGCACCCCTAGAAGTTTCCAGCCAGCTAGCTGAAGCTGCTACACACACCAGAGCCATGGCGACCGAACGGCAAGTTAAACAACATACTATAAAAGTGACATTGTTTTACTCATTACTCATACGTTTGTTGTCATTCGGCGGTGCTAATAGTCGCTTTCTTTTTAAATTTATTTAATTTATTTTATTTTAGCAGTTTCCCCGAAAGTTAAGTGTTTGTTTTTATATCACTATTTGCACTTCTGGTTAGATGCTAAACTGCATTTTGTTGTCTGGTACTTGTACTCTGCAATGACAATAAAGTTGAATCTCACCTAATCTAATCTAATCTAATCTAAAATAATCTAAAATAATCCCATCACTATTACTCCCTATTTTCATCAGTGTTTCAATCCTTGAATCTGTGATGGAAATCAAGCAAAGCCACTTCAAGTCTCCCCACCACTGACAGCGCTGGGTGTGCCTTTCCTTACACTCTCGGTTATTCCCTGTGGATTTAAAAAAACGGTGTTTTGGTTTCTATAATGTGGTCTATTCTCAGTGTTGACGAGCAACTCAGGGGGCTTTGAGATGGCTAACAGCTAATTAAAGGAGTAATTCCACTCAAAAGGGTAGAAGTAAGCTGACTGTCTGTCTGTCTGTCTGTCTGTCTGTCTGTCTGTCTATCTGTCTATCTGTCTGTCTGTCTCTCTGTCAGTGTGCTGGACTACCTATGACTTCCATGGTACCTGGGAACGCGTTGTCGGAGAGAAACGCCCTCTGTACAAAGGACCTACTGACCAAAATCCCTGTTCCCCGTAGCCTACATGCTTGCACTGTTACTGTTCAATAAAATGTTATACATCTAGACATTGTGGTATTTCTTTATATACGTATCCCAGACTGCCTATCAATTGTTTCTCAATAAACAGTTATGTTCTTCCCATTGTCATACTCCCGAGCTAAACGAAATGCCTTCCCAACCAGCGAGACTTATAGAAATGACGTTGTTTTATTGATTTAAAAAAAAAAAAAGGGTAAAACTGTAAAGAGAAAATAGAAAACTCACATTAATCCCAAACAATTTAACAAACTTCAGTTAACGTAATGTGGAGTCCGTTCATTGATCGATGCTGTCTGTTCAGTTCCCAGTGAGGCGCCCGTTCAGCGCTGGACCCGTTCAGCGCTGGATTTGACGCATGGCATAGCGCGCATGCGTCAAATCATGTTATATTATTATATATTATATAGCTCGCATCTAATCGTATCGGATGAGAAATAGACATTAAATGGCATATATAGGCCGCTACACAACAGTAATCACCGCGACAAACATTAGATTTGGAGGAAAAAAATATATGATTTTGGAAAAAAAAAAAAAAATTATATTTTAATATGATGACCGGAATATATCACGTTTGTCCGGTAAATCGAATTCTTCCCGGACACGATGTCCGACGGCAAATTTTTCTAACGGAAACCCTGACACACACACACACACACGCACACATACACATACACACACACATACACACACACACACACACACACACACACACACACACACACACACACACACACAGAGACACACAGACGCACACAGACACACACAGACAAAGACATAACTTAGTTTTTTTTAAATATTTCATATGTACAGTGGGTTCGGAAAGTATTCAAACCCCCTTACATTTTTCACTCTTTGTCATATTGCAGCCATTTGCTAAAATCAATTAATTTAATTGTTTTCCTCGTTCATGCACACACAGCACCCAATATTGTCAGAAAAACACAGACTTGTAGACATTTTTTGCAGATTTATTACAAAATAAACACTGAAATATCACATGGCCATAAGTATTCAGACCCTTTGCTGTGACACTTGTATATTTAACTCAGGTGCTGTCCAATTCTTCTGATCATCCTTGAGATGGGCCTACACCTTCCTTGGAGTCCAGCTGTGCTTAATTATATTGATTGGACTTGATTGGGAAAAGCACACACCTGTCAATAGAAGACCTTACAGCTCACAGTGTAAAGTCAGAGCAAATGAGAATCATGAGGTCGAAGGAACTGACTGAAGAGCTGAGAGACAGAATTGTGGCAAGGCACAGATCTGGCCAAGGCTACAAAAAAATGTCTGTTGCACTTAAGGTTCCTAAGAGCACAGTGGCCTCCATAATCCTTAAATGGAAGAAGTTTGGGATGACCAGGACTCTTCCTCGAACTGGCCGTCCGGCCAAACTGAGCATCCGGGGGAGAAGAGCCTTGGTGAGAGAGGTAAAGAAGAACCCAAAGATCACTCTGGCTGAGCTCCAGTGATGCAGCGGGGAGATGGGACAAAGTTCTAGAAAGACAACCACCACTGCAGCCCTCCATCAGTCGGGGCTTTATGGCAGAGTGGCCCGACGGAAGCCTCTTCTCAGTGCAAAACACATGAAAGCCCGCATCGAGTTTGCCAAAAAACACCTGAAGGACTCCCAGACTCTGAGAAATAAAATTCTCTGGTCTGATGAGACCAAAATCGAACTTTTTGGTCTTAATTCTAAGCGGTGTGTGTGGAGAACACCTGGCACTGCTCATCACCTGCCTAATA
>NC_137691.1:2947689-3045189 GCF_963989245.1 Nansenia antarctica
GGCATCTAATGATCGCAAGGTTGGCAGGTCGGCGGTTCGAGTCCCGGCTGGCCACATGTCGATGTGTTCTTGGGCAAGACACTGAACCCCAAATTGCTCCCAGTGAGCGGGCCGGCCGGCGCCTTGCATGGCAGCTTGGCCGGCATTGGTGTGTGAATGTGTGTGTGAATGGGTGAATGAGAGGCCGTTGTCAAGCGCTTTGGATAAAGGCGCTATATAAGTGCAGTCCATTTACCATGTGACACACTGTCTGTGTGAAATATGGTGCAACATGGAGTCTGTGACCATGGGGGATTGATTGAGATGTTTACTTCAAATATGTGCAAAACGAGATACAGCAACAATAATTAATATAACAGAAAAAGAAAAAAAAACTAAACCAATAGAATTAAAAAGCATGAAGCAAAATAAATTATTGCACAATTAACTTTGTTTCTTTTTTTATTTTATTTAATTTTTTTCACATTATTCGAAAAGGAGTGAGAAGAAGTACAGACTTATTCAACCCCACCCCCCTTATCCATAAATCATAAAGATGCTTCCTGTTCAAATGCTCAAATTAATACAATCTCATAATATACACAAACACTACATACCCAAAAGTCATTTGTCGTATTTACATACTTAATTACATAAAAAAAGAAAATAAAGAATAGATATTTAGGAACCCAAATGATGAATGATAATAAATAAACCGTGAGCGTGATGCTAAACATGACCAGTTGATCTGTTAGGGTCGCAGGGAAAGGCTTGAAGCACAACAACAGTTTAAAACCTCATCTTATCCACCTCATTTTTCTGGTTTTCTGCTCGAAATGACATGCCCACAGTGAATATAGAATATCTCCACAATCACAAGGGCCTTCATAATGATATTGTTATCAAATGAAAGCTAACACCTGTGGGGTGGCTGTAGAAGTGTCAGAATCAAAATCTATGTTACTGTGTCAGAGTAAATAGAGCTAGAACATTATAAAACATCTCAAATTCAGTCTCCGCCTAAAAAAACAACAGCTTTTACAGTGAATATCACCTTGGAAACCTGATAACCAAGCCCAAATCATCTAGGAATCAGTACTCCAGGGTCTTATTAGTACTTGTGCCAAAGTCGATGCTAGTAATGTGAGCAAATGCAACTTTGTACCTGTTTTAGTACAGGTATGTTTAGGCAGACACCTATATGTTTAGGCCATTTGGAGATATGTTGGCACCATATTTGACCTTTGACCTTTCTCATGTATCAGAAATGTTTTGTTTTTTTTGGGGGGGGGGATTTTTTGGGGTTGGCCGACCAATGGTATGGAAATTCGGCGTTGAAACCGGACATGACACATTCTCCAGTTGGAGAAAACTGGATGTGACTCAGGCCGTGTTTACCGTCTCTGGAAAGAAATGGTGGCATCGTATAGCATGCAAAGTTGTGAAAAAAAGGGATATCGATGAAGAGAATTGATCGAGGTAAACTCTTTATATCACTTCGGATGCCCATGGGGGTCCGTTGGCTCCTATGAGGTTTGGAGCCTCCTATCTAAAGACCTATCATGTTGACTCGGAGATCACTCTTCATTGCAAAGGGTAATACTGGGTCATTTTTTGCCATAAAACAACTGTATTCCACATTCGCCATGTTGAATAATAATCATCATCAGGACTGATACATTCTATTCATAAACACCACGCCAACATTTAAACAGGCCCTCAAAACCCACCTCTTCAAGCTGGCCTTCACCAGTTAACCCTCTCCCCCTCCCCTTCCCATGTGTCCCCAGCACTACCTCAATTAGGCCCCTATACTTTCTTTTATTTATTTTGTTTCTTTTTATTATTACTACTCGATCTTTTCAGTTTGTAAAGCGTCTTTGAGTGTCTCGAAAAGCGCTATATAAGTCTAATGTGTTATAATCGTTACTATTATTAATATTATTATTATGATCTTGTTTAACAATGTCAATATGTCAAACACATCCGCTGAATCTTGTGCACACACCAAGGTACACACTACTACACACACACACACACACACACACCAAGGTACACACTACTACTACACACACACACACACACACACACACACACACACACACACACACACACACACACACACACCAAGGAAGAACTGCTGATCAACACAGATCAACACTTTTTTCACATAAAACCAAACTGTGGAAAAACCTTATCAGATTATTCTGCCTCATTGACACAATGTTTGTAAGTGTCTATGTGAGCACTTATACACACTTATACACACCAAGGTGTCTTCCCCATGCTGAGGGAGGGGCGCATACACACCCCACCAACACACACACACACACACACACACACACACACACAGACACACACCACCGCACTGGGGAACTAGGCTGAGAATGTGATAGAGAACAGCACAACAACACAACGTGTGTGTGTGTGTGTGTGTGTGTGTGTGCGTGTGTGTGCGTGTGTGTGCGTGTGTGTGTGTGTGCTTGTGCGTGTGCTTGTGTGTGTGTCGGCGCTTGTGTGTGTGTGTGTTTGTGTGTGTGTGTGTGTGTGTGCAATGCACTTATGTGCGATAACAAGCGCTCGTATTATTTCTGAGAAGCGAGGGGACCGCAGCACCCCCCCGTTCCAACCCAACATCCGCCGAGCCGAGCAAAACAACACAACATCATCACATCTACCATCGGAAAAATACAGAGCTGAACACAGAACACGTTCTCTTCTCTCAAAAACACCATCCCATCCAGATACGCACACCGCAATGACCTGATTGAGCTGATAGCTGCAGCGAAATGCAGCACAACAATTCAAAAGAAACCGTTTTTCGGGGGGCCAAGTTGTTTCGACTTCGGGAGAATACGAGTGAACACATACATCACGACCTCTTTCCACGACGACAAGAGGTCGTGAAATGTACATTCTTGACATTTTTCCGACATTTACCAGACCGCCTTCTTTATCCAAAGTTGACTTATGACAAATACGTTTGTGTGAATCGTCATGATAAGAGAAGGTAGTCTGAAATGCTATGGCCAGGGGCCGTCGGTAGTCACGACGGTAGAAGGGTTGAGATGAGATACAGGATGTTTGGAGAGGGGCGGCTGTGTGGCGCAGGAGGTAGAGCCGCCGTCTTATGATCGCAAGGTTGGCAGATCGGCGGTTCGAACCGCGGCTGGCCACATGTCGAAGTGTCCTTGGGCAAGACACTGAACCCCAAATTGCTCCCAGTGAGCTGGGCCGGCCGGCGCCTTGCATGGTAGCTTGCTGCCATTGGTGTGTGAATGTGTGTGTAAACGGGTGAATGAGAGGCCGTTGTAAAGCGCTTTGGAATAAGGCGCTATGTAAGTCAGTCCAGTTACCATTTACCATTTGCTGGTCCTACAGGTGTAGGGTCTGGCAAGCACTACCTCCCTGGTTTGAAGTCTGCTGTTGACCTCGTCATCATACCCAGAGACACACTCACACTCACATTCAGTTTAATTGTCATCGGCAGAGTACAGAGATACAAAGGACAAAGAGGACAAAGAAAACCAAACGCGGTTTGGCATCTGACCAGATGTGCAATAATAATAATAATAATAACTTTTATTTGTATAGCCCTTTTCCTGCTAAAGTTGAATAGTGCATAGTGCAAATAAAGGTATGCCCAGATATATGTACAGTGTGATATATACACAAAGGGCTAAGATATGTACAGTTAAGATATGTGCAGTTAAGATATGTGCAGTTAAGATATGGGCAGTGTGATATGTACAGAACAAGGACAATGGATATCAATACACTATGTACAGTTATATATGTACAGTTATATATGTACAGTTATCCAGATCTTATCCACCTAATTTTTCTGGTTTTCTGCTCGAAATGACATGCCCACAGTGAATATAGAATATCTCCACAATCACAAGGGCCTTCATAATGATATTGTTATCAAATGAAAGCTAACACCTGTGGGGTGGCTGTCGAAGTGTCAGAATCAAAATCTATGTTACTGTGTCAGAGTAAATAGAGCTAGAACATTATAAAACATCTCAAATTCAGTCTCCGCCTAAAAAAACAACAGCTTTTACAGTGAATATCACCTTGGAAACCTGATAACCAAGCCCAAATCATCTAGGAATCAGTACTCCAGGGTCTTATTAGTACTTGTGCCAAAGTCGATGCTAGTAATGTGAGCAAATGCAACTTTGTACCTGTTTTAGTACAGCTATGTTTAGGCGGACACCTATATGTTTAGGCCATTTGGAGATATGTTGGCACCATCTTTGACCTTTGACCTTTCTCATGTATCAGAGTTTTTGTTTTTTTTTGTTTTTTGGGGGGGGATTTTTTTGGGTTGGCCGACCAATGGTATGGAAATTGTATATTATTGTATAAAATGTACATTTATATATGTGCAGTTAGGGTATATGTACAGTTATATATGTGCAGTTATATATGTACAGTTATATATGTACAGTTATATATGTACAGTTAGGGTATATGTACAGTCCTGAGTTATATAGGGGGAGAGGGGGGGGGGGGAGGGTGCAATGTTCCTCCTGTTGGGGGGTGGAGGGCGCTGATCAGAGATCGTTGTCAAATTTGAGGCCAGAGTCAAGCCGACAGCAGAGCTTTTAAAAACGAGGCAGCTTGTACTGGCCGCTGAGCACTATGACCCAACGAACACACCTGACAACCTGACACACACCTGTCGAGCATCGAGCCCACCTAGCCAAACACTGACGCTCGTGCGACGTGCTGACCCAACACACACACACACACACACACACACACACCCAAGCTCAGGTGTTGAGGTCGTGACACGGTACCTCTCCCATCTCTCTGACTACCCTCCCCCCTTCCTCTCTCACTCTTCCTCCCCTCCTCTGCCCCCCACCGACCCACCCCCCGACCCCCTCTCTTGCTATCTCCACCTCTCCCATCTCTCTGACTACCCTCCCTCTTTCACTCTCTCACTCTTCCTCCCCTCCTCTGCCCCCCCCCCACCCACCCCCTCTCTTGCTATCTCCATCTCTCCCTCGCCTCTCTCTCTCTCTCTCTCTCTCTTTGTGTGAGAGCAAGCAAGAGAGGTCCAATCCCAGAAGCCACCACCCCACCCCACCACCCCACCCCACCCACGCTCTCTCTCTCTCTCTCTCTCTCTCTCTCTCTCTCTCTCTCTCTCTCTCTCTCTCTCTCACCTGCCCCTGAAGGAAAGCAAACAGCCCAGGCCGACATAAAGGGCCTCCTGCTCTCTTTCCACGGACACACACACACACACACACAGAAACGGGCGGGTGGGGGTGGGGGGGGAGGAATGGGCTCTTGGCAGGGGCGAGGGGGTGGTTTGAGGGGGTGTGGGGCTGGGGGAGCGGGGGGGGGGGTTCTGCCCCACACAAAGGCAGCCCTGAAATAGCCCCCTCACACAATGAGACCTGCCACTCTGTCTATGAGATAATGTCTAATTGAAAACACTGCAGCCATTGTCCTCCTGTCACCGGCCCCATTGTCCAGATAGCCCCCCCCCCCTCCCCGCCCCCCCCCACCACCCCCCCACCTCTCTTTTTCCATTGACGCGGCGCGATTGTTCCCTGCCATTGTGGCACCCGCACCCTCCTTTCTTTCTTTCTTTCTCTCCCTCTCTCTTTACCTTTCTCTCCCTCTCTCTACCTCCCTCTCTCTCTACCTCTCTCTCTATCCCTCTCTCTCTCTCCCTCTCTCTCTACCTCTCTCTCTCCCTCTCTCTACCTCTCTCTCTCTACCGCCCTCTCTCTACCACCCTCTCTCCCTCTACCTCTCTCTCTACCTCTCTCTCTCTCTCCCTCTCCCTCCTCCCTCTCTCCCTCTCTCTCTCCCTCTCCCTCCTCCCTCTCTCTCTCCCTCCCTCCCTCTCTCTGTATTGTTATAATTTCATTACTCGTTTGTTTTGTGTTCCACTTCTCCTTTCGCTCCCCTGCAGATCTTTTGTTCGACACATTTAGGCACTACTTCATTTAGAGCACCGACACAATGTGTGTGTGTGTGCGTGTGTGTGTGTGTGTGTGTGTGTGTGTGTGTGTGTGTGTTAGCAGGTGTCAGTTTCATTAGTTGATAAAACAGGAAGCCAATAATCTGTAAAGATAAAAACGACTCATTCTGAAACGTCACAGAGGAAAATAATAGTTACTGTTACTGTACATGAAACATTTCACAGAAATGCTGTTGTCGATTATTATTACTTCCTTATTTGACTAATTACCTGTACGTTTACGAAAAAACAAAATTAGACGCTGTCGATCGTTACTTCCTTATTTGGCTAATTACCTGTTGTGTTCACGAAATGAAAACATTTGATGATGAGAAAGTGTGACATTCATGAAATATAACGTCACGCCGTATGCAAATACAACCTTTGTTTTGTTTTATCGCCATGACATTTCCATTGTAAATCAATAGGTCTCTGTTTACCACTGTCGTTGTCCCCCCCCACACACACACAGTTGCCCCCCCCCCTCCACTTGGAGATCTACTGGGTCTGCAGACGGAGGGTTGTGCTCCAGCCCAGCACTAACACGGCTGATTGGACCGAACCCCTCCTCATCATCATCATCATCATCATCATCATCATCATCGACACGTTGATCAGCTGATCTCAGTTGGGTTTGTGTTAGACGACCTGTATAACCTCCAGGACCAGACCAGACCAGACCAGGACCAGACCAGACCAGGATGAGCTCTTCCTGTCCTGTCCACCTGTCCACCTGTCCTGTCCCTCTGTCCACCTGTCCACCTGTCCTGTCCCTCTGTCCACCTGTCTTCCTGTCCACCTGTTCTCCTGTCCTGTCCCTCTGTCCACCTGTCCACCTGTCCTGTCCCTCTGTCCACCTGTCTTCCTGTCCACCTGTCCTGTCCACCTGTCCTCCTGTCCTGTCCCTCTGTCCACCTGTCTTCCTGTCCCTCTGTCCACCTGTCCACCTGTCCACCTGTCCTCCTGTCCACCTGTCCACCTGTCCACCTGTCCTGTCCTGTCCCTCTGTCCACCTGTCCTGTCCTGTCCCTCTGTCCACCTGTCTTCCTGTCCACCTGTTCTCCTGTCTACCTGTCCTGTCCCTCTGTCCACCTGTCTTCCTGTCACTCTGTCCACCTGTCCACCTGTCCACCTGTCCACCTGTCCTCCTGTCCACCTGTCCACCTGTCCTGTCCTGTCCCTCTGTCCACCTGTCCTGTCCTGTCCCTCTGTCCACCTGTCTTCCTGTCCACCTGTTCTCCTGTCTACCTGTCCTGTCCCTCTGTCCACCTGTCTTCCTGTCCTCCTGTCCTGTCCCTCTGTCCACCTGTCCACCTGTCCACCTGTCCTGTCCCTCTGTCCACCTGTCTTCCTGTCCCCCTGTTCTCCTGTCTACCTGTCTTCTCCTCCTCTCCTGTTCCCCTGCACTGCATAAAGTCAGCTCTCAAAAAATAAAAAACAAAGCAATCAAATGGGGGAAATATGACCTAAAATAAGCCAAAAATCTTGCCAAGATTTTCTTAAAAGCAGTAAAAGATATCTTAAAACTAGTGCAGTCAGACAAAAAAACAAGCCTTGATTTAAGATATTTAATCTTAATTCGATTTTACTTTTTGCAGTGCGGCCCCCCCAGCTCTTCTGTCCTGTAGCCCAGAGGACGACACTGTGTGTGTGTGTGTGTGTGTGTGTGTGTGGGGGGGGGGTGTTCCTGAGGCCTGTTTACCCCCAGACCCCCTACCCCACCTCTCTGGCTCAGGTCTGGCCTCACCCCCCCCCCCCCCCCCACCTCCACCACCACCATGGATCCAGATCCTGTGCAATACAGCCAAACAGTCACACAATGAAAAATGCCTCGACATTTCCTCGTTTTCACGACCGCTGTTTTCAAACAAAAAGGTCTTATCGGACCTGGGTATTATTCGCTGTGTTAATTGGAGGGGAAAATGAACGTATTGTGCATCTCGACAGCCCTGTTAAAACAAGATAAGGAGTCACATGACCCAGGTCCAAGTCGATGACTATTGAATGGATTGTTTAATAGAAGAAAAAAAAAGTGTGAACAAGTTAAACCTGTTTTTGTTTTTTTGTTTTTGTTTCCGCAGCCCCGTGCCAGTCTGACTGACCAGAACCGGCGGGAAGTTCCCCGGTAAGGTTCTGAGATCTTCTTCTTGACCGATGGTCGGTGGTAGGTCACTGTTGTTGTTGACCTTAGCAACCCACTCCTCCAGAGGTCAAAGGTTATACCGGATACCTGACCTGCTCCATGGGAAATTGTTTGTGTGGAAAAAACGAACAAAATGGCTGATATATATATATGTATATATTTATGTAGATTTATATTTTAAACCGATTGAATTCCAAATCACAATGGGATTCTGTAAAGACAAGACCTAAGACTTCATAACTTCATAACTTCATAACACACAAAGTGTCTGGTAGGGTAGACTTCATAAGACTGGTAGACTTCATAAGGCTGGTAGACTTCATAAGGCTGGTAGACTTCATAAGACTGGTTAACTTCATAAGGCTGGCAGGGTTGACTTCATAACTTCATAACTTCATAACTTCATAACTTCGTAACTCTCAGACTAATCAGAACTCCATATTTGGTCAACGGCTGGCACCAAACATGCCAACATGATTACACACGCTCTCTGCATCATTGTCTTCATGGGCAGAGTCATAAGGAGCCGCCCCGCCCTCCATACAGACACAAACATACAAAAACAACAACGTTATTCAAAAGAAATGAACTGTGTGAAGAAAAAGAAAACAGAAAAAAAAACACCCAGCTTCATTCGTCGTGATAAACAAACCTGAACGTCCCTGGCGCTTGAACGAACTAAATAAATAAACAAACACCTCTGACTGTGCGTCTGGATAAATGATTGTTTTATTCAAACGCCCCTCTGACCCGGGGGTGACACCGTGGCATCAATGGAGTTCGAGACGAGGGAGACGAGGGAGAGGTGTTGAGGAGAGAGAGAGGTGTTGAGGAGAGGGAGAGGTGATGAGGAGAGGGAGAGGGAGAGGTGTTGAGGAGAGAGAGAGGTGATGAGGAGAGGGAGAGGTGTTGAGGGGAGAGAGAGGTGTTGAGGGGAGAGAGAGGTGTTGAGGAGAGGGAGAGGTGTTGAGGAGAGGGAGAGGTGTTGAGGGGAGGGAGAGGTGTTGAGGAGAGAGAGAGGTGTTGAGGGGAGGGAGAGGGAGAGGTGATGAGGAGAGAGAGAGGTGTTGAGGGGAGAGAGAGGTGTTGAGGGGAGAGAGAGGTGTTGAGGAGAGGGAGAGGTGATGAGGAGAGGGAGAGGTGTTGAGGAGAGAGAGAGGTGTTGAGGAGAGAGAGAGGTGTTGAGGAGAGGGAGAGGTGTTGAGGGGAGGGAGAGGGAGAGGTGTTGAGGAGAGAGAGAGAGGTGATGAGGAGAGAGAGAGGTGTTGAGGAGAGGGAGAGGTGATGAGGAGAGAGAGAGGTGATGAGGAGAGGGAGAGGTGTTGAGGAGAGAGAGAGGTGATGAGGAGAGAGAGAGGTGATGAGGGGAGGGAGAGGTGTTGAGGAGAGGGAGAGGTGATGAGGAGAGGGAGAGGTGATGAGGAGAGAGAGAGGTGTTGAGGAGAGAGAGAGGTGTTGAGGAGAGAGAGAGGTGTTGAGGAGAGGGAGAGGTGCTGAGGAGAGGGAGAGGTGTTGAGGAGAGAGAGAGGTGTTGAGGTTAAATCAAAGTGGGAGGAGCTTAAATCAAAGTGGGAGGAGCTTAAGTCAAAGTGGGCGGAGCTTAAACCAAAGTGGGAGGAGCTTAAATCAAAGTGGGAGGAGCTTAAGTCAAAGTGGGAGGAGCTTAAGTCAAAGTGGGAGGAGCTTAAGTCAAAGTGGGAGGAGCTTAAGTCAAAATGGGAGGCGCTTAGGTTAAAGTGGGCGGAGCTTAAGGCAAGTGGGAGGAGCTTAAGTCAAAGTGGGAGGAGCTTAAGTCAAAGTGGGAGGAGCTTAAGTTAAAGTGGGCGGAGCTTAAACCAAAGTGGGAGGAGCTTAAATCAAAGTGGGAGGAGCTTAAGTCAAAGTGGGCGGAGCTTAAATTAAAGTGGGAGGAGCTTAAATCAAAGTGGGAGGAGCTTACGTCAAAGTGGGCGGAGCTTAAGTCAAAGTGGGCGGAGCTTAAATCAAAGTGGGAGGAGCTTAAGTCAAAGTGGGAGGAGCTTAAGTCAAAGTGGGAGGAGCTTAAGTCAAAGTGGGCGGAGCTTAAATCAAAGTGGGCGGAGCTTAAGTCAAAGTGGGCGGAGCTTAAATCAAAGTGGGCGGAGCTTAAGTCAAAGTGGGCGGAGCTTAAACCAAAGTGGGAGGAGCTTAAATCAAAGTGGGAGGAGCTTAAGTCAAAGTGGGCGGAGCTTAAATTAAAGTGGGAGGACCTTAAGTCAAAGTGGGAGGAGCTTAAATCAAAGTGGGAGGAGCTTAAGTCAAAGTGGGCGGAGCTTAAGTGGGAGTGGGAGTGGCTTAGACCGTTAGTGGGCGGAGCTTGTGTCAAAAGTGGGCGGAGCTTGTGTCAAAGTGGGCGGAGCTTAAGTGGGAGTGGGAGTGGCTTAGACATTTAGTGGGCGGAGCTTGTGTCAAAGTGGGAGTGGCTTAATTGATTAATTCCAATTTTCTTTCATTTGCCAACAAACGACCTACCTAGACTGTACGCAGTTGCACCCTAGGATGAAAGCCTAGGATGAAAAACAGAAATCGGTGCCAGAAAGTCCCAGTCACCCAAAAATCGGCACCGTGAAGCGTCACAGGGGTCCGGTCGCGTGCCCCGAGTTTCGAGGCGCTAGCTCAAACGGTCGCTCCGTGGCGCCCCCTTTAATTACGGATTTCGCACTTACGTCAAAGCTCCCCGTTTGGGCCACGAATGGCCGATCAAGCCGAAACTCTGGGTAAACACTTGTCTCACCGAGATGTTCGACATATGTGAAAACCAGACCTCTAGCTCACAGCTAGGAGGGGAGTTATGAATTCTCTGCACTTACGAATGGCCGATCAAGCCGAAACGTTGGGTAAACACTTGTCTCACCAAGATGTTCGACATATGTGAAAACCAGACCTCTAGCTCACTCAGGAGGGGAGTTATAAGTAATGAGCTTAAGTCAAAGTGGGCGGAGCTTAAATCAAAGTGGGCGGAGCTTAAATCAAAGCGGGAGGAGCTAAAATCAAAGTGGGCGGAGCTTAAGTCAAAGTGGGCGGAGCTTAAATCAAAGTGGGAGGAGCTTAAATCAAAGTGGGATGAGCTTAAGTCAAAGTGGGAGGAGCTTAAGTCAAAGTGGGAGGAGCTTAAGTCAAAGTGGGAGGAGCTTAAGTCAAAGTGGGAGGAGCTTAAATCAAAGTGGGAGGAGCTTAAGTCAAAGTGGGCGGAGCTTAAGTCAAAGTGGGCGGAGCTTAAATCAAAGTGGGAGGAGCTTAAATCAAAGTGGGAGGAGCTTAAGTCAAAGTGGGCGGAGCTTAAATCAAAGCGGGAGGAGCTTAAATCAAAGTGGGAGGAGCTTAAGTCAAAGTGGGCGGAGCTTAAATCAAAGCGGGAGGAGCTTAAATCAAAGTGGGAGGAGCTTAAGTCAAAGTGGGCGGAGCTTAAATCAAAGTGGGAGGAGCTTAAATCAAAGTGGGAGGAGCTTAAATCAAAGTGGGAGGAGCTTAAGTCAAAGTGGGAGGAGCTTAAGTCAAAGTGGGCGGAGCTTAAATCAAAGTGGGAGGAGCTTAAGTCAAAGTGGGCGGAGCTTAAGTCAAAGTGGGAGGAGCTTAAGTCAAAGTGGGAGGAGCTTAGGTTAAAGTGGGCGGGGCTTAAGTCAAAGTGGGAGGAGCTTAAGTCAAAGTGGGCGGAGCTTAAATCAAAGTGGGAGGAGCTTAAGTCAAAGTGGGCGGAGCTTAAACCAAAGTGAGAGGAGCTTAAATCAAAGTGGGAGGAGCTTAAGTCAAAGTGGGCGGAGCTTAAATTAAAGTGGGAGGAGCTTAAGTCAAAGTGGGAGGAGCTTAAATCAAAGTGGGAGGAGCTTAAGTCAAAGTGGGAGGAGCTTAAGTCAAAGTGGGAGGAGCTTAAGTCAAAGTGGGCGGAGCTTAAATCAAAGTGGGCGGAGCTTAAGTCAAAGTGGGAGGGGCTTAAATCAAAGTGGGAGGAGCTTAAATCAAAGTGGGAGGAGCTTAAGTCAAAGTGGGAGGAGCTTAAATCAAAGTGGGAGGAGCTTAAGTCAAAGTGGGCGGAGCTTAAACCAAAGTGGGAGGAGCTTAAATCAAAGTGGGAGGAGCTTAAGTCAAAGTGGGCGGAGCTTAAATCAAAGTGGGAGGAGCTTAAATCAAAGTGGGGGGGAGCTTAAGTCAAAGTGGGAGGAGCTTAAGTCAAAGTGGGAGGAGCTTAAGTCAAAGTGGGCGGAGCTTAAATCAAAGTGGGCGGAGCTTAAGTCAAAGTGGGAGGGGCTTAAATCAAAGTGGGAGGAGCTTAAATCAAAGTGGGAGGAGCTTAAGTCAAAGTGGGCAGAGCTTAAGTCAAAGTGGGAGGAGCTTAAATCAAAGTGGGAGGAGCTTAAGTCAAAGTGGGCGGAGCTTAAACCAAAGTGGGAGGAGCTTAAATCAAAGTGGGAGGAGCTTAAGTCAAAGTGGGCGGAGCTTACATTAAAGTGGGAGGAGCTTAAGTCAAAGTGGGCGGAGCTTAAATCAAAGTGGGAGGAGCTTAAATCAAAGTGGGAGGAGCTTAAGTCAAAGTGGGAGGAGCTTAAGTCAAAGTGGGCGGAGCTTAAATCAAAGTGGGCGGCGCTTAAGTCAAAGTGGGCGGAGCTTAAATCAAAGTGGGAGGAGCTTAAATCAAAGTGGGAGGAGCTTAAGTCAAAGTGGGCGGAGCTTAAGCCAAAGTGGGCGGAGCTTGTGTAAAAGTGGGCGGAGCTTGTGTAAAAGTGGGCGGAGCTTAAGTCAAAGTGGGTGGAGCTTAAATCAAAGTGGGAGGAGCTTAAGTCAAAGTGGACGGAGCTTAAGTCAAAGTGGGCGGAGCTTAAGTCAAAGTGGGCGGAGCTTAAGCCAAAGTGGGCGGAGCTTGTGTAAAAGTGGGCGGAGCTTGTGTAAAAGTGGGCGGAGCTTGTGTAAAAGTGGGCGGAGCTTGTATCTAAGTGGGCGGAGCTTAAGTCAAAGTGGGCGGAGCTTGTGTCTAAGTGGGCGGAGCTTAATTCAAAGTGGGCGGAGCTTAAGTCAAAGTGGGCGGAGCTTAAGTTAAAGTGGGCGGAGCTTGTGTCTGAGTGGGCGGATCTTAAGTCAAAGTGGGCGGAGCTTAAGTTAAAGTGGGCGGAGCTAGTGTCTGAGTGGGCGGAGCTTAAGTCAAAGTGGGCGGAGCTTGACTCCGCCCACTTGACTCCGCCCACTCATTAGCATGAAGCTCATTAACATGAAGCTAATTAACATACAGCTCATTAACATACAGCTCATTAACATACAGCTCATTAGCATGAATCTCATTAACATACAGCTCATTAACATACAGCTCATTAACATACACACACAGACACACGTATACACACAGAGACACACACAGCTAATTAACATACAGCTCATTAACATACAGCTCATTAACATACAGCTCATTAACATACAGCTCATTAGCATGAATCTCATTAACATACAGCTCATTAACATACAGCTCATTAACATACACACACAGACACACGTATACACACAGAGACACACAGCTAATTAACATACAGCTCATTAACATACAGCTCATTAGCATGAATCTCATTAACATGAAGCTCATTAACATACAGCTCATTAACATACAGCTCATTAACATACACACACACGTATACACACAGAGACACACACAGCTCATTAACATACAGCTCATTAACATACAGCTCATTAACATACACACACACGTATACACACAGAGACACACACAGCTCATTAACATACAGCTCATTAACATACAGCTCATTAACATACAGCTCATTAACATACATAAGCATACACATACTCATACACACACATCCACACATACTCATATCCACATACTCATACACACACATCCACACACATACTCATACACTCACATCCACACACATATACACATACTCACACATCCACACACATACTCATACACACATCCACACATACTCATACACACACATCCACACTCATACACATCCACATACACACACTCATACAGCTCATTAACACATATATACACACACACATCCAGTCACACGGTGAGACACATTGAATGTAGACATCCAGTCACACACGCGCACAGACACGTCCAGCAGGTCTGATAATGGTCTGACTGGATTCGCCTCGAAGAGTAGATGTTCTTTGGTGTGTTTGGTGTCCAAAACGGTCATTGCATTCCCCCATAGAGACTCGGGCCGGTAGACGCACTGACACAGAAGAAGAAAAAAAAAAAAAAAAAAAAAAAGATTTTGAGGCGGGATTTTTCAAAAATATATTTTCAAAAGGGAAAATTCCTCTCTCTCTCTCTCTCTCTCTCTCTCTCTCTCTCTGGACTGAGCCCAGGAATTATTTGCCGCTGCGCATGCCTTTTTTTTTCTTCCTGTTTGTCCTTCACATTGAAAAGTGCAAATTGACCTGCCCGCCTGGGATTCGAACCCAGGACTACAAAGTCTACCTTGCGGCAGACTTACACACTGAGCTAACGAGCCAGTCATACAAACATATAAAAAAAAAAAATCTCGACATCTACTGGCCAGTGTGGAATCGCGGACATTGGCTGTCAGAGAATAGAATCCTATTATCCCATTTCTCTCTTCCTCTAGAATGACCTGTCGTTGTCTGTGTGTGTGTCTGTGTGTGTCTGTCTTTATTGAAATTGACAAGAAATGATGGACAATCACTCCACGCGGGGCTCGATCCTGGGTGGCTGCACGTCTCTCTCTCTGTCTGTCTTCTGAGACACAGGAGGGACTTCCGCATTAGCGGTGTTAGCTTAGCAATCTCGTTGTGTTTTAACTTCAGTTTAACATGACTTCCCGGGCTCGTAGGAAGCTGGCTGACGGCTTAAAATGACCGTGTAGAGTATCCACTCTATCTGAGGTGGGGGAAAATTCCCTGATTTGATTGAAATGCCTGAGGGAGAGGTGTTGAGGGGAGGGAGAGAGGTGTTGAGGAGAGGGAGAGGTGTTGAGGAGAGAGAGAGGTGTTGAGGAGAGGGAGAGGTGATGAGGAGAGGGAGAGGTGTTGAGGAGAGGGAGAGGTGATGAGGAGAGGGAGAGGTGTTGAGGGGAGAGAGAGGTGTTGAGGGGAGAGAGAGGTGTTGAGGAGAGGGAGAGGTGTTGAGGAGAGAGAGAGGTGTTGAGGTTAAATCAAAGTGGGAGGAGCTTAAATCAAAGTGGGAGGAGCTTAAGTCAAAGTGGGCGGAGCTTAAACCAAAGTGGGAGGAGCTTAAATCAAAGTGGGAGGAGCTTAAGTCAAAGTGGGAGGAGCTTAAGTCAAAGTGGGAGGAGCTTAAGTCAAAGTGGGAGGAGCTTAAGTCAAAGTGGGCGGAGCTTAAATCAAAGTGGGCGGAGCTTAAGTCAAAGTGGGCGGAGCTTAAATCAAAGTGGGCGGAGCTTAAGTCAAAGTGGGCGGAGCTTAAACCAAAGTGGGAGGAGCTTAAATCAAAGTGGGAGGAGCTTAAGTCAAAGTGGGCGGAGCTTAAATTAAAGTGGGAGGACCTTAAGTCAAAGTGGGAGGAGCTTAAATCAAAGTGGGAGGAGCTTAAGTCAAAGTGGGCGGAGCTTAAGTGGGAGTGGGAGTGGCTTAGACCGTTAGTGGGCGGAGCTTGTGTCAAAAGTGGGCGGAGCTTGTGTCAAAGTGGGCGGAGCTTAAGTGGGAGTGGGAGTGGCTTAGACATTTAGTGGGCGGAGCTTGTGTCAAAGTGGGAGTGGCTTAATTGATTAATTCCAATTTTCTTTCATTTGCCAACAAACGACCTACCTAGACTGTACGCAGTTGCACCCTAGGATGAAAGCCTAGGATGAAAAACAGAAATCGGTGCCAGAAAGTCCCAGTCACCCAAAAATCGGCACCGTGAAGCGTCACAGGGGTCCGGTCGCGTGCCCCGAGTTTCGAGGCGCTAGCTCAAACGGTCGCTCCGTGGCGCCCCCTTTAATTACGGATTTCGCACTTACGTCAAAGCTCCCCGTTTGGGCCACGAATGGCCGATCAAGCCGAAACTCTGGGTAAACACTTGTCTCACCGAGATGTTCGACATATGTGAAAACCAGACCTCTAGCTCACAGCTAGGAGGGGAGTTATGAATTCTCTGCACTTACGAATGGCCGATCAAGCCGAAACGTTGGGTAAACACTTGTCTCACCAAGATGTTCGACATATGTGAAAACCAGACCTCTAGCTCACTCAGGAGGGGAGTTATAAGTAATGAGCTTAAGTCAAAGTGGGCGGAGCTTAAATCAAAGTGGGCGGAGCTTAAATCAAAGCGGGAGGAGCTAAAATCAAAGTGGGCGGAGCTTAAGTCAAAGTGGGCGGAGCTTAAATCAAAGTGGGAGGAGCTTAAATCAAAGTGGGATGAGCTTAAGTCAAAGTGGGAGGAGCTTAAGTCAAAGTGGGAGGAGCTTAAGTCAAAGTGGGAGGAGCTTAAGTCAAAGTGGGAGGAGCTTAAATCAAAGTGGGCGGAGCTTAAATCAAAGTGGGAGGAGCTTAAATCAAAGTGGGAGGAGCTTAAGTCAAAGTGGGCGGAGCTTAAATCAAAGCGGGAGGAGCTTAAATCAAAGTGGGAGGAGCTTAAGTCAAAGTGGGCGGAGCTTAAATCAAAGCGGGAGGAGCTTAAATCAAAGTGGGAGGAGCTTAAGTCAAAGTGGGCGGAGCTTAAATCAAAGTGGGAGGAGCTTAAATCAAAGTGGGAGGAGCTTAAATCAAAGTGGGAGGAGCTTAAGTCAAAGTGGGAGGAGCTTAAGTCAAAGTGGGCGGAGCTTAAATCAAAGTGGGAGGAGCTTAAGTCAAAGTGGGCGGAGCTTAAGTCAAAGTGGGAGGAGCTTAAGTCAAAGTGGGAGGAGCTTAGGTTAAAGTGGGCGGGGCTTAAGTCAAAGTGGGAGGAGCTTAAGTCAAAGTGGGCGGAGCTTAAATCAAAGTGGGAGGAGCTTAAGTCAAAGTGGGCGGAGCTTAAACCAAAGTGAGAGGAGCTTAAATCAAAGTGGGAGGAGCTTAAGTCAAAGTGGGCGGAGCTTAAATTAAAGTGGGAGGAGCTTAAGTCAAAGTGGGAGGAGCTTAAATCAAAGTGGGAGGAGCTTAAGTCAAAGTGGGAGGAGCTTAAGTCAAAGTGGGAGGAGCTTAAGTCAAAGTGGGCGGAGCTTAAATCAAAGTGGGCGGAGCTTAAGTCAAAGTGGGAGGGGCTTAAATCAAAGTGGGAGGAGCTTAAATCAAAGTGGGAGGAGCTTAAGTCAAAGTGGGAGGAGCTTAAATCAAAGTGGGAGGAGCTTAAGTCAAAGTGGGCGGAGCTTAAACCAAAGTGGGAGGAGCTTAAATCAAAGTGGGAGGAGCTTAAGTCAAAGTGGGCGGAGCTTAAATCAAAGTGGGAGGAGCTTAAATCAAAGTGGGGGGGAGCTTAAGTCAAAGTGGGAGGAGCTTAAGTCAAAGTGGGAGGAGCTTAAGTCAAAGTGGGCGGAGCTTAAATCAAAGTGGGCGGAGCTTAAGTCAAAGTGGGAGGGGCTTAAATCAAAGTGGGAGGAGCTTAAATCAAAGTGGGAGGAGCTTAAGTCAAAGTGGGCAGAGCTTAAGTCAAAGTGGGAGGAGCTTAAATCAAAGTGGGAGGAGCTTAAGTCAAAGTGGGCGGAGCTTAAACCAAAGTGGGAGGAGCTTAAATCAAAGTGGGAGGAGCTTAAGTCAAAGTGGGCGGAGCTTACATTAAAGTGGGAGGAGCTTAAGTCAAAGTGGGCGGAGCTTAAATCAAAGTGGGAGGAGCTTAAATCAAAGTGGGAGGAGCTTAAGTCAAAGTGGGAGGAGCTTAAGTCAAAGTGGGCGGAGCTTAAATCAAAGTGGGCGGCGCTTAAGTCAAAGTGGGCGGAGCTTAAATCAAAGTGGGAGGAGCTTAAATCAAAGTGGGAGGAGCTTAAGTCAAAGTGGGCGGAGCTTAAGCCAAAGTGGGCGGAGCTTGTGTAAAAGTGGGCGGAGCTTGTGTAAAAGTGGGCGGAGCTTAAGTCAAAGTGGGTGGAGCTTAAATCAAAGTGGGAGGAGCTTAAGTCAAAGTGGACGGAGCTTAAGTCAAAGTGGGCGGAGCTTAAGTCAAAGTGGGCGGAGCTTAAGCCAAAGTGGGCGGAGCTTGTGTAAAAGTGGGCGGAGCTTGTGTAAAAGTGGGCGGAGCTTGTGTAAAAGTGGGCGGAGCTTGTATCTAAGTGGGCGGAGCTTAAGTCAAAGTGGGCGGAGCTTGTGTCTAAGTGGGCGGAGCTTAATTCAAAGTGGGCGGAGCTTAAGTCAAAGTGGGCGGAGCTTAAGTTAAAGTGGGCGGAGCTTGTGTCTGAGTGGGCGGATCTTAAGTCAAAGTGGGCGGAGCTTAAGTTAAAGTGGGCGGAGCTAGTGTCTGAGTGGGCGGAGCTTAAGTCAAAGTGGGCGGAGCTTGACTCCGCCCACTTGACTCCGCCCACTCATTAGCATGAAGCTCATTAACATGAAGCTAATTAACATACAGCTCATTAACATACAGCTCATTAACATACAGCTCATTAGCATGAATCTCATTAACATACAGCTCATTAACATACAGCTCATTAACATACACACACAGACACACGTATACACACAGAGACACACACAGCTAATTAACATACAGCTCATTAACATACAGCTCATTAACATACAGCTCATTAACATACAGCTCATTAGCATGAATCTCATTAACATACAGCTCATTAACATACAGCTCATTAACATACACACACAGACACACGTATACACACAGAGACACACAGCTAATTAACATACAGCTCATTAACATACAGCTCATTAGCATGAATCTCATTAACATGAAGCTCATTAACATACAGCTCATTAACATACAGCTCATTAACATACACACACACGTATACACACAGAGACACACACAGCTCATTAACATACAGCTCATTAACATACAGCTCATTAACATACACACACACGTATACACACAGAGACACACACAGCTCATTAACATACAGCTCATTAACATACAGCTCATTAACATACAGCTCATTAACATACATAAGCATACACATACTCATACACACACATCCACACATACTCATATCCACATACTCATACACACACATCCACACACATACTCATACACTCACATCCACACACATATACACATACTCACACATCCACACACATACTCATACACACATCCACACATACTCATACACACACATCCACACTCATACACATCCACATACACACACTCATACAGCTCATTAACACATATATACACACACACATCCAGTCACACGGTGAGACACATTGAATGTAGACATCCAGTCACACACGCGCACAGACACGTCCAGCAGGTCTGATAATGGTCTGACTGGATTCGCCTCGAAGAGTAGATGTTCTTTGGTGTGTTTGGTGTCCAAAACGGTCATTGCATTCCCCCATAGAGACTCGGGCCGGTAGACGCACTGACACAGAAGAAGAAAAAAAAAAAAAAAAAAAAAAAGATTTTGAGGCGGGATTTTTCAAAAATATATTTTCAAAAGGGAAAATTCCTCTCTCTCTCTCTCTCTCTCTCTCTCTCTCTCTCTGGACTGAGCCCAGGAATTATTTGCCGCTGCGCATGCCTTTTTTTTTCTTCCTGTTTGTCCTTCACATTGAAAAGTGCAAATTGACCTGCCCGCCTGGGATTCGAACCCAGGACTACAAAGTCTACCTTGCGGCAGACTTACACACTGAGCTAACGAGCCAGTCATACAAACATATAAAAAAAAAAAATCTCGACATCTACTGGCCAGTGTGGAATCGCGGACATTGGCTGTCAGAGAATAGAATCCTATTATCCCATTTCTCTCTTCCTCTAGAATGACCTGTCGTTGTCTGTGTGTGTGTCTGTGTGTGTCTGTCTTTATTGAAATTGACAAGAAATGATGGACAATCACTCCACGCGGGGCTCGATCCTGGGTGGCTGCACGTCTCTCTCTCTGTCTGTCTTCTGAGACACAGGAGGGACTTCCGCATTAGCGGTGTTAGCTTAGCAATCTCGTTGTGTTTTAACTTCAGTTTAACATGACTTCCCGGGCTCGTAGGAAGCTGGCTGACGGCTTAAAATGACCGTGTAGAGTATCCACTCTATCTGAGGTGGGGGAAAATTCCCTGATTTGATTGAAATGCCTGAGGGAGAGGTGTTGAGGGGAGGGAGAGAGGTGTTGAGGAGAGGGAGAGGTGTTGAGGAGAGAGAGAGGTGTTGAGGAGAGGGAGAGGTGATGAGGAGAGGGAGAGGTGTTGAGGAGAGGGAGAGGTGATGAGGAGAGGGAGAGGTGTTGAGGGGAGAGAGAGGTGTTGAGGGGAGAGAGAGGTGTTGAGGAGAGGGAGAGGTGTTGAGGAGAGAGAGAGGTGTTGAGGTTAAATCAAAGTGGGAGGAGCTTAAATCAAAGTGGGAGGAGCTTAAGTCAAAGTGGGCGGAGCTTAAACCAAAGTGGGAGGAGCTTAAATCAAAGTGGGAGGAGCTTAAGTCAAAGTGGGAGGAGCTTAAGTCAAAGTGGGAGGAGCTTAAGTCAAAGTGGGAGGAGCTTAAGTCAAAGTGGGCGGAGCTTAAATCAAAGTGGGCGGAGCTTAAGTCAAAGTGGGCGGAGCTTAAATCAAAGTGGGCGGAGCTTAAGTCAAAGTGGGCGGAGCTTAAACCAAAGTGGGAGGAGCTTAAATCAAAGTGGGAGGAGCTTAAGTCAAAGTGGGCGGAGCTTAAATTAAAGTGGGAGGACCTTAAGTCAAAGTGGGAGGAGCTTAAATCAAAGTGGGAGGAGCTTAAGTCAAAGTGGGCGGAGCTTAAGTGGGAGTGGGAGTGGCTTAGACCGTTAGTGGGCGGAGCTTGTGTCAAAAGTGGGCGGAGCTTGTGTCAAAGTGGGCGGAGCTTAAGTGGGAGTGGGAGTGGCTTAGACATTTAGTGGGCGGAGCTTGTGTCAAAGTGGGAGTGGCTTAATTGATTAATTCCAATTTTCTTTCATTTGCCAACAAACGACCTACCTAGACTGTACGCAGTTGCACCCTAGGATGAAAGCCTAGGATGAAAAACAGAAATCGGTGCCAGAAAGTCCCAGTCACCCAAAAATCGGCACCGTGAAGCGTCACAGGGGTCCGGTCGCGTGCCCCGAGTTTCGAGGCGCTAGCTCAAACGGTCGCTCCGTGGCGCCCCCTTTAATTACGGATTTCGCACTTACGTCAAAGCTCCCCGTTTGGGCCACGAATGGCCGATCAAGCCGAAACTCTGGGTAAACACTTGTCTCACCGAGATGTTCGACATATGTGAAAACCAGACCTCTAGCTCACAGCTAGGAGGGGAGTTATGAATTCTCTGCACTTACGAATGGCCGATCAAGCCGAAACGTTGGGTAAACACTTGTCTCACCAAGATGTTCGACATATGTGAAAACCAGACCTCTAGCTCACTCAGGAGGGGAGTTATAAGTAATGAGCTTAAGTCAAAGTGGGCGGAGCTTAAATCAAAGTGGGCGGAGCTTAAATCAAAGCGGGAGGAGCTAAAATCAAAGTGGGCGGAGCTTAAGTCAAAGTGGGCGGAGCTTAAATCAAAGTGGGAGGAGCTTAAATCAAAGTGGGATGAGCTTAAGTCAAAGTGGGAGGAGCTTAAGTCAAAGTGGGAGGAGCTTAAGTCAAAGTGGGAGGAGCTTAAGTCAAAGTGGGAGGAGCTTAAATCAAAGTGGGCGGAGCTTAAATCAAAGTGGGAGGAGCTTAAATCAAAGTGGGAGGAGCTTAAGTCAAAGTGGGCGGAGCTTAAATCAAAGCGGGAGGAGCTTAAATCAAAGTGGGAGGAGCTTAAGTCAAAGTGGGCGGAGCTTAAATCAAAGCGGGAGGAGCTTAAATCAAAGTGGGAGGAGCTTAAGTCAAAGTGGGCGGAGCTTAAATCAAAGTGGGAGGAGCTTAAATCAAAGTGGGAGGAGCTTAAATCAAAGTGGGAGGAGCTTAAGTCAAAGTGGGAGGAGCTTAAGTCAAAGTGGGCGGAGCTTAAATCAAAGTGGGAGGAGCTTAAGTCAAAGTGGGCGGAGCTTAAGTCAAAGTGGGAGGAGCTTAAGTCAAAGTGGGAGGAGCTTAGGTTAAAGTGGGCGGGGCTTAAGTCAAAGTGGGAGGAGCTTAAGTCAAAGTGGGCGGAGCTTAAATCAAAGTGGGAGGAGCTTAAGTCAAAGTGGGCGGAGCTTAAACCAAAGTGAGAGGAGCTTAAATCAAAGTGGGAGGAGCTTAAGTCAAAGTGGGCGGAGCTTAAATTAAAGTGGGAGGAGCTTAAGTCAAAGTGGGAGGAGCTTAAATCAAAGTGGGAGGAGCTTAAGTCAAAGTGGGAGGAGCTTAAGTCAAAGTGGGAGGAGCTTAAGTCAAAGTGGGCGGAGCTTAAATCAAAGTGGGCGGAGCTTAAGTCAAAGTGGGAGGGGCTTAAATCAAAGTGGGAGGAGCTTAAATCAAAGTGGGAGGAGCTTAAGTCAAAGTGGGAGGAGCTTAAATCAAAGTGGGAGGAGCTTAAGTCAAAGTGGGCGGAGCTTAAACCAAAGTGGGAGGAGCTTAAATCAAAGTGGGAGGAGCTTAAGTCAAAGTGGGCGGAGCTTAAATCAAAGTGGGAGGAGCTTAAATCAAAGTGGGGGGAGCTTAAGTCAAAGTGGGAGGAGCTTAAGTCAAAGTGGGAGGAGCTTAAGTCAAAGTGGGCGGAGCTTAAATCAAAGTGGGCGGAGCTTAAGTCAAAGTGGGAGGGGCTTAAATCAAAGTGGGAGGAGCTTAAATCAAAGTGGGAGGAGCTTAAGTCAAAGTGGGCAGAGCTTAAGTCAAAGTGGGAGGAGCTTAAATCAAAGTGGGAGGAGCTTAAGTCAAAGTGGGCGGAGCTTAAACCAAAGTGGGAGGAGCTTAAATCAAAGTGGGAGGAGCTTAAGTCAAAGTGGGCGGAGCTTACATTAAAGTGGGAGGAGCTTAAGTCAAAGTGGGCGGAGCTTAAATCAAAGTGGGAGGAGCTTAAATCAAAGTGGGAGGAGCTTAAGTCAAAGTGGGAGGAGCTTAAGTCAAAGTGGGCGGAGCTTAAATCAAAGTGGGCGGCGCTTAAGTCAAAGTGGGCGGAGCTTAAATCAAAGTGGGAGGAGCTTAAATCAAAGTGGGAGGAGCTTAAGTCAAAGTGGGCGGAGCTTAAGCCAAAGTGGGCGGAGCTTGTGTAAAAGTGGGCGGAGCTTGTGTAAAAGTGGGCGGAGCTTAAGTCAAAGTGGGTGGAGCTTAAATCAAAGTGGGAGGAGCTTAAGTCAAAGTGGACGGAGCTTAAGTCAAAGTGGGCGGAGCTTAAGTCAAAGTGGGCGGAGCTTAAGCCAAAGTGGGCGGAGCTTGTGTAAAAGTGGGCGGAGCTTGTGTAAAAGTGGGCGGAGCTTGTGTAAAAGTGGGCGGAGCTTGTATCTAAGTGGGCGGAGCTTAAGTCAAAGTGGGCGGAGCTTGTGTCTAAGTGGGCGGAGCTTAATTCAAAGTGGGCGGAGCTTAAGTCAAAGTGGGCGGAGCTTAAGTTAAAGTGGGCGGAGCTTGTGTCTGAGTGGGCGGATCTTAAGTCAAAGTGGGCGGAGCTTAAGTTAAAGTGGGCGGAGCTAGTGTCTGAGTGGGCGGAGCTTAAGTCAAAGTGGGCGGAGCTTGACTCCGCCCACTTGACTCCGCCCACTCATTAGCATGAAGCTCATTAACATGAAGCTAATTAACATACAGCTCATTAACATACAGCTCATTAACATACAGCTCATTAGCATGAATCTCATTAACATACAGCTCATTAACATACAGCTCATTAACATACACACACAGACACACGTATACACACAGAGACACACACAGCTAATTAACATACAGCTCATTAACATACAGCTCATTAACATACAGCTCATTAACATACAGCTCATTAGCATGAATCTCATTAACATACAGCTCATTAACATACAGCTCATTAACATACACACACAGACACACGTATACACACAGAGACACACAGCTAATTAACATACAGCTCATTAACATACAGCTCATTAGCATGAATCTCATTAACATGAAGCTCATTAACATACAGCTCATTAACATACAGCTCATTAACATACACACACACACGTATACACACAGAGACACACACAGCTCATTAACATACAGCTCATTAACATACAGCTCATTAACATACAGCTCATTAACATACATAAGCATACACATACTCATACACACACATCCACACATACTCATATCCACATACTCATACACACACATACTCATACACACACATCCACACACATATACACATACTCACACATCCACACACATACTCATACACACATCCACACATACTCATACACACACATCCACACTCATACACATCCACATACACACACTCATACAGCTCATTAACACATATATACACACACACATCCAGTCACACGGTGAGACACATTGAATGTAGACATCCAGTCACACACGCGCACAGACACGTCCAGCAGGTCTGATAATGGTCTGACTGGATTCGCCTCGAAGAGTAGATGTTCTTTGGTGTGTTTGGTGTCCAAAACGGTCATTGCATTCCCCCATAGAGACTCGGGCCGGTAGACGCACTGACACAGAAGAAGAAAAAAAAAAAAAAAAAAAAATTTTGAGGCGGGATTTTTCAAAAATATATTTTCAAAAGGGAAAATTCCTCTCTCTCTCTCTCTCTCTCTCTCTCTCTCTCTCTCTGGACTGAGCCCAGGAATTATTTGCCGCTGCGCATGCCTTTTTTTTTCTTCCTGTTTGTCCTTCACATTGAAAAGTGCAAATTGACCTGCCCGCCTGGGATTCGAACCCAGGACTACAAAGTCTACCTTGCGGCAGACTTACACACTGAGCTAACGAGCCAGTCATACAAACATATAAAAAAAAAAAATCTCGACATCTACTGGCCAGTGTGGAATCGCGGACATTGGCTGTCAGAGAATAGAATCCTATTATCCCATTTCTCTCTTCCTCTAGAATGACCTGTCGTTGTCTGTGTGTGTGTCTGTGTGTGTCTGTCTTTATTGAAATTGACAAGAAATGATGGACAATCACTCCACGCGGGGCTCGATCCTGGGTGGCTGCACGTCTCTCTCTCTGTCTGTCTTCTGAGACACAGGAGGGACTTCCGCATTAGCGGTGTTAGCTTAGCAATCTCGTTGTGTTTTAACTTCAGTTTAACATGACTTCCCGGGCTCGTAGGAAGCTGGCTGACGGCTTAAAATGACCGTGTAGAGTATCCACTCTATCTGAGGTGGGGGAAAATTCCCTGATTTGATTGAAATGCCTGAGGGAGAGGTGTTGAGGGGAGGGAGAGAGGTGTTGAGGAGAGGGAGAGGTGTTGAGGAGAGGGAGAGGTGTTGAGGAGAGGGAGAGGTGTCGAGGAGAGAGAGAGGTGTTGAGGAGAGAGAGAGGTGATGAGGAGAGGGAGAGGTGTCGAGGAGAGAGAGAGGTGTTGAGGAGAGAGAGAGGTGTTGAGGAGAGAGAGAGGTGTTGAGGGGAGGGAGAGGTGTTGAGGAGAGGGAGAGGTGATGAGGAGAGAGAGAGGTGATGAGGAGAGGGAGAGGTGTTGAGGAGAGGGAGAGGTGTTGAGGAGAGAGAGAGGTGATGAGGAGAGGGAGAGGTGTTGAGGGGAGGGAGAGGTGTTGAGGAGAGGGAGAGGTGTTGAGGAGAGAGAGAGGTGTTGAGGGGAGGGAGAGGTGTTGAGGAGAGGGAGAGGTGATGAGGAGAGGGAGAGGTGTTGAGGAGAGGGAGAGGGAGAGGTGTTGAGGAGAGGGAGAGGTGTTGAGGAGAGAGAGAGGGAGAGGTGTTGAGGAGAGGGAGAGGTGTTGAGGAGAGGGAGAGGTGTTGAGGGGAGGGAGAGGTGATGAGGAGAGAGAGAGGTGTTGAGGAGAGAGAGAGGTGTTGAGGGGAGAGAGAGGTGATGAGGAGAGGGAGGGGTGTCGAGGAGAGGGAGAGGTGATGAGGAGAGAGAGAGGTGATGAGGAGAGGGAGAGGTGATGAGGAGAGAGAGAGGTGTTGAGGAGAGAGAGAGGTGTTGAGGGGAGGGAGAGGTGTTGAGGAGAGGGAGAGGTGTTGAGGGGAGGGAGAGGGAGAGGTGTTGAGGGGAGAGAGAGGTGTTGAGGAGAGAGAGAGGTGTTGAGGGGAGGGAGAGGTGTTGAGGAGAGGGAGAGGTGATGAGGAGAGGGAGAGGTGTTGAGGAGAGGGGGAGGTGTTGAGGTTAAATCAAAGTGGGAGGAGCTTAAATCAAAGTGGGAGGAGCTTAAGTCAAAGTGGGCGGAGCTTAAACCAAAGTGGGAGGAGCTTAAATCAAAGTGGGAGGAGCTTAAGTCAAAGTGGGAGGAGCTTAAGTCAAAGTGGGAGGAGCTTAAGTCAAAGTGGGAGGAGCTTAAGTCAAAGTGGGCGGAGCTTAAATCAAAGTGGGCGGAGCTTAAGTCAAAGTGGGCGGAGCTTAAATCAAAGTGGGCGGAGCTTAAGTCAAAGTGGGCGGAGCTTAAACCAAAGTGGGAGGAGCTTAAATCAAAGTGGGAGGAGCTTAAGTCAAAGTGGGCGGAGCTTAAATTAAAGTGGGAGGACCTTAAGTCAAAGTGGGAGGAGCTTAAATCAAAGTGGGAGGAGCTTAAGTCAAAGTGGGCGGAGCTTAAGTGGGAGTGGGAGTGGCTTAGACCGTTAGTGGGCGGAGCTTGTGTCAAAAGTGGGCGGAGCTTGTGTCAAAGTGGGCGGAGCTTAAGTGGGAGTGGGAGTGGCTTAGACATTTAGTGGGCGGAGCTTGTGTCAAAGTGGGAGTGGCTTAATTGATTAATTCCAATTTTCTTTCATTTGCCAACAAACGACCTACCTAGACTGTACGCAGTTGCACCCTAGGATGAAAGCCTAGGATGAAAAACAGAAATCGGTGCCAGAAAGTCCCAGTCACCCAAAAATCGGCACCGTGAAGCGTCACAGGGGTCCGGTCGCGTGCCCCGAGTTTCGAGGCGCTAGCTCAAACGGTCGCTCCGTGGCGCCCCCTTTAATTACGGATTTCGCACTTACGTCAAAGCTCCCCGTTTGGGCCACGAATGGCCGATCAAGCCGAAACTCTGGGTAAACACTTGTCTCACCGAGATGTTCGACATATGTGAAAACCAGACCTCTAGCTCACAGCTAGGAGGGGAGTTATGAATTCTCTGCACTTACGAATGGCCGATCAAGCCGAAACGTTGGGTAAACACTTGTCTCACCAAGATGTTCGACATATGTGAAAACCAGACCTCTAGCTCACTCAGGAGGGGAGTTATAAGTAATGAGCTTAAGTCAAAGTGGGCGGAGCTTAAATCAAAGTGGGCGGAGCTTAAATCAAAGCGGGAGGAGCTAAAATCAAAGTGGGCGGAGCTTAAGTCAAAGTGGGCGGAGCTTAAATCAAAGTGGGAGGAGCTTAAATCAAAGTGGGATGAGCTTAAGTCAAAGTGGGAGGAGCTTAAGTCAAAGTGGGAGGAGCTTAAGTCAAAGTGGGAGGAGCTTAAGTCAAAGTGGGAGGAGCTTAAATCAAAGTGGGAGGAGCTTAAGTCAAAGTGGGCGGAGCTTAAGTCAAAGTGGGCGGAGCTTAAATCAAAGTGGGAGGAGCTTAAATCAAAGTGGGAGGAGCTTAAGTCAAAGTGGGCGGAGCTTAAATCAAAGCGGGAGGAGCTTAAATCAAAGTGGGAGGAGCTTAAGTCAAAGTGGGCGGAGCTTAAATCAAAGCGGGAGGAGCTTAAATCAAAGTGGGAGGAGCTTAAGTCAAAGTGGGCGGAGCTTAAATCAAAGTGGGAGGAGCTTAAATCAAAGTGGGAGGAGCTTAAATCAAAGTGGGAGGAGCTTAAGTCAAAGTGGGAGGAGCTTAAGTCAAAGTGGGCGGAGCTTAAATCAAAGTGGGAGGAGCTTAAGTCAAAGTGGGCGGAGCTTAAGTCAAAGTGGGAGGAGCTTAAGTCAAAGTGGGAGGAGCTTAGGTTAAAGTGGGCGGGGCTTAAGTCAAAGTGGGAGGAGCTTAAGTCAAAGTGGGCGGAGCTTAAATCAAAGTGGGAGGAGCTTAAGTCAAAGTGGGCGGAGCTTAAACCAAAGTGAGAGGAGCTTAAATCAAAGTGGGAGGAGCTTAAGTCAAAGTGGGCGGAGCTTAAATTAAAGTGGGAGGAGCTTAAGTCAAAGTGGGAGGAGCTTAAATCAAAGTGGGAGGAGCTTAAGTCAAAGTGGGAGGAGCTTAAGTCAAAGTGGGAGGAGCTTAAGTCAAAGTGGGCGGAGCTTAAATCAAAGTGGGCGGAGCTTAAGTCAAAGTGGGAGGGGCTTAAATCAAAGTGGGAGGAGCTTAAATCAAAGTGGGAGGAGCTTAAGTCAAAGTGGGAGGAGCTTAAATCAAAGTGGGAGGAGCTTAAGTCAAAGTGGGCGGAGCTTAAACCAAAGTGGGAGGAGCTTAAATCAAAGTGGGAGGAGCTTAAGTCAAAGTGGGCGGAGCTGAAATCAAAGTGGGAGGAGCTTAAATCAAAGTGGGGGGAGCTTAAGTCAAAGTGGGAGGAGCTTAAGTCAAAGTGGGAGGAGCTTAAGTCAAAGTGGGCGGAGCTTAAATCAAAGTGGGCGGAGCTTAAGTCAAAGTGGGAGGGGCTTAAATCAAAGTGGGAGGAGCTTAAATCAAAGTGGGAGGAGCTTAAGTCAAAGTGGGCAGAGCTTAAGTCAAAGTGGGAGGAGCTTAAATCAAAGTGGGAGGAGCTTAAGTCAAAGTGGGCGGAGCTTAAACCAAAGTGGGAGGAGCTTAAATCAAAGTGGGAGGAGCTTAAGTCAAAGTGGGCGGAGCTTACATTAAAGTGGGAGGAGCTTAAGTCAAAGTGGGCGGAGCTTAAATCAAAGTGGGAGGAGCTTAAATCAAAGTGGGAGGAGCTTAAGTCAAAGTGGGAGGAGCTTAAGTCAAAGTGGGCGGAGCTTAAATCAAAGTGGGCGGCGCTTAAGTCAAAGTGGGCGGAGCTTAAATCAAAGTGGGAGGAGCTTAAATCAAAGTGGGAGGAGCTTAAGTCAAAGTGGGCGGAGCTTAAGCCAAAGTGGGCGGAGCTTGTGTAAAAGTGGGCGGAGCTTGTGTAAAAGTGGGCGGAGCTTAAGTCAAAGTGGGTGGAGCTTAAATCAAAGTGGGAGGAGCTTAAGTCAAAGTGGACGGAGCTTAAGTCAAAGTGGGCGGAGCTTAAGTCAAAGTGGGCGGAGCTTAAGCCAAAGTGGGCGGAGCTTGTGTAAAAGTGGGCGGAGCTTAAGCCAAAGTGGGCGGAGCTTGTGTAAAAGTGGGCGGAGCTTGTGTAAAAGTGGGCGGAGCTTAAGTCAAAGTGGGTGGAGCTTAAATCAAAGTGGGAGGAGCTTAAGTCAAAGTGGACGGAGCTTAAGTCAAAGTGGGCGGAGCTTAAGTCAAAGTGGGCGGAGCTTAAGCCAAAGTGGGCGGAGCTTGTGTAAAAGTGGGCGGAGCTTGTGTAAAAGTGGGCGGAGCTTGTGTAAAAGTGGGCGGAGCTTGTATCTAAGTGGGCGGAGCTTAAGTCAAAGTGGGCGGAGCTTGTGTCTAAGTGGGCGGAGCTTAATTCAAAGTGGGCGGAGCTTAAGTCAAAGTGGGCGGAGCTTAAGTTAAAGTGGGCGGAGCTTGTGTCTGAGTGGGCGGATCTTAAGTCAAAGTGGGCGGAGCTTAAGTTAAAGTGGGCGGAGCTAGTGTCTGAGTGGGCGGAGCTTAAGTCAAAGTGGGCGGAGCTTGACTCCGCCCACTTGACTCCGCCCACTCATTAGCATGAAGCTCATTAACATGAAGCTAATTAACATACAGCTCATTAACATACAGCTCATTAACATACAGCTCATTAGCATGAATCTCATTAACATACAGCTCATTAACATACAGCTCATTAACATACACACACAGACACACGTATACACACAGAGACACACACAGCTAATTAACATACAGCTCATTAACATACAGCTCATTAACATACAGCTCATTAGCATGAATCTCATTAACATACAGCTCATTAACATACAGCTCATTAACATACACACACAGACACACGTATACACACAGAGACACACAGCTAATTAACATACAGCTCATTAACATACAGCTCATTAGCATGAATCTCATTAACATGAAGCTCATTAACATACAGCTCATTAACATACAGCTCATTAACATACACACACACGTATACACACAGAGACACACACAGCTCATTAACATACAGCTCATTAACATACAGCTCATTAACATACAGCTCATTAACATACATAAGCATACACATACTCATACACACACATACTCATATCCACATACTCATACACACACATCCACACACATACTCATACACACACATCCACACACATATACACATACTCACACATCCACACACATACTCATACACACATCCACACATACTCATACACACACATCCACACTCATACACATCCACATACACACACTCATACAGCTCATTAACACATATATACACACACACATCCAGTCACACGGTGAGACACATTGAATGTAGACATCCAGTCACACACGCGCACAGACACGTCCAGCAGGTCTGATAATGGTCTGACTGGATTCGCCTCGAAGAGTAGATGTTCTTTGGTGTGTTTGGTGTCCAAAACGGTCATTGCATTCCCCCATAGAGACTCGGGCCGGTAGACGCACTGACACAGAAGAAGAAAAAAAAAAAAAAAAAAAAAAAGATTTTGAGGCGGGATTTTTCAAAAATATATTTTCAAAAGGGAAAATTCCTCTCTCTCTCTCTCTCTCTCTCTCTCTCTCTCTCTCTGGACTGAGCCCAGGAATTATTTGCCGCTGCGCATGCCTTTTTTTTTCTTCCTGTTTGTCCTTCACATTGAAAAGTGCAAATTGACCTGCCCGCCTGGGATTCGAACCCAGGACTACAAAGTCTACCTTGCGGCAGACTTACACACTGAGCTAACGAGCCAGTCATACAAACATATAAAAAAAAAAAATCTCGACATCTACTGGCCAGTGTGGAATCGCGGACATTGGCTGTCAGAGAATAGAATCCTATTATCCCATTTCTCTCTTCCTCTAGAATGACCTGTCGTTGTCTGTGTGTGTGTCTGTGTGTGTCTGTCTTTATTGAAATTGACAAGAAATGATGGACAATCACTCCACGCGGGGCTCGATCCTGGGTGGCTGCACGTCTCTCTCTCTGTCTGTCTTCTGAGACACAGGAGGGACTTCCGCATTAGCGGTGTTAGCTTAGCAATCTCGTTGTGTTTTAACTTCAGTTTAACATGACTTCCCGGGCTCGTAGGAAGCTGGCTGACGGCTTAAAATGACCGTGTAGAGTATCCACTCTATCTGAGGTGGGGGAAAATTCCCTGATTTGATTGAAATGCCTGAGGGAGAGGTGTTGAGGGGAGGGAGAGAGGTGTTGAGGAGAGGGAGAGGTGTTGAGGAGAGGGAGAGGTGTTGAGGAGAGGGAGAGGTGTTGAGGAGAGGGAGAGGTGTTGAGGAGAGGGAGAGGTGTTGAGGGGAGAGAGAGGTGTTGAGGAGAGGGAGAGGTGTTGAGGAGAGAGAGAGGTGATGAGGAGAGGGAGAGGTGATGAGGAGAGGGAGAGGTGTTGAGGAGAGAGAGAGGTGTTGAGGAGAGAGAGAGGTGTTGAGGAGAGAGAGAGGTGTTGAGGAGAGGGAGAGGTGTTGAGGAGAGAGAGAGGTGTTGAGGAGAGAGAGAGGTGTTGAGGAGAGAGAGAGGTGTTGAGGAGAGGGAGAGGTGTTGAGGAGAGGGAGAGGTGATGAGGAGAGGGAGAGGTGATGAGGAGAGGGAGAGGTGTCGAGGGGAGGGAGAGGTGTTGAGGAGAGAGAGAGGTGTTGAGGAGAGGGAGAGGTGTTGAGGAGAGGGAGAGGTGTTGAGGAGAGGGAGAGGTGATGAGGAGAGGGAGAGGTGATGAGGAGAGGGAGAGGTGTTGAGGGGAGGGAGAGGTGTTGAGGGGAGGGAGAGGTGTTGAGGAGAGAGAGAGGTGTTGAGGGGAGGGAGAGGTGTTGAGGAGAGAGAGAGGTGTTGAGGGGAGGGAGAGGTGTTGAGGAGAGAGAGAGGTGTTGAGGGGAGGGAGAGGTGTTGAGGAGAGAGAGAGGTGTTGAGGAGAGAGAGAGGTGTTGAGGAGAGGGAGAGGTGATGAGGAGAGAGAGAGGTGTTGAGGGGAGGGAGAGGTGTTGAGGGGAGGGAGAGGTGATGAGGAGAGAGAGAGGTGTTGAGGAGAGAGAGAGGTGTTGAGGGGAGGGAGAGGTGTTGAGGAGAGGGAGAGGGAGAGGTGTTGAGGAGAGAGAGAGAGGTGATGAGGAGAGAGAGAGGTGTTGAGGGGAGGGAGAGGTGTTGAGGAGAGAGAGAGGTGTTGAGGAGAGGGAGAGGTGTTGAGGTTAAATCAAAGTGGGAGGAGCTTAAATCAAAGTGGGAGGAGCTTAAGTCAAAGTGGGCGGAGCTTAAACCAAAGTGGGAGGAGCTTAAATCAAAGTGGGAGGAGCTTAAGTCAAAGTGGGAGGAGCTTAAGTCAAAGTGGGAGGAGCTTAAGTCAAAGTGGGAGGAGCTTAAGTCAAAATGGGAGGCGCTTAGGTTAAAGTGGGCGGAGCTTAAGGCAAGTGGGAGGAGCTTAAGTCAAAGTGGGAGGAGCTTAAGTCAAAGTGGGAGGAGCTTAAGTTAAAGTGGGCGGAGCTTAAACCAAAGTGGGAGGAGCTTAAATCAAAGTGGGAGGAGCTTAAGTCAAAGTGGGCGGAGCTTAAATTAAAGTGGGAGGAGCTTAAATCAAAGTGGGAGGAGCTTACGTCAAAGTGGGCGGAGCTTAAGTCAAAGTGGGCGGAGCTTAAATCAAAGTGGGAGGAGCTTAAGTCAAAGTGGGAGGAGCTTAAGTCAAAGTGGGAGGAGCTTAAGTCAAAGTGGGCGGAGCTTAAATCAAAGTGGGCGGAGCTTAAGTCAAAGTGGGCGGAGCTTAAATCAAAGTGGGCGGAGCTTAAGTCAAAGTGGGCGGAGCTTAAACCAAAGTGGGAGGAGCTTAAATCAAAGTGGGAGGAGCTTAAGTCAAAGTGGGCGGAGCTTAAATTAAAGTGGGAGGACCTTAAGTCAAAGTGGGAGGAGCTTAAATCAAAGTGGGAGGAGCTTAAGTCAAAGTGGGCGGAGCTTAAGTGGGAGTGGGAGTGGCTTAGACCGTTAGTGGGCGGAGCTTGTGTCAAAAGTGGGCGGAGCTTGTGTCAAAGTGGGCGGAGCTTAAGTGGGAGTGGGAGTGGCTTAGACATTTAGTGGGCGGAGCTTGTGTCAAAGTGGGAGTGGCTTAATTGATTAATTCCAATTTTCTTTCATTTGCCAACAAACGACCTACCTAGACTGTACGCAGTTGCACCCTAGGATGAAAGCCTAGGATGAAAAACAGAAATCGGTGCCAGAAAGTCCCAGTCACCCAAAAATCGGCACCGTGAAGCGTCACAGGGGTCCGGTCGCGTGCCCCGAGTTTCGAGGCGCTAGCTCAAACGGTCGCTCCGTGGCGCCCCCTTTAATTACGGATTTCGCACTTACGTCAAAGCTCCCCGTTTGGGCCACGAATGGCCGATCAAGCCGAAACTCTGGGTAAACACTTGTCTCACCGAGATGTTCGACATATGTGAAAACCAGACCTCTAGCTCACAGCTAGGAGGGGAGTTATGAATTCTCTGCACTTACGAATGGCCGATCAAGCCGAAACGTTGGGTAAACACTTGTCTCACCAAGATGTTCGACATATGTGAAAACCAGACCTCTAGCTCACTCAGGAGGGGAGTTATAAGTAATGAGCTTAAGTCAAAGTGGGCGGAGCTTAAATCAAAGTGGGCGGAGCTTAAATCAAAGCGGGAGGAGCTAAAATCAAAGTGGGCGGAGCTTAAGTCAAAGTGGGCGGAGCTTAAATCAAAGTGGGAGGAGCTTAAATCAAAGTGGGATGAGCTTAAGTCAAAGTGGGAGGAGCTTAAGTCAAAGTGGGAGGAGCTTAAGTCAAAGTGGGAGGAGCTTAAGTCAAAGTGGGAGGAGCTTAAATCAAAGTGGGAGGAGCTTAAGTCAAAGTGGGCGGAGCTTAAGTCAAAGTGGGCGGAGCTTAAATCAAAGTGGGAGGAGCTTGAATCAAAGTGGGAGGAGCTTAAGTCAAAGTGGGCGGAGCTTAAATCAAAGCGGGAGGAGCTTAAATCAAAGTGGGAGGAGCTTAAGTCAAAGTGGGCGGAGCTTAAATCAAAGCGGGAGGAGCTTAAATCAAAGTGGGAGGAGCTTAAGTCAAAGTGGGCGGAGCTTAAATCAAAGTGGGAGGAGCTTAAATCAAAGTGGGAGGAGCTTAAATCAAAGTGGGAGGAGCTTAAGTCAAAGTGGGAGGAGCTTAAGTCAAAGTGGGCGGAGCTTAAATCAAAGTGGGAGGAGCTTAAGTCAAAGTGGGCGGAGCTTAAGTCAAAGTGGGAGGAGCTTAAGTCAAAGTGGGAGGAGCTTAGGTTAAAGTGGGCGGGGCTTAAGTCAAAGTGGGAGGAGCTTAAGTCAAAGTGGGCGGAGCTTAAATCAAAGTGGGAGGAGCTTAAGTCAAAGTGGGCGGAGCTTAAACCAAAGTGAGAGGAGCTTAAATCAAAGTGGGAGGAGCTTAAGTCAAAGTGGGCGGAGCTTAAATTAAAGTGGGAGGAGCTTAAGTCAAAGTGGGAGGAGCTTAAATCAAAGTGGGAGGAGCTTAAGTCAAAGTGGGAGGAGCTTAAGTCAAAGTGGGCGGAGCTTAAACCAAAGTGAGAGGAGCTTAAATCAAAGTGGGAGGAGCTTAAGTCAAAGTGGGCGGAGCTTAAATTAAAGTGGGAGGAGCTTAAGTCAAAGTGGGAGGAGCTTAAATCAAAGTGGGAGGAGCTTAAGTCAAAGTGGGAGGAGCTTAAGTCAAAGTGGGAGGAGCTTAAGTCAAAGTGGGCGGAGCTTAAATCAAAGTGGGCGGAGCTTAAGTCAAAGTGGGAGGGGCTTAAATCAAAGTGGGAGGAGCTTAAATCAAAGTGGGAGGAGCTTAAGTCAAAGTGGGAGGAGCTTAAATCAAAGTGGGAGGAGCTTAAGTCAAAGTGGGCGGAGCTTAAACCAAAGTGGGAGGAGCTTAAATCAAAGTGGGAGGAGCTTAAGTCAAAGTGGGCGGAGCTTAAATCAAAGTGGGAGGAGCTTAAATCAAAGTGGGAGGAGCTTAAGTCAAAGTGGGAGGAGCTTAAGTCAAAGTGGGAGGAGCTTAAGTCAAAGTGGGCGGAGCTTAAATCAAAGTGGGCGGAGCTTAAGTCAAAGTGGGAGGGGCTTAAATCAAAGTGGGAGGAGCTTAAATCAAAGTGGGAGGAGCTTAAGTCAAAGTGGGCAGAGCTTAAGTCAAAGTGGGAGGAGCTTAAATCAAAGTGGGAGGAGCTTAAGTCAAAGTGGGCGGAGCTTAAACCAAAGTGGGAGGAGCTTAAATCAAAGTGGGAGGAGCTTAAGTCAAAGTGGGCGGAGCTTACATTAAAGTGGGAGGAGCTTAAGTCAAAGTGGGCGGAGCTTAAATCAAAGTGGGAGGAGCTTAAATCAAAGTGGGAGGAGCTTAAGTCAAAGTGGGAGGAGCTTAAGTCAAAGTGGGCGGAGCTTAAATCAAAGTGGGCGGCGCTTAAGTCAAAGTGGGCGGAGCTTAAATCAAAGTGGGAGGAGCTTAAATCAAAGTGGGAGGAGCTTAAGTCAAAGTGGGCGGAGCTTAAGCCAAAGTGGGCGGAGCTTGTGTAAAAGTGGGCGGAGCTTGTGTAAAAGTGGGCGGAGCTTAAGTCAAAGTGGGTGGAGCTTAAATCAAAGTGGGAGGAGCTTAAGTCAAAGTGGACGGAGCTTAAGTCAAAGTGGGCGGAGCTTAAGTCAAAGTGGGCGGAGCTTAAGCCAAAGTGGGCGGAGCTTGTGTAAAAGTGGGCGGAGCTTGTGTAAAAGTGGGCGGAGCTTGTGTAAAAGTGGGCGGAGCTTGTATCTAAGTGGGCGGAGCTTAAGTCAAAGTGGGCGGAGCTTGTGTCTAAGTGGGCGGAGCTTAATTCAAAGTGGGCGGAGCTTAAGTCAAAGTGGGCGGAGCTTAAGTTAAAGTGGGCGGAGCTTGTGTCTGAGTGGGCGGATCTTAAGTCAAAGTGGGCGGAGCTTAAGTTAAAGTGGGCGGAGCTAGTGTCTGAGTGGGCGGAGCTTAAGTCAAAGTGGGCGGAGCTTGACTCCGCCCACTTGACTCCGCCCACTCATTAGCATGAAGCTCATTAACATGAAGCTAATTAACATACAGCTCATTAACATACAGCTCATTAGCATGAATCTCATTAACATACAGCTCATTAACATACAGCTCATTAACATACACACACAGACACACGTATACACACAGAGACACACACAGCTAATTAACATACAGCTCATTAACATACAGCTCATTAACATACAGCTCATTAACATACAGCTCATTAGCATGAATCTCATTAACATACAGCTCATTAACATACAGCTCATTAACATACACACACAGACACACGTATACACACAGAGACACACAGCTAATTAACATACAGCTCATTAACATACAGCTCATTAGCATGAATCTCATTAACATGAAGCTCATTAACATACAGCTCATTAACATACAGCTCATTAACATACACACACACACGTATACACACAGAGACACACACAGCTCATTAACATACAGCTCATTAACATACAGCTCATTAACATACAGCTCATTAACATACATAAGCATACACATACTCATACACACACATCCACACATACTCATATCCACATACTCATACACACACATCCACACACATACTCATACACACATCCACACACATATACACATACTCACACATCCACACACATACTCATACACACATCCACACATACTCATACACACACATCCACACTCATACACATCCACATACACACACTCATACAGCTCATTAACACATATATACACACACACATCCAGTCACACGGTGAGACACATTGAATGTAGACATCCAGTCACACACGCGCACAGACACGTCCAGCAGGTCTGATAATGGTCTGACTGGATTCGCCTCGAAGAGTAGATGTTCTTTGGTGTGTTTGGTGTCCAAAACGGTCATTGCATTCCCCCATAGAGACTCGGGCCGGTAGACGCACTGACACAGAAGAAGAAAAAAAAAAAAAAAAAAAAAGATTTTGAGGCGGGATTTTTCAAAAATATATTTTCAAAAGGGAAAATTCCTCTCTCTCTCTCTCTCTGGACTGAGCCCAGGAATTATTTGCCGCTGCGCATGCCTTTTTTTTTCTTCCTGTTTGTCCTTCACATTGAAAAGTGCAAATTGACCTGCCCGCCTGGGATTCGAACCCAGGACTACAAAGTCTACCTTGCGGCAGACTTACACACTGAGCTAACGAGCCAGTCATACAAACATATAAAAAAAAAAAATCTCGACATCTACTGGCCAGTGTGGAATCGCGGACATTGGCTGTCAGAGAATAGAATCCTATTATCCCATTTCTCTCTTCCTCTAGAATGACCTGTCGTTGTCTGTGTGTGTGTCTGTGTGTGTCTGTCTTTATTGAAATTGACAAGAAATGATGGACAATCACTCCACGCGGGGCTCGATCCTGGGTGGCTGCACGTCTCTCTCTCTCTGTCTGTCTTCTGAGACACAGGAGGGACTTCCGCATTAGCGGTGTTAGCTTAGCAATCTCGTTGTGTTTTAACTTCAGTTTAACATGACTTCCCGGGCTCGTAGGAAGCTGGCTGACGGCTTAAAATGACCGTGTAGAGTATCCACTCTATCTGAGGTGGGGGAAAATTCCCTGATTTGATTGAAATGCCTGAGGGAGAGGTGTTGAGGAGAGAGAGAGGTGTTGAGGAGAGGGAGAGGTGATGAGGAGAGGGAGAGGTGTTGAGGAGAGGGAGAGGTGTTGAGGAGAGAGAGAGGTGTTGAGGAGAGAGAGAGGTGTTGAGGAGAGGGAGAGGTGTTGAGGAGAGAGAGAGGTGTTGAGGAGAGAGAGAGGTGATGAGGAGAGGGAGAGGTGTTGAGGAGAGAGAGAGGTGTTGAGGAGAGAGAGAGGTGATGAGGAGAGGGAGAGGTGTTGAGGAGAGGGAGAGGTGATGAGGAGAGAGAGAGGTGTTGAGGAGAGGGAGAGGTGTTGAGGAGAGAGAGAGAGGTGTTGAGGAGAGAGAGAGGTGTTGAGGAGAGAGAGAGGTGTTGAGGGGAGAGAGAGGTGTTGAGGAGAGAGAGAGGTGATGAGGAGAGGGAGAGGTGTTGAGGAGAGGGAGAGAGAGAGGTGTTGAGGAGAGGGAGAGGTGTTGAGGAGAGAGAGAGGTGTTGAGGGGAGAGAGAGGTGTTGAGGGGAGAGAGAGGTGTTGAGGAGAGAGAGGGAGAGGTGTTGAGGAGAGGGAGAGGGAGAGGTGTTGAGGAGAGAGAGAGGTGTTGAGGAGAGAGAGAGGTGTTGAGGAGAGGGAGAGGTGATGAGGAGAGAGAGAGGTGTTGAGGAGAGAGAGAGGTGTTGAGGAGAGAGAGGGAGAGGTGATGAGGAGAGAGAGAGGTGTTGAGGAGAGAGAGAGGTGATGAGGAGAGAGAGAGGTGTTGAGGAGAGGGAGAGGTGATGAGGAGAGAGAGAGGTGTTGAGGAGAGAGAGAGGTGTTGAGGAGAGAGAGAGGTGTTGAGGAGAGAGAGAGGTGTTGAGGAGAGGGAGAGGTGATGAGGAGAGAGAGAGGTGTTGAGGAGAGAGAGAGGTGTTGAGGAGAGGGAGAGGTGATGAGGAGAGAGAGAGGTGTTGAGGAGAGAGAGAGGTGTTGAGGAGAGAGAGAGGTGTTGAGGAGAGAGAGAGGTGTTGAGGAGAGAGAGAGGTGATGAGGAGAGAGAGAGGTGTCGAGGAGAGAGAGAGGTGATGAGGAGAGAGAGAGGTGATGAGGAGAGGGAGAGGTGATGAGGAGAGGGAGAGGTGATGAGGAGAGAGAGAGGGAGGTGTTGAGGAGAGAGAGAGGTGTTGAGGAGAGAGAGAGGTGTTGAGGAGAGAGAGAGGTGTTGAGGAGAGAGAGAGGTGATGAGGGGAGGGAGAGGTGTTGAGGAGAGAGAGAGGTGATGAGGAGAGAGAGAGGTGATGAGGAGAGAGAGAGGTGTTGAGGAGAGGGAGAGGTGTTGAGGAGAGGGAGAGGTGTTGAGGAGAGAGAGAGGTGTTGAGGAGAGAGAGAGGTGTTGAGGAGAGAGAGAGGTGATGAGGGGAGGGAGAGGTGTTGAGGAGAGAGAGAGGTGATGAGGAGAGAGAGAGGTGTTGAGGAGAGAGAGAGGTGTTGAGGAGAGGGAGAGGTGTTGAGGGGAGGGAGAGGTGATGAGGAGAGGGAGAGGTGTTGAGGGGAGGGAGAGGTGTTGAGGGGAGGGAGAGGTGTTGAGGAGAGGGAGAGGTGATGAGGAGAGGGAGAGGTGTTGAGGAGAGGGAGAGGTGTTGAGGAGAGGGAGAGGTGTTGAGGAGAGAGAGAGGTGTTGAGGAGAGAGAGAGGTGATGAGGAGAGGGAGAGGTGTTGAGGGGAGGGAGAGGTGTTGAGGAGAGAGAGAGGTGTTGAGGGGAGGGAGAGGTGATGAGGAGAGGGAGAGGTGTTGAGGGGAGGGAGAGGTGTTGAGGAGAGAGAGAGGTGTTGAGGAGAGGGAGAGGTGTTGAGGAGAGGGAGAGGTGTCGAGGAGAGAGAGGTGTTGAGGTTAAATCAAAGTGGGAGGAGCTTAAATCAAAGTGGGAGGAGCTTAAGTCAAAGTGGGCGGAGCTTAAACCAAAGTGGGAGGAGCTTAAATCAAAGTGGGAGGAGCTTAAGTCAAAGTGGGAGGAGCTTAAGTCAAAGTGGGAGGAGCTTAAGTCAAAGTGGGAGGAGCTTAAGTCAAAATGGGAGGCGCTTAGGTTAAAGTGGGCGGAGCTTAAGGCAAGTGGGAGGAGCTTAAGTCAAAGTGGGAGGAGCTTAAGTCAAAGTGGGAGGAGCTTAAGTTAAAGTGGGCGGAGCTTAAACCAAAGTGGGAGGAGCTTAAATCAAAGTGGGAGGAGCTTAAGTCAAAGTGGGCGGAGCTTAAATTAAAGTGGGAGGAGCTTAAATCAAAGTGGGAGGAGCTTACGTCAAAGTGGGCGGAGCTTAAGTCAAAGTGGGCGGAGCTTAAATCAAAGTGGGAGGAGCTTAAGTCAAAGTGGGAGGAGCTTAAGTCAAAGTGGGAGGAGCTTAAGTCAAAGTGGGCGGAGCTTAAATCAAAGTGGGCGGAGCTTAAGTCAAAGTGGGCGGAGCTTAAATCAAAGTGGGCGGAGCTTAAGTCAAAGTGGGCGGAGCTTAAACCAAAGTGGGAGGAGCTTAAATCAAAGTGGGAGGAGCTTAAGTCAAAGTGGGCGGAGCTTAAATTAAAGTGGGAGGACCTTAAGTCAAAGTGGGAGGAGCTTAAATCAAAGTGGGAGGAGCTTAAGTCAAAGTGGGCGGAGCTTAAGTGGGAGTGGGAGTGGCTTAGACCGTTAGTGGGCGGAGCTTGTGTCAAAAGTGGGCGGAGCTTGTGTCAAAGTGGGCGGAGCTTAAGTGGGAGTGGGAGTGGCTTAGACATTTAGTGGGCGGAGCTTGTGTCAAAGTGGGAGTGGCTTAATTGATTAATTCCAATTTTCTTTCATTTGCCAACAAACGACCTACCTAGACTGTACGCAGTTGCACCCTAGGATGAAAGCCTAGGATGAAAAACAGAAATCGGTGCCAGAAAGTCCCAGTCACCCAAAAATCGGCACCGTGAAGCGTCACAGGGGTCCGGTCGCGTGCCCCGAGTTTCGAGGCGCTAGCTCAAACGGTCGCTCCGTGGCGCCCCCTTTAATTACGGATTTCGCACTTACGTCAAAGCTCCCCGTTTGGGCCACGAATGGCCGATCAAGCCGAAACTCTGGGTAAACACTTGTCTCACCGAGATGTTCGACATATGTGAAAACCAGACCTCTAGCTCACAGCTAGGAGGGGAGTTATGAATTCTCTGCACTTACGAATGGCCGATCAAGCCGAAACGTTGGGTAAACACTTGTCTCACCAAGATGTTCGACATATGTGAAAACCAGACCTCTAGCTCACTCAGGAGGGGAGTTATAAGTAATGAGCTTAAGTCAAAGTGGGCGGAGCTTAAATCAAAGTGGGCGGAGCTTAAATCAAAGCGGGAGGAGCTAAAATCAAAGTGGGCGGAGCTTAAGTCAAAGTGGGCGGAGCTTAAATCAAAGTGGGAGGAGCTTAAATCAAAGTGGGATGAGCTTAAGTCAAAGTGGGAGGAGCTTAAGTCAAAGTGGGAGGAGCTTAAGTCAAAGTGGGAGGAGCTTAAGTCAAAGTGGGAGGAGCTTAAATCAAAGTGGGAGGAGCTTAAGTCAAAGTGGGCGGAGCTTAAGTCAAAGTGGGCGGAGCTTAAATCAAAGTGGGAGGAGCTTAAATCAAAGTGGGAGGAGCTTAAGTCAAAGTGGGCGGAGCTTAAATCAAAGCGGGAGGAGCTTAAATCAAAGTGGGAGGAGCTTAAGTCAAAGTGGGCGGAGCTTAAATCAAAGCGGGAGGAGCTTAAATCAAAGTGGGAGGAGCTTAAGTCAAAGTGGGCGGAGCTTAAATCAAAGTGGGAGGAGCTTAAATCAAAGTGGGAGGAGCTTAAATCAAAGTGGGAGGAGCTTAAGTCAAAGTGGGAGGAGCTTAAGTCAAAGTGGGCGGAGCTTAAATCAAAGTGGGAGGAGCTTAAGTCAAAGTGGGCGGAGCTTAAGTCAAAGTGGGAGGAGCTTAAGTCAAAGTGGGAGGAGCTTAGGTTAAAGTGGGCGGGGCTTAAGTCAAAGTGGGAGGAGCTTAAGTCAAAGTGGGCGGAGCTTAAATCAAAGTGGGAGGAGCTTAAGTCAAAGTGGGCGGAGCTTAAACCAAAGTGAGAGGAGCTTAAATCAAAGTGGGAGGAGCTTAAGTCAAAGTGGGCGGAGCTTAAATTAAAGTGGGAGGAGCTTAAGTCAAAGTGGGAGGAGCTTAAATCAAAGTGGGAGGAGCTTAAGTCAAAGTGGGAGGAGCTTAAGTCAAAGTGGGAGGAGCTTAAGTCAAAGTGGGCGGAGCTTAAATCAAAGTGGGCGGAGCTTAAGTCAAAGTGGGAGGGGCTTAAATCAAAGTGGGAGGAGCTTAAATCAAAGTGGGAGGAGCTTAAGTCAAAGTGGGAGGAGCTTAAATCAAAGTGGGAGGAGCTTAAGTCAAAGTGGGCGGAGCTTAAACCAAAGTGGGAGGAGCTTAAATCAAAGTGGGAGGAGCTTAAGTCAAAGTGGGCGGAGCTTAAATCAAAGTGGGAGGAGCTTAAATCAAAGTGGGGGGAGCTTAAGTCAAAGTGGGAGGAGCTTAAGTCAAAGTGGGAGGAGCTTAAGTCAAAGTGGGCGGAGCTTAAATCAAAGTGGGCGGAGCTTAAGTCAAAGTGGGAGGGGCTTAAATCAAAGTGGGAGGAGCTTAAATCAAAGTGGGAGGAGCTTAAGTCAAAGTGGGCAGAGCTTAAGTCAAAGTGGGAGGAGCTTAAATCAAAGTGGGAGGAGCTTAAGTCAAAGTGGGCGGAGCTTAAACCAAAGTGGGATGAGCTTAAATCAAAGTGGGAGGAGCTTAAGTCAAAGTGGGCGGAGCTTACATTAAAGTGGGAGGAGCTTAAGTCAAAGTGGGCGGAGCTTAAATCAAAGTGGGAGGAGCTTAAATCAAAGTGGGAGGAGCTTAAGTCAAAGTGGGAGGAGCTTAAGTCAAAGTGGGCGGAGCTTAAATCAAAGTGGGCGGCGCTTAAGTCAAAGTGGGCGGAGCTTAAATCAAAGTGGGAGGAGCTTAAATCAAAGTGGGAGGAGCTTAAGTCAAAGTGGGCGGAGCTTAAGCCAAAGTGGGCGGAGCTTGTGTAAAAGTGGGCGGAGCTTGTGTAAAAGTGGGCGGAGCTTAAGTCAAAGTGGGTGGAGCTTAAATCAAAGTGGGAGGAGCTTAAGTCAAAGTGGACGGAGCTTAAGTCAAAGTGGGCGGAGCTTAAGTCAAAGTGGGCGGAGCTTAAGCCAAAGTGGGCGGAGCTTGTGTAAAAGTGGGCGGAGCTTGTGTAAAAGTGGGCGGAGCTTGTGTAAAAGTGGGCGGAGCTTGTATCTAAGTGGGCGGAGCTTAAGTCAAAGTGGGCGGAGCTTAAGTTAAAGTGGGCGGAGCTTGTGTCTGAGTGGGCGGATCTTAAGTCAAAGTGGGCGGAGCTTAAGTTAAAGTGGGCGGAGCTAGTGTCTGAGTGGGCGGAGCTTAAGTCAAAGTGGGCGGAGCTTGACTCCGCCCACTTGACTCCGCCCACTCATTAGCATGAAGCTCATTAACATGAAGCTAATTAACATACAGCTCATTAACATACAGCTCATTAACATACAGCTCATTAGCATGAATCTCATTAACATACAGCTCATTAACATACACACACAGACACACGTATACACACAGAGACACACAGCTAATTAACATACAGCTCATTAACATACAGCTCATTAGCATGAATCTCATTAACATGAAGCTCATTAACATACAGCTCATTAACATACAGCTCATTAACATACACACACACGTATACACACAGAGACACACACAGCTCATTAACATACAGCTCATTAACATACAGCTCATTAACATACAGCTCATTAACATACATAAGCATACACATACTCATACACACACATCCACACATACTCATATCCACATACTCATACACACACATCCACACACATACTCATACACACACATCCACACACATATACACATACTCACACATCCACACACATACTCATACACACATCCACACATACTCATACACACACATCCACACTCATACACATCCACATACACACACTCATACAGCTCATTAACACATATATACACACACACATCCAGTCACACGGTGAGACACATTGAATGTAGACATCCAGTCACACACGCGCACAGACACGTCCAGCAGGTCTGATAATGGTCTGACTGGATTCGCCTCGAAGAGTAGATGTTCTTTGGTGTGTTTGGTGTCCAAAACGGTCATTGCATTCCCCCATAGAGACTCGGGCCGGTAGACGCACTGACACAGAAGAAGAAAAAAAAAAAAAAAAAAAAGATTTTGAGGCGGGATTTTTCAAAAATATATTTTCAAAAGGGAAAATTCCTCTCTCTCTCTCTCTCTCTCTCTCTCTGGACTGAGCCCAGGAATTATTTGCCGCTGCGCATGCCTTTTTTTTTTCTTCCTGTTTGTCCTTCACATTGAAAAGTGCAAATTGACCTGCCCGCCTGGGATTCGAACCCAGGACTACAAAGTCTACCTTGCGGCAGACTTACACACTGAGCTAACGAGCCAGTCATACAAACATATAAAAAAAAAAAATCTCGACATCTACTGGCCAGTGTGGAATCGCGGACATTGGCTGTCAGAGAATAGAATCCTATTATCCCATTTCTCTCTTCCTCTAGAATGACCTGTCGTTGTCTGTGTGTGTGTCTGTGTGTGTCTGTCTTTATTGAAATTGACAAGAAATGATGGACAATCACTCCACGCGGGGCTCGATCCTGGGTGGCTGCACGTCTCTCTCTCTGTCTGTCTTCTGAGACACAGGAGGGACTTCCGCATTAGCGGTGTTAGCTTAGCAATCTCGTTGTGTTTTAACTTCAGTTTAACATGACTTCCCGGGCTCGTAGGAAGCTGGCTGACGGCTTAAAATGACCGTGTAGAGTATCCACTCTATCTGAGGTGGGGGAAAATTCCCTGATTTGATTGAAATGCCTGAGGGAGAGGTGTTGAGGAGAGGGAGAGGTGTTGAGGAGAGGGAGAGGTGATGAGGAGAGGGAGAGGTGTTGAGGAGAGGGAGAGGTGTTGAGGAGAGGGAGAGGTGTTGAGGAGAGAGAGAGGTGTTGAGGAGAGAGAGAGGTGTTGAGGGGAGAGAGAGAGAGAGGTGTTGAGGAGAGAGAGAGGTGTTGAGGGGAGAGAGAGGTGATGAGGAGAGAGAGAGGTGTTGAGGAGAGGGAGAGGTGATGAGGGGAGAGAGAGAGAGAGGTGTTGAGGAGAGAGAGAGGTGTTGAGGAGAGAGAGAGGTGTTGAGGGGAGAGAGAGGTGTTGAGGAGAGAGAGAGGTGTTGAGGAGAGAGAGAGGTGTTGAGGAGAGAGAGAGGTGTTGAGGAGAGAGAGAGGTGTTGAGGAGAGAGGGAGAGGTGATGAGGAGAGGGAGAGGTGATGAGGAGAGGGAGAGGTGTTGAGGAGAGAGAGAGGTGTTGAGGAGAGAGAGAGAGGTGATGAGGAGAGGGAGAGGTGTTGAGGAGAGAGAGAGGTGTTGAGGAGAGGGAGAGGTGTTGAGGAGAGGGAGAGGTGATGAGGAGAGGGAGAGGTGTTGAGGAGAGAGAGAGGTGTTGAGGAGAGGGAGAGGTGATGAGGAGAGGGAGAGGTGTTGAGGAGAGAGAGAGGTGATGAGGGGAGGGAGAGGTGTCGAGGAGAGAGAGAGGTGATGAGGAGAGGGAGAGGTGTTGAGGAGAGGGAGAGGTGTTGAGGAGAGGGAGAGGTGTTGAGGAGAGGGAGAGGTGTTGAGGAGAGGGAGAGGTGTTGAGGAGAGAGAGAGGTGTTGAGGAGAGAGAGAGGTGTTGAGGAGAGAGAGAGGTGTTGAGGAGAGAGAGAGGTGTTGAGGAGAGAGAGAGGTGTTGAGGAGAGAGAGAGGTGTTGAGGGGAGGGAGAGGTGTTGAGGAGAGGGAGAGGTGTTGAGGAGAGGGAGAGGTGATGAGGAGAGGGAGAGGTGTTGAGGGGAGAGAGAGGTGTTGAGGGGAGAGAGAGGTGTTGAGGGGAGGGAGAGGTGTTGAGGAGAGGGAGAGGTGTTGAGGAGAGGGAGAGGTGTTGAGGAGAGGGAGAGGTGTTGAGGAGAGGGAGAGGTGATGAGGAGAGGGAGAGGTGTTGAGGGGAGAGAGAGGTGTTGAGGGGAGAGAGAGGTGTTGAGGAGAGGGAGAGGTGATGAGGAGAGGGAGAGGTGTTGAGGAGAGAGAGAGGTGTTGAGGAGAGGGAGAGGTGATGAGGAGAGGGAGAGGTGTTGAGGAGAGGGAGAGGTGTTGAGGAGAGAGAGAGGTGTTGAGGAGAGAGAGAGGTGTTGAGGAGAGGGAGAGGTGTTGAGGAGAGGGAGAGGTGATGAGGAGAGGGAGAGGTGTTGAGGAGAGGGAGAGGTGTTGAGGTTAAGTCAAAGTGGGAGGAGCTTAAATCAAAGTGGGAGGAGCTTAAGTCAAAGTGGGCGGAGCTTAAATCAAAGTGGGCGGAGCTTAAGTCAAAGTGGGCGGAGCTTAAATCAAAGTGGGCGGAGCTTAAGTCAAAGTGGGCGGAGCTTAAACCAAAGTGGGAGGAGCTTAAGTCAAAGTGGGCGGAGCTTAAACCAAAGTGGGAGGAGCTTAAATCAAAGTGGGAGGAGCTTAAGTCAAAGTGGGAGGAGCTTAAGTCAAAGTGGGAGGAGCTTAAGTCAAAGTGGGAGGAGCTTAAGTCAAAATGGGAGGCGCTTAGGTTAAAGTGGGCGGAGCTTAAGGCAAGTGGGAGGAGCTTAAGTCAAAGTGGGAGGAGCTTAAGTCAAAGTGGGAGGAGCTTAAGTTAAAGTGGGCGGAGCTTAAACCAAAGTGGGAGGAGCTTAAATCAAAGTGGGAGGAGCTTAAGTCAAAGTGGGCGGAGCTTAAATTAAAGTGGGAGGAGCTTAAATCAAAGTGGGAGGAGCTTACGTCAAAGTGGGCGGAGCTTAAGTCAAAGTGGGCGGAGCTTAAATCAAAGTGGGAGGAGCTTAAGTCAAAGTGGGAGGAGCTTAAGTCAAAGTGGGAGGAGCTTAAGTCAAAGTGGGCGGAGCTTAAATCAAAGTGGGCGGAGCTTAAGTCAAAGTGGGCGGAGCTTAAATCAAAGTGGGCGGAGCTTAAGTCAAAGTGGGCGGAGCTTAAACCAAAGTGGGAGGAGCTTAAATCAAAGTGGGAGGAGCTTAAGTCAAAGTGGGCGGAGCTTAAATTAAAGTGGGAGGACCTTAAGTCAAAGTGGGAGGAGCTTAAATCAAAGTGGGAGGAGCTTAAGTCAAAGTGGGCGGAGCTTAAGTGGGAGTGGGAGTGGCTTAGACCGTTAGTGGGCGGAGCTTGTGTCAAAAGTGGGCGGAGCTTGTGTCAAAGTGGGCGGAGCTTAAGTGGGAGTGGGAGTGGCTTAGACATTTAGTGGGCGGAGCTTGTGTCAAAGTGGGAGTGGCTTAATTGATTAATTCCAATTTTCTTTCATTTGCCAACAAACGACCTACCTAGACTGTACGCAGTTGCACCCTAGGATGAAAGCCTAGGATGAAAAACAGAAATCGGTGCCAGAAAGTCCCAGTCACCCAAAAATCGGCACCGTGAAGCGTCACAGGGGTCCGGTCGCGTGCCCCGAGTTTCGAGGCGCTAGCTCAAACGGTCGCTCCGTGGCGCCCCCTTTAATTACGGATTTCGCACTTACGTCAAAGCTCCCCGTTTGGGCCACGAATGGCCGATCAAGCCGAAACTCTGGGTAAACACTTGTCTCACCGAGATGTTCGACATATGTGAAAACCAGACCTCTAGCTCACAGCTAGGAGGGGAGTTATGAATTCTCTGCACTTACGAATGGCCGATCAAGCCGAAACGTTGGGTAAACACTTGTCTCACCAAGATGTTCGACATATGTGAAAACCAGACCTCTAGCTCACTCAGGAGGGGAGTTATAAGTAATGAGCTTAAGTCAAAGTGGGCGGAGCTTAAATCAAAGTGGGCGGAGCTTAAATCAAAGCGGGAGGAGCTAAAATCAAAGTGGGCGGAGCTTAAGTCAAAGTGGGCGGAGCTTAAATCAAAGTGGGAGGAGCTTAAATCAAAGTGGGAGGAGCTTAAATCAAAGTGGGAGGAGCTTAAGTCAAAGTGGGCGGAGCTTAAATCAAAGTGGGAGGAGCTTAAATCAAAGTGGGAGGAGCTTAAATCAAAGTGGGAGGAGCTTAAGTCAAAGTGGGAGGAGCTTAAGTCAAAGTGGGCGGAGCTTAAATCAAAGTGGGAGGAGCTTAAGTCAAAGTGGGCGGAGCTTAAGTCAAAGTGGGAGGAGCTTAAGTCAAAGTGGGAGGAGCTTAGGTTAAAGTGGGCGGGGCTTAAGTCAAAGTGGGAGGAGCTTAAGTCAAAGTGGGCGGAGCTTAAATCAAAGTGGGAGGAGCTTAAGTCAAAGTGGGCGGAGCTTAAACCAAAGTGAGAGGAGCTTAAATCAAAGTGGGAGGAGCTTAAGTCAAAGTGGGCGGAGCTTAAATTAAAGTGGGAGGAGCTTAAGTCAAAGTGGGAGGAGCTTAAATCAAAGTGGGAGGAGCTTAAGTCAAAGTGGGAGGAGCTTAAGTCAAAGTGGGAGGAGCTTAAGTCAAAGTGGGCGGAGCTTAAATCAAAGTGGGCGGAGCTTAAGTCAAAGTGGGAGGGGCTTAAATCAAAGTGGGAGGAGCTTAAATCAAAGTGGGAGGAGCTTAAGTCAAAGTGGGAGGAGCTTAAATCAAAGTGGGAGGAGCTTAAGTCAAAGTGGGCGGAGCTTAAACCAAAGTGGGAGGAGCTTAAATCAAAGTGGGAGGAGCTTAAGTCAAAGTGGGCGGAGCTTAAATCAAAGTGGGAGGAGCTTAAATCAAAGTGGGGGGAGCTTAAGTCAAAGTGGGAGGAGCTTAAGTCAAAGTGGGAGGAGCTTAAGTCAAAGTGGGCGGAGCTTAAATCAAAGTGGGCGGAGCTTAAGTCAAAGTGGGAGGGGCTTAAATCAAAGTGGGAGGAGCTTAAATCAAAGTGGGAGGAGCTTAAGTCAAAGTGGGCAGAGCTTAAGTCAAAGTGGGAGGAGCTTAAATCAAAGTGGGAGGAGCTTAAGTCAAAGTGGGCGGAGCTTAAACCAAAGTGGGAGGAGCTTAAATCAAAGTGGGAGGAGCTTAAGTCAAAGTGGGCGGAGCTTACATTAAAGTGGGAGGAGCTTAAGTCAAAGTGGGCGGAGCTTAAATCAAAGTGGGAGGAGCTTAAATCAAAGTGGGAGGAGCTTAAGTCAAAGTGGGAGGAGCTTAAGTCAAAGTGGGCGGAGCTTAAATCAAAGTGGGCGGCGCTTAAGTCAAAGTGGGCGGAGCTTAAATCAAAGTGGGAGGAGCTTAAATCAAAGTGGGAGGAGCTTAAGTCAAAGTGGGCGGAGCTTAAGCCAAAGTGGGCGGAGCTTGTGTAAAAGTGGGCGGAGCTTGTGTAAAAGTGGGCGGAGCTTAAGTCAAAGTGGGTGGAGCTTAAATCAAAGTGGGAGGAGCTTAAGTCAAAGTGGACGGAGCTTAAGTCAAAGTGGGCGGAGCTTAAGTCAAAGTGGGCGGAGCTTAAGCCAAAGTGGGCGGAGCTTGTGTAAAAGTGGGCGGAGCTTGTGTAAAAGTGGGCGGAGCTTGTGTAAAAGTGGGCGGAGCTTGTATCTAAGTGGGCGGAGCTTAAGTCAAAGTGGGCGGAGCTTGTGTCTAAGTGGGCGGAGCTTAATTCAAAGTGGGCGGAGCTTAAGTCAAAGTGGGCGGAGCTTAAGTTAAAGTGGGCGGAGCTTGTGTCTGAGTGGGCGGATCTTAAGTCAAAGTGGGCGGAGCTTAAGTTAAAGTGGGCGGAGCTAGTGTCTGAGTGGGCGGAGCTTAAGTCAAAGTGGGCGGAGCTTGACTCCGCCCACTTGACTCCGCCCACTCATTAGCATGAAGCTCATTAACATGAAGCTAATTAACATACAGCTCATTAACATACAGCTCATTAACATACAGCTCATTAGCATGAATCTCATTAACATACAGCTCATTAACATACAGCTCATTAACATACACACACAGACACACGTATACACACAGAGACACACACAGCTAATTAACATACAGCTCATTAACATACAGCTCATTAACATACAGCTCATTAGCATGAATCTCATTAACATACAGCTCATTAACATACAGCTCATTAACATACACACACAGACACACGTATACACACAGAGACACACAGCTAATTAACATACAGCTCATTAACATACAGCTCATTAGCATGAATCTCATTAACATGAAGCTCATTAACATACAGCTCATTAACATACAGCTCATTAACATACACACACACACACGTATACACACAGAGACACACACAGCTCATTAACATACAGCTCATTAACATACAGCTCATTAACATACATAAGCATACACATACTCATACACACACATCCACACATACTCATATCCACATACTCATACACACACATCCACACACATACTCATACACACACATCCACACACATATACACATACTCACACATCCACACACATACTCATACACACATCCACACATACTCATACACACACATCCACACTCATACACATCCACATACACACACTCATACAGCTCATTAACACATATATACACACACACATCCAGTCACACGGTGAGACACATTGAATGTAGACATCCAGTCACACACGCGCACAGACACGTCCAGCAGGTCTGATAATGGTCTGACTGGATTCGCCTCGAAGAGTAGATGTTCTTTGGTGTGTTTGGTGTCCAAAACGGTCATTGCATTCCCCCATAGAGACTCGGGCCGGTAGACGCACTGACACAGAAGAAGAAAAAAAAAAAAAAAAAAAAAGATTTTGAGGCGGGATTTTTCAAAAATATATTTTCAAAAGGGAAAATTCCTCTCTCTCTCTCTCTCTCTCTCTCTCTCTGGACTGAGCCCAGGAATTATTTGCCGCTGCGCATGCCTTTTTTTTTCTTCCTGTTTGTCCTTCACATTGAAAAGTGCAAATTGACCTGCCCGCCTGGGATTCGAACCCAGGACTACAAAGTCTACCTTGCGGCAGACTTACACACTGAGCTAACGAGCCAGTCATACAAACATATAAAAAAAAAAAATCTCGACATCTACTGGCCAGTGTGGAATCGCGGACATTGGCTGTCAGAGAATAGAATCCTATTATCCCATTTCTCTCTTCCTCTAGAATGACCTGTCGTTGTCTGTGTGTGTGTCTGTGTGTGTCTGTCTTTATTGAAATTGACAAGAAATGATGGACAATCACTCCACGCGGGGCTCGATCCTGGGTGGCTGCACGTCTCTCTCTCTGTCTGTCTTCTGAGACACAGGAGGGACTTCCGCATTAGCGGTGTTAGCTTAGCAATCTCGTTGTGTTTTAACTTCAGTTTAACATGACTTCCCGGGCTCGTAGGAAGCTGGCTGACGGCTTAAAATGACCGTGTAGAGTATCCACTCTATCTGAGGTGGGGGAAAATTCCCTGATTTGATTGAAATGCCTGAGGGAGAGGTGTTGAGGAGAGGGAGAGGTGTTGAGGAGAGGGAGAGGTGATGAGGAGAGGGAGAGGTGTTGAGGAGAGGGAGAGGTGTTGAGGAGAGGGAGAGGTGTTGAGGAGAGAGAGAGGTGTTGAGGAGAGAGAGAGGTGTTGAGGGGAGAGAGAGAGAGAGGTGTTGAGGAGAGAGAGAGGTGTTGAGGGGAGAGAGAGGTGATGAGGAGAGAGAGAGGTGTTGAGGAGAGGGAGAGGTGATGAGGGGAGAGAGAGAGAGAGGTGTTGAGGAGAGAGAGAGGTGTTGAGGAGAGAGAGAGGTGTTGAGGGGAGAGAGAGGTGTTGAGGAGAGAGAGAGGTGTTGAGGAGAGAGAGAGGTGTTGAGGAGAGAGAGAGGTGTTGAGGAGAGAGAGAGGTGTTGAGGAGAGAGGGAGAGGTGATGAGGAGAGGGAGAGGTGATGAGGAGAGGGAGAGGTGTTGAGGAGAGAGAGAGGTGTTGAGGAGAGAGAGAGAGGTGATGAGGAGAGGGAGAGGTGTTGAGGAGAGAGAGAGGTGTTGAGGAGAGGGAGAGGTGTTGAGGAGAGGGAGAGGTGATGAGGAGAGGGAGAGGTGTTGAGGAGAGAGAGAGGTGTTGAGGAGAGGGAGAGGTGATGAGGAGAGGGAGAGGTGATGAGGAGAGGGAGAGGTGATGAGGGGAGGGAGAGGTGTCGAGGAGAGAGAGAGGTGTTGAGGAGAGGGAGAGGTGTTGAGGAGAGGGAGAGGTGTTGAGGAGAGGGAGAGGTGTTGAGGAGAGGGAGAGGTGTCGAGGAGAGGGAGAGGGAGAGGTGTTGAGGAGAGGGAGAGGTGTTGAGGAGAGGGAGAGGTGTCGAGGAGAGGGAGAGGGAGAGGTGTTGAGGAGAGAGAGAGGGAGAGGTGTTGAGGAGAGAGAGAGGTGATGAGGGGAGGGAGAGGTGTTGAGGAGAGGGAGAGGTGTTGGGGAGAGAGAGAGGTGTTGGGGAGAGAGAGGTGTTGAGGTTAAATCAAAGTGGGAGGAGCTTAAATCAAAGTGGGAGGAGCTTAAATCAAAGTGGGAGGAGCTTAAGTCAAAGTGGGCGGAGCTTAAACCAAAGTGGGAGGAGCTTAAATCAAAGTGGGAGGAGCTTAAGTCAAAGTGGGAGGAGCTTAAGTCAAAGTGGGAGGAGCTTAAGTCAAAGTGGGAGGAGCTTAAGTCAAAATGGGAGGCGCTTAGGTTAAAGTGGGCGGAGCTTAAGGCAAGTGGGAGGAGCTTAAGTCAAAGTGGGAGGAGCTTAAGTCAAAGTGGGAGGAGCTTAAGTTAAAGTGGGCGGAGCTTAAACCAAAGTGGGAGGAGCTTAAATCAAAGTGGGAGGAGCTTAAGTCAAAGTGGGCGGAGCTTAAATTAAAGTGGGAGGAGCTTAAATCAAAGTGGGAGGAGCTTACGTCAAAGTGGGCGGAGCTTAAGTCAAAGTGGGCGGAGCTTAAATCAAAGTGGGAGGAGCTTAAGTCAAAGTGGGAGGAGCTTAAGTCAAAGTGGGAGGAGCTTAAGTCAAAGTGGGCGGAGCTTAAATCAAAGTGGGCGGAGCTTAAGTCAAAGTGGGCGGAGCTTAAATCAAAGTGGGCGGAGCTTAAGTCAAAGTGGGCGGAGCTTAAACCAAAGTGGGAGGAGCTTAAATCAAAGTGGGAGGAGCTTAAGTCAAAGTGGGCGGAGCTTAAATTAAAGTGGGAGGACCTTAAGTCAAAGTGGGAGGAGCTTAAATCAAAGTGGGAGGAGCTTAAGTCAAAGTGGGCGGAGCTTAAGTGGGAGTGGGAGTGGCTTAGACCGTTAGTGGGCGGAGCTTGTGTCAAAAGTGGGCGGAGCTTGTGTCAAAGTGGGCGGAGCTTAAGTGGGAGTGGGAGTGGCTTAGACATTTAGTGGGCGGAGCTTGTGTCAAAGTGGGAGTGGCTTAATTGATTAATTCCAATTTTCTTTCATTTGCCAACAAACGACCTACCTAGACTGTACGCAGTTGCACCCTAGGATGAAAGCCTAGGATGAAAAACAGAAATCGGTGCCAGAAAGTCCCAGTCACCCAAAAATCGGCACCGTGAAGCGTCACAGGGGTCCGGTCGCGTGCCCCGAGTTTCGAGGCGCTAGCTCAAACGGTCGCTCCGTGGCGCCCCCTTTAATTACGGATTTCGCACTTACGTCAAAGCTCCCCGTTTGGGCCACGAATGGCCGATCAAGCCGAAACTCTGGGTAAACACTTGTCTCACCGAGATGTTCGACATATGTGAAAACCAGACCTCTAGCTCACAGCTAGGAGGGGAGTTATGAATTCTCTGCACTTACGAATGGCCGATCAAGCCGAAACGTTGGGTAAACACTTGTCTCACCAAGATGTTCGACATATGTGAAAACCAGACCTCTAGCTCACTCAGGAGGGGAGTTATAAGTAATGAGCTTAAGTCAAAGTGGGCGGAGCTTAAATCAAAGCGGGAGGAGCTAAAATCAAAGTGGGCGGAGCTTAAGTCAAAGTGGGCGGAGCTTAAGTCAAAGTGGGCGGAGCTTAAATCAAAGTGGGAGGAGCTTAAATCAAAGTGGGATGAGCTTAAGTCAAAGTGGGAGGAGCTTAAGTCAAAGTGGGAGGAGCTTAAGTCAAAGTGGGAGGAGCTTAAGTCAAAGTGGGAGGAGCTTAAATCAAAGTGGGAGGAGCTTAAGTCAAAGTGGGCGGAGCTTAAGTCAAAGTGGGCGGAGCTTAAATCAAAGTGGGAGGAGCTTAAATCAAAGTGGGAGGAGCTTAAGTCAAAGTGGGCGGAGCTTAAATCAAAGCGGGAGGAGCTTAAATCAAAGTGGGAGGAGCTTAAGTCAAAGTGGGCGGAGCTTAAATCAAAGCGGGAGGAGCTTAAATCAAAGTGGGAGGAGCTTAAGTCAAAGTGGGCGGAGCTTAAATCAAAGTGGGAGGAGCTTAAATCAAAGTGGGAGGAGCTTAAATCAAAGTGGGAGGAGCTTAAGTCAAAGTGGGAGGAGCTTAAGTCAAAGTGGGCGGAGCTTAAATCAAAGTGGGAGGAGCTTAAGTCAAAGTGGGCGGAGCTTAAGTCAAAGTGGGAGGAGCTTAAGTCAAAGTGGGAGGAGCTTAGGTTAAAGTGGGCGGGGCTTAAGTCAAAGTGGGAGGAGCTTAAGTCAAAGTGGGCGGAGCTTAAATCAAAGTGGGAGGAGCTTAAGTCAAAGTGGGCGGAGCTTAAACCAAAGTGAGAGGAGCTTAAATCAAAGTGGGAGGAGCTTAAGTCAAAGTGGGCGGAGCTTAAATTAAAGTGGGAGGAGCTTAAGTCAAAGTGGGAGGAGCTTAAATCAAAGTGGGAGGAGCTTAAGTCAAAGTGGGAGGAGCTTAAGTCAAAGTGGGAGGAGCTTAAGTCAAAGTGGGCGGAGCTTAAATCAAAGTGGGCGGAGCTTAAGTCAAAGTGGGAGGGGCTTAAATCAAAGTGGGAGGAGCTTAAATCAAAGTGGGAGGAGCTTAAGTCAAAGTGGGAGGAGCTTAAATCAAAGTGGGAGGAGCTTAAGTCAAAGTGGGCGGAGCTTAAACCAAAGTGGGAGGAGCTTAAATCAAAGTGGGAGGAGCTTAAGTCAAAGTGGGAGGAGCTTAAATCAAAGTGGGGGAAGCTTAAGTCAAAGTGGGAGGAGCTTAAGTCAAAGTGGGAGGAGCTTAAGTCAAAGTGGGCGGAGCTTAAATCAAAGTGGGCGGAGCTTAAGTCAAAGTGGGAGGGGCTTAAATCAAAGTGGGAGGAGCTTAAATCAAAGTGGGAGGAGCTTAAGTCAAAGTGGGCAGAGCTTAAGTCAAAGTGGGAGGAGCTTAAATCAAAGTGGGAGGAGCTTAAGTCAAAGTGGGCGGAGCTTAAACCAAAGTGGGAGGAGCTTAAATCAAAGTGGGAGGAGCTTAAGTCAAAGTGGGCGGAGCTTACATTAAAGTGGGAGGAGCTTAAGTCAAAGTGGGCGGAGCTTAAATCAAAGCGGGAGGAGCTTAAATCAAAGTGGGAGGAGCTTAAGTCAAAGTGGGAGGAGCTTAAGCCAAAGTGGGCGGAGCTTAAATCAAAGTGGGCGGAGCTTGTGTAAAAGTGGGCGGAGCTTAAGTCAAAGTGGGTGGAGCTTAAATCAAAGTGGGAGGAGCTTAAGTCAAAGTGGACGGAGCTTAAGTCAAAGTGGGCGGAGCTTAAGTCAAAGTGGGCGGAGCTTAAGCCAAAGTGGGCGGAGCTTGTGTAAAAGTGGGCGGAGCTTGTGTAAAAGTGGGCGGAGCTTGTGTAAAAGTGGGCGGAGCTTGTATCTAAGTGGGCGGAGCTTAAGTCAAAGTGGGCGGAGCTTGTGTCTAAGTGGGCGGAGCTTAATTCAAAGTGGGCGGAGCTTAAGTCAAAGTGGGCGGAGCTTAAGTTAAAGTGGGCCGAGCTTGTGTCTGAGTGGGCGGATCTTAAGTCAAAGTGGGCGGAGCTTAAGTTAAAGTGGGCGGAGCTAGTGTCTGAGTGGGCGGAGCTTAAGTCAAAGTGGGCGGAGCTTGACTCCGCCCACTTGACTCCGCCCACTCATTAGCATGAAGCTCATTAACATGAAGCTAATTAACATACAGCTCATTAACATACAGCTCATTAACATACAGCTCATTAGCATGAATCTCATTAACATACAGCTCATTAACATACAGCTCATTAACATACACACACAGACACACGTATACACACAGAGACACACACAGCTAATTAACATACAGCTCATTAACATACAGCTCATTAACATACAGCTCATTAGCATGAATCTCATTAACATACAGCTCATTAACATACAGCTCATTAACATACACACACAGACACACGTATACACACAGAGACACACAGCTAATTAACATACAGCTCATTAACATACAGCTCATTAACATACAGCTCATTAACATACAGCTCATTAACATACATAAGCATACACATACTCATACACACACATCCACACATACTCATATCCACATACTCATACACACACATCCACACACATACTCATACACACACATCCACACACATATACACATACTCACACATCCACACACATACTCATACACACATCCACACATACTCATACACACACATCCACACTCATACACATCCACATACACACACTCATACAGCTCATTAACACATATATACACACACACATCCAGTCACACGGTGAGACACATTGAATGTAGACATCCAGTCACACACGCGCACAGACACGTCCAGCAGGTCTGATAATGGTCTGACTGGATTCGCCTCGAAGAGTAGATGTTCTTTGGTGTGTTTGGTGTCCAAAACGGTCATTGCATTCCCCCATAGAGACTCGGGCCGGTAGACGCACTGACACAGAAGAAGAAAAAAAAAAAAAAAAAAAAAAGATTTTGAGGCGGGATTTTTCAAAAATATATTTTCAAAAGGGAAAATTCCTCTCTCTCTCTCTCTCTCTGGACTGAGCCCAGGAATTATTTGCCGCTGCGCATGCCTTTTTTTTTCTTCCTGTTTGTCCTTCACATTGAAAAGTGCAAATTGACCTGCCCGCCTGGGATTCGAACCCAGGACTACAAAGTCTACCTTGCGGCAGACTTACACACTGAGCTAACGAGCCAGTCATACAAACATATAAAAAAAAAAAATCTCGACATCTACTGGCCAGTGTGGAATCGCGGACATTGGCTGTCAGAGAATAGAATCCTATTATCCCATTTCTCTCTTCCTCTAGAATGACCTGTCGTTGTCTGTGTGTGTGTCTGTGTGTGTCTGTCTTTATTGAAATTGACAAGAAATGATGGACAATCACTCCACGCGGGGCTCGATCCTGGGTGGCTGCACGTCTCTCTCTCTGTCTGTCTTCTGAGACACAGGAGGGACTTCCGCATTAGCGGTGTTAGCTTAGCAATCTCGTTGTGTTTTAACTTCAGTTTAACATGACTTCCCGGGCTCGTAGGAAGCTGGCTGACGGCTTAAAATGACCGTGTAGAGTATCCACTCTATCTGAGGTGGGGGAAAATTCCCTGATTTGATTGAAATGCCTGAGGGAGAGGTGTTGAGGGGAGGGAGAGAGGTGTTGAGGAGAGGGAGAGGTGTTGAGGAGAGAGAGAGGTGTTGAGGAGAGGGAGAGGTGTTGAGGAGAGAGAGAGGTGTTGAGGAGAGGGAGAGGTGTTGAGGAGAGGGAGAGGTGTCGAGGAGAGAGAGAGGTGTTGAGGAGAGAGAGAGGTGTTGAGGAGAGAGAGAGGTGTTGAGGAGAGGGAGAGGTGTTGAGGGGAGGGAGAGGGAGAGGTGTTGAGGAGAGAGAGAGGTGTTGAGGAGAGAGGGAGAGGTGTTGAGGAGAGGGAGAGGTGTTGAGGAGAGGGAGAGGTGTTGAGGAGAGGGAGAGGTGTTGAGGAGAGAGAGAGGTGTTGAGGAGAGAGAGAGGGAGAGGTGTTGAGGAGAGGGAGAGGTGTTGAGGAGAGGGAGAGGTGATGAGGAGAGGGAGAGGGAGAGGTGTTGAGGAGAGGGAGAGGTGTTGAGGAGAGGGAGAGGTGTTGAGGAGAGGGAGAGGTGTTGAGGAGAGGGAGAGGTGTTGAGGAGAGAGAGAGGTGTTGAGGAGAGAGAGAGGTGTTGAGGAGAGAGAGAGGTGATGAGGAGAGGGAGAGGTGTTGAGGAGAGAGAGAGGTGATGAGGAGAGGGAGAGGTGTTGAGGAGAGAGAGAGGTGATGAGGAGAGGGAGAGGTGATGAGGAGAGGGAGAGGTGATGAGGAGAGGGAGAGGTGTTGAGGAGAGGGAGAGGTGTTGAGGAGAGAGAGAGGTGTTGAGGAGAGAGAGAGGTGTTGATCGGAGAGAGAGAGGTGATGAGGAGAGGGAGAGGTGTTGAGGAGAGAGAGAGGTGATGAGGAGAGGGAGAGGTGTTGAGGAGAGAGAGAGGTGATGAGGAGAGGGAGAGGTGTTGAGGAGAGGGAGAGGTGTTGAGGGGAGGGAGAGGTGTTGAGGAGAGAGAGAGGTGTTGAGGAGAGGGAGAGGTGTTGAGGAGAGAGAGAGGTGTTGAGGAGAGGGAGAGGTGTTGAGGAGAGAGAGAGGTGATGAGGAGAGGGAGAGGTGATGAGGAGAGGGAGAGGTGTTGAGGGGAGGGAGAGGTGTTGAGGAGAGGGAGAGGTGTTGAGGAGAGGGAGATGTGTTGAGGAGAGAGAGAGGGAGAGGTGTTGAGGGGAGAGAGAGGTGTTGAGGAGAGAGAGAGGTGTTGAGGAGAGAGAGAGGTGTTGAGGAGAGGGAGAGGTGTTGAGGAGAGGGAGAGGTGTTGAGGAGAGGGAGAGGTGTTGAGGAGAGAGAGAGAGGTGTTGAGGAGAGGGAGAGGTGTTGAGGAGAGAGAGAGGTGTTGAGGAGAGAGAGAGGTGTTGAGGAGAGAGAGAGGTGTTGAGGGGAGGGAGAGGTGTTGAGGAGAGAGAGAGGTGTTGAGGAGAGAGAGAGGTGTTGAGGAGAGAGAGAGGTGTTGAGGAGAGAGAGAGGTGATGAGGGGAGGGAGAGGTGTTGAGGAGAGGGAGGGGTGATGAGGAGAGGGAGAGGTGATGAGGAGAGAGAGAGGTGATGAGGAGAGGGAGAGGTGTTGAGGAGAGGGAGAGGTGTTGAGGAGAGGGAGAGGTGTTGAGGAGAGGGAGAGGTGATGAGGAGAGGGAGAGGTGTTGAGGGGAGAGGGAGAGGTGTTGAGGAGAGAGAGAGGTGTTGAGGAGAGGGAGAGGTGTCGAGGAGAGAGAGAGGTGTTGAGGAGAGGGAGAGGTGATGAGGAGAGGGAGAGGTGTTGAGGAGAGGGAGAGGTGTTGAGGGGAGGGAGAGGTGTTGAGGAGAGAGAGAGGTGATGAGGAGAGAGAGAGGTGTTGAGGAGAGAGAGAGGTGTTGAGGAGAGAGAGAGGTGTTGAGGAGAGGGAGAGGTGATGAGGAGAGGGAGAGGTGTTGAGGAGAGGGAGAGGTGTTGAGGTTAAATCAAAGTGGGAGGAGCTTAAACCAAAGTGGGAGGAGCTTAAATCAAAGTGGGAGGAGCTTAAGTCAAAGTGGGAGGAGCTTAAGTCAAAGTGGGAGGAGCTTAAGTCAAAGTGGGAGGAGCTTAAGTCAAAATGGGAGGCGCTTAGGTTAAAGTGGGCGGAGCTTAAGGCAAGTGGGAGGAGCTTAAGTCAAAGTGGGAGGAGCTTAAGTCAAAGTGGGAGGAGCTTAAGTTAAAGTGGGCGGAGCTTAAACCAAAGTGGGAGGAGCTTAAATCAAAGTGGGAGGAGCTTAAGTCAAAGTGGGCGGAGCTTAAATTAAAGTGGGAGGAGCTTAAATCAAAGTGGGAGGAGCTTACGTCAAAGTGGGCGGAGCTTAAGTCAAAGTGGGCGGAGCTTAAATCAAAGTGGGAGGAGCTTAAGTCAAAGTGGGAGGAGCTTAAGTCAAAGTGGGAGGAGCTTAAGTCAAAGTGGGCGGAGCTTAAATCAAAGTGGGCGGAGCTTAAGTCAAAGTGGGCGGAGCTTAAATCAAAGTGGGCTGAGCTTAAGTCAAAGTGGGCGGAGCTTAAACCAAAGTGGGAGGAGCTTAAATCAAAGTGGGAGGAGCTTAAGTCAAAGTGGGCGGAGCTTAAATTAAAGTGGGAGGACCTTAAGTCAAAGTGGGAGGAGCTTAAATCAAAGTGGGAGGAGCTTAAGTCAAAGTGGGCGGAGCTTAAGTGGGAGTGGGAGTGGCTTAGACCGTTAGTGGGCGGAGCTTGTGTCAAAAGTGGGCGGAGCTTGTGTCAAAGTGGGCGGAGCTTAAGTGGGAGTGGGAGTGGCTTAGACATTTAGTGGGCGGAGCTTGTGTCAAAGTGGGAGTGGCTTAATTGATTAATTCCAATTTTCTTTCATTTGCCAACAAACGACCTACCTAGACTGTACGCAGTTGCACCCTAGGATGAAAGCCTAGGATGAAAAACAGAAATCGGTGCCAGAAAGTCCCAGTCACCCAAAAATCGGCACCGTGAAGCGTCACAGGGGTCCGGTCGCGTGCCCCGAGTTTCGAGGCGCTAGCTCAAACGGTCGCTCCGTGGCGCCCCCTTTAATTACGGATTTCGCACTTACGTCAAAGCTCCCCGTTTGGGCCACGAATGGCCGATCAAGCCGAAACTCTGGGTAAACACTTGTCTCACCGAGATGTTCGACATATGTGAAAACCAGACCTCTAGCTCACAGCTAGGAGGGGAGTTATGAATTCTCTGCACTTACGAATGGCCGATCAAGCCGAAACGTTGGGTAAACACTTGTCTCACCAAGATGTTCGACATATGTGAAAACCAGACCTCTAGCTCACTCAGGAGGGGAGTTATAAGTAATGAGCTTAAGTCAAAGTGGGCGGAGCTTAAATCAAAGTGGGCGGAGCTTAAATCAAAGCGGGAGGAGCTAAAATCAAAGTGGGCGGAGCTTAAGTCAAAGTGGGCGGAGCTTAAATCAAAGTGGGAGGAGCTTAAATCAAAGTGGGATGAGCTTAAGTCAAAGTGGGAGGAGCTTAAGTCAAAGTGGGAGGAGCTTAAGTCAAAGTGGGAGGAGCTTAAGTCAAAGTGGGAGGAGCTTAAATCAAAGTGGGAGGAGCTTAAGTCAAAGTGGGCGGAGCTTAAGTCAAAGTGGGCGGAGCTTAAATCAAAGTGGGAGGAGCTTAAATCAAAGTGGGAGGAGCTTAAGTCAAAGTGGGCGGAGCTTAAATCAAAGCGGGAGGAGCTTAAATCAAAGTGGGAGGAGCTTAAGTCAAAGTGGGCGGAGCTTAAATCAAAGCGGGAGGAGCTTAAATCAAAGTGGGAGGAGCTTAAGTCAAAGTGGGCGGAGCTTAAATCAAAGTGGGAGGAGCTTAAATCAAAGTGGGAGGAGCTTAAATCAAAGTGGGAGGAGCTTAAGTCAAAGTGGGAGGAGCTTAAGTCAAAGTGGGCGGAGCTTAAATCAAAGTGGGAGGAGCTTAAGTCAAAGTGGGCGGAGCTTAAGTCAAAGTGGGAGGAGCTTAAGTCAAAGTGGGAGGAGCTTAGGTTAAAGTGGGCGGGGCTTAAGTCAAAGTGGGAGGAGCTTAAGTCAAAGTGGGCGGAGCTTAAATCAAAGTGGGAGGAGCTTAAGTCAAAGTGGGCGGAGCTTAAACCAAAGTGAGAGGAGCTTAAATCAAAGTGGGAGGAGCTTAAGTCAAAGTGGGCGGAGCTTAAATTAAAGTGGGAGGAGCTTAAGTCAAAGTGGGAGGAGCTTAAATCAAAGTGGGAGGAGCTTAAGTCAAAGTGGGAGGAGCTTAAGTCAAAGTGGGAGGAGCTTAAGTCAAAGTGGGCGGAGCTTAAATCAAAGTGGGCGGAGCTTAAGTCAAAGTGGGAGGGGCTTAAATCAAAGTGGGAGGAGCTTAAATCAAAGTGGGAGGAGCTTAAGTCAAAGTGGGAGGAGCTTAAATCAAAGTGGGAGGAGCTTAAGTCAAAGTGGGCGGAGCTTAAACCAAAGTGGGAGGAGCTTAAATCAAAGTGGGAGGAGCTTAAGTCAAAGTGGGCGGAGCTTAAATCAAAGTGGGAGGAGCTTAAATCAAAGTGGGGGGAGCTTAAGTCAAAGTGGGAGGAGCTTAAGTCAAAGTGGGAGGAGCTTAAGTCAAAGTGGGCGGAGCTTAAATCAAAGTGGGCGGAGCTTAAGTCAAAGTGGGAGGGGCTTAAATCGAAGTGGGAGGAGCTTAAATCAAAGTGGGAGGAGCTTAAGTCAAAGTGGGCAGAGCTTAAGTCAAAGTGGGAGGAGCTTAAATCAAAGTGGGAGGAGCTTAAGTCAAAGTGGGCGGAGCTTAAACCAAAGTGGGAGGAGCTTAAATCAAAGTGGGAGGAGCTTAAGTCAAAGTGGGCGGAGCTTACATTAAAGTGGGAGGAGCTTAAGTCAAAGTGGGCGGAGCTTAAATCAAAGTGGGAGGAGCTTAAATCAAAGTGGGAGGAGCTTAAGTCAAAGTGGGAGGAGCTTAAGTCAAAGTGGGCGGAGCTTAAATCAAAGTGGGCGGCGCTTAAGTCAAAGTGGGCGGAGCTTAAATCAAAGTGGGAGGAGCTTAAGTCAAAGTGGGCGGAGCTTAAGCCAAAGTGGGCGGAGCTTGTGTAAAAGTGGGCGGAGCTTGTGTAAAAGTGGGCGGAGCTTAAGTCAAAGTGGGTGGAGCTTAAATCAAAGTGGGAGGAGCTTAAGTCAAAGTGGACGGAGCTTAAGTCAAAGTGGGCGGAGCTTAAGTCAAAGTGGGCGGAGCTTAAGCCAAAGTGGGCGGAGCTTGTGTAAAAGTGGGCGGAGCTTGTGTAAAAGTGGGCGGAGCTTGTGTAAAAGTGGGCGGAGCTTGTATCTAAGTGGGCGGAGCTTAAGTCAAAGTGGGCGGAGCTTGTGTCTAAGTGGGCGGAGCTTAATTCAAAGTGGGCGGAGCTTAAGTCAAAGTGGGCGGAGCTTAAGTTAAAGTGGGCGGAGCTTGTGTCTGAGTGGGCGGATCTTAAGTCAAAGTGGGCGGAGCTTAAGTTAAAGTGGGCGGAGCTAGTGTCTGAGTGGGCGGAGCTTAAGTCAAAGTGGGCGGAGCTTGACTCCGCCCACTTGACTCCGCCCACTCATTAGCATGAAGCTCATTAACATGAAGCTAATTAACATACAGCTCATTAACATACAGCTCATTAACATACAGCTCATTAGCATGAATCTCATTAACATACAGCTCATTAACATACAGCTCATTAACATACACACACAGACACACGTATACACACAGAGACACACACAGCTAATTAACATACAGCTCATTAACATACAGCTCATTAACATACAGCTCATTAGCATGAATCTCATTAACATACAGCTCATTAACATACAGCTCATTAACATACACACACAGACACACGTATACACACAGAGACACACAGCTAATTAACATACAGCTCATTAACATACAGCTCATTAGCATGAATCTCATTAACATGAAGCTCATTAACATACAGCTCATTAACATACAGCTCATTAACATACACACACACGTATACACACAGAGACACACACAGCTCATTAACATACAGCTCATTAACATACAGCTCATTAACATACAGCTCATTAACATACATAAGCATACACATACTCATACACACACATCCACACATACTCATATCCACATACTCATACACACACATCCACACACATACTCATACACACACATCCACACACATATACACATACTCACACATCCACACACATACTCATACACACATCCACACATACTCATACACACACATCCACACTCATACACATCCACACACTCATACAGCTCATTAACACATATATACACACACACATCCAGTCACACGGTGAGACACATTGAATGTAGACATCCAGTCACACACGCGCACAGACACGTCCAGCAGGTCTGATAATGGTCTGACTGGATTCGCCTCGAAGAGTAGATGTTCTTTGGTGTGTTTGGTGTCCAAAACGGTCATTGCATTCCCCCATAGAGACTCGGGCCGGTAGACGCACTGACACAGAAGAAGAAAAAAAAAAAAAAAAAAAAAAGATTTTGAGGCGGGATTTTTCAAAAATATATTTTCAAAAGGGAAAATTCCTCTCTCTCTCTCTCTCTCTCTCTGGACTGAGCCCAGGAATTATTTGCCGCTGCGCATGCCTTTTTTTTTCTTCCTGTTTGTCCTTCACATTGAAAAGTGCAAATTGACCTGCCCGCCTGGGATTCGAACCCAGGACTACAAAGTCTACCTTGCGGCAGACTTACACACTGAGCTAACGAGCCAGTCATACAAACATATAAAAAAAAAAAATCTCGACATCTACTGGCCAGTGTGGAATCGCGGACATTGGCTGTCAGAGAATAGAATCCTATTATCCCATTTCTCTCTTCCTCTAGAATGACCTGTCGTTGTCTGTGTGTGTGTCTGTGTGTGTCTGTCTTTATTGAAATTGACAAGAAATGATGGACAATCACTCCACGCGGGGCTCGATCCTGGGTGGCTGCACGTCTCTCTCTCTGTCTGTCTTCTGAGACACAGGAGGGACTTCCGCATTAGCGGTGTTAGCTTAGCAATCTCGTTGTGTTTTAACTTCAGTTTAACATGACTTCCCGGGCTCGTAGGAAGCTGGCTGACGGCTTAAAATGACCGTGTAGAGTATCCACTCTATCTGAGGTGGGGGAAAATTCCCTGATTTGATTGAAATGCCTGAGGGAGAGGTGTTGAGGAGAGGGAGAGGTGATGAGGAGAGGGAGAGGTGTTGAGGGGAGGGAGAGGTGTTGAGGAGAGGGAGAGGTGTTGAGGAGAGGGAGATGTGTTGAGGAGAGAGAGAGGGAGAGGTGTTGAGGAGAGAGAGAGGTGTTGAGCAGAGGTAGAGGTGTTGAGGAGAGAGAGAGGTGTTGAGGAGAGAGAGAGGTGTTGAGGGGAGGGAGAGGTGTTGAGGAGAGAGAGAGGTGTTGAGGAGAGAGAGAGGTGTTGAGGAGAGAGAGAGGTGTTGAGGAGAGAGAGAGGTGATGAGGGGAGGGAGAGGTGTTGAGGAGAGGGAGGGGTGATGAGGAGAGGGAGAGGTGATGAGGAGAGAGAGAGGTGATGAGGAGAGGGAGAGGTGTTGAGGAGAGGGAGAGGTGTTGAGGAGAGGGAGAGGTGTTGAGGAGAGGGAGAGGTGATGAGGAGAGGGAGAGGTGTTGAGGGGAGAGGGAGAGGTGTTGAGGAGAGAGAGAGGTGTTGAGGAGAGGGAGAGGTGTCGAGGAGAGAGAGAGGTGTTGAGGAGAGAGAGAGGTGTCGAGGAGAGGGAGAGGTGTTGAGGAGAGGGAGAGGTGATGAGGAGAGGGAGAGGTGTTGAGGAGAGGGAGAGGTGTTGAGGGGAGGGAGAGGTGTTGAGGAGAGAGAGAGGTGTTGAGGAGAGAGAGAGGTGATGAGGAGAGAGAGAGGTGTTGAGGAGAGAGAGAGGTGTTGAGGGGAGAGAGAGGTGATGAGGAGAGAGAGAGGTGATGAGGGGAGAGAGAGGTGTTGAGGGGAGAGAGAGGTGTTGAGGAGAGGGAGAGGTGTTGAGGGGAGAGAGAGGTGTTGAGGAGAGAGAGAGGGAGAGGTGATGAGGAGAGAGAGAGGTGTTGAGGTTAAATCAAAGTGGGAGGAGCTTAAATCAAAGTGGGAGGAGCTTAAGTCAAAGTGGGCGGAGCTTAAACCAAAGTGGGAGGAGCTTAAATCAAAGTGGGAGGAGCTTAAGTCAAAGTGGGAGGAGCTTAAGTCAAAGTGGGAGGAGCTTAAGTCAAAGTGGGAGGAGCTTAAGTCAAAATGGGAGGCGCTTAGGTTAAAGTGGGCGGAGCTTAAGGCAAGTGGGAGGAGCTTAAGTCAAAGTGGGAGGAGCTTAAGTCAAAGTGGGAGGAGCTTAAGTTAAAGTGGGCGGAGCTTAAACCAAAGTGGGAGGAGCTTAAATCAAAGTGGGAGGAGCTTAAGTCAAAGTGGGCGGAGCTTAAATTAAAGTGGGAGGAGCTTAAATCAAAGTGGGAGGAGCTTACGTCAAAGTGGGCGGAGCTTAAGTCAAAGTGGGCGGAGCTTAAATCAAAGTGGGAGGAGCTTAAGTCAAAGTGGGAGGAGCTTAAGTCAAAGTGGGAGGAGCTTAAGTCAAAGTGGGCGGAGCTTAAATCAAAGTGGGCGGAGCTTAAGTCAAAGTGGGCGGAGCTTAAATCAAAGTGGGCGGAGCTTAAGTCAAAGTGGGCGGAGCTTAAACCAAAGTGGGAGGAGCTTAAATCAAAGTGGGAGGAGCTTAAGTCAAAGTGGGCGGAGCTTAAATTAAAGTGGGAGGACCTTAAGTCAAAGTGGGAGGAGCTTAAATCAAAGTGGGAGGAGCTTAAGTCAAAGTGGGCGGAGCTTAAGTGGGAGTGGGAGTGGCTTAGACATTTAGTGGGCGGAGCTTGTGTCAAAGTGGGAGTGGCTTAATTGATTAATTCCAATTTTCTTTCATTTGCCAACAAACGACCTACCTAGACTGTACGCAGTTGCACCCTAGGATGAAAGCCTAGGATGAAAAACAGAAATCGGTGCCAGAAAGTCCCAGTCACCCAAAAATCGGCACCGTGAAGCGTCACAGGGGTCCGGTCGCGTGCCCCGAGTTTCGAGGCGCTAGCTCAAACGGTCGCTCCGTGGCGCCCCCTTTAATTACGGATTTCGCACTTACGTCAAAGCTCCCCGTTTGGGCCACGAATGGCCGATCAAGCCGAAACTCTGGGTAAACACTTGTCTCACCGAGATGTTCGACATATGTGAAAACCAGACCTCTAGCTCACAGCTAGGAGGGGAGTTATGAATTCTCTGCACTTACGAATGGCCGATCAAGCCGAAACGTTGGGTAAACACTTGTCTCACCAAGATGTTCGACATATGTGAAAACCAGACCTCTAGCTCACTCAGGAGGGGAGTTATAAGTAATGAGCTTAAGTCAAAGTGGGCGGAGCTTAAATCAAAGTGGGCGGAGCTTAAATCAAAGCGGGAGGAGCTAAAATCAAAGTGGGCGGAGCTTAAGTCAAAGTGGGCGGAGCTTAAATCAAAGTGGGAGGAGCTTAAATCAAAGTGGGATGAGCTTAAGTCAAAGTGGGAGGAGCTTAAGTCAAAGTGGGAGGAGCTTAAGTCAAAGTGGGAGGAGCTTAAGTCAAAGTGGGAGGAGCTTAAATCAAAGTGGGAGGAGCTTAAGTCAAAGTGGGCGGAGCTTAAGTCAAAGTGGGCGGAGCTTAAATCAAAGTGGGAGGAGCTTAAATCAAAGTGGGAGGAGCTTAAGTCAAAGTGGGCGGAGCTTAAATCAAAGCGGGAGGAGCTTAAATCAAAGTGGGAGGAGCTTAAGTCAAAGTGGGCGGAGCTTAAATCAAAGCGGGAGGAGCTTAAATCAAAGTGGGAGGAGCTTAAGTCAAAGTGGGCGGAGCTTAAATCAAAGTGGGAGGAGCTTAAATCAAAGTGGGAGGAGCTTAAATCAAAGTGGGAGGAGCTTAAGTCAAAGTGGGAGGAGCTTAAGTCAAAGTGGGCGGAGCTTAAATCAAAGTGGGAGGAGCTTAAGTCAAAGTGGGCGGAGCTTAAGTCAAAGTGGGAGGAGCTTAAGTCAAAGTGGGAGGAGCTTAGGTTAAAGTGGGCGGGGCTTAAGTCAAAGTGGGAGGAGCTTAAGTCAAAGTGGGCGGAGCTTAAATCAAAGTGGGAGGAGCTTAAGTCAAAGTGGGCGGAGCTTAAACCAAAGTGAGAGGAGCTTAAATCAAAGTGGGAGGAGCTTAAGTCAAAGTGGGCGGAGCTTAAATTAAAGTGGGAGGAGCTTAAGTCAAAGTGGGAGGAGCTTAAATCAAAGTGGGAGGAGCTTAAGTCAAAGTGGGAGGAGCTTAAGTCAAAGTGGGAGGAGCTTAAGTCAAAGTGGGCGGAGCTTAAATCAAAGTGGGCGGAGCTTAAGTCAAAGTGGGAGGGGCTTAAATCAAAGTGGGAGGAGCTTAAATCAAAGTGGGAGGAGCTTAAGTCAAAGTGGGAGGAGCTTAAATCAAAGTGGGAGGAGCTTAAGTCAAAGTGGGCGGAGCTTAAACCAAAGTGGGAGGAGCTTAAATCAAAGTGGGAGGAGCTTAAGTCAAAGTGGGCGGAGCTTAAATCAAAGTGGGAGGAGCTTAAATCAAAGTGGGGGGAGCTTAAGTCAAAGTGGGAGGAGCTTAAGTCAAAGTGGGAGGAGCTTAAGTCAAAGTGGGCGGAGCTTAAATCAAAGTGGGCGGAGCTTAAGTCAAAGTGGGAGGGGCTTAAATCAAAGTGGGAGGAGCTTAAATCAAAGTGGGAGGAGCTTAAGTCAAAGTGGGCAGAGCTTAAGTCAAAGTGGGAGGAGCTTAAATCAAAGTGGGAGGAGCTTAAGTCAAAGTGGGCGGAGCTTAAACCAAAGTGGGAGGAGCTTAAATCAAAGTGGGAGGAGCTTAAGTCAAAGTGGGCGGAGCTTACATTAAAGTGGGAGGAGCTTAAGTCAAAGTGGGCGGAGCTTAAATCAAAGTGGGAGGAGCTTAAATCAAAGTGGGAGGAGCTTAAGTCAAAGTGGGAGGAGCTTAAGTCAAAGTGGGCGGAGCTTAAATCAAAGTGGGCGGCGCTTAAGTCAAAGTGGGCGGAGCTTAAATCAAAGTGGGAGGAGCTTAAATCAAAGTGGGAGGAGCTTAAGTCAAAGTGGGCGGAGCTTAAGCCAAAGTGGGCGGAGCTTGTGTAAAAGTGGGCGGAGCTTGTGTAAAAGTGGGCGGAGCTTAAGTCAAAGTGGGTGGAGCTTAAATCAAAGTGGGAGGAGCTTAAGTCAAAGTGGACGGAGCTTAAGTCAAAGTGGGCGGAGCTTAAGTCAAAGTGGGCGGAGCTTAAGCCAAAGTGGGCGGAGCTTGTGTAAAAGTGGGCGGAGCTTGTGTAAAAGTGGGCGGAGCTTGTGTAAAAGTGGGCGGAGCTTGTATCTAAGTGGGCGGAGCTTAAGTCAAAGTGGGCGGAGCTTGTGTCTAAGTGGGCGGAGCTTAATTCAAAGTGGGCGGAGCTTAAGTCAAAGTGGGCGGAGCTTAAGTTAAAGTGGGCGGAGCTTGTGTCTGAGTGGGCGGATCTTAAGTCAAAGTGGGCGGAGCTTAAGTTAAAGTGGGCGGAGCTAGTGTCTGAGTGGGCGGAGCTTAAGTCAAAGTGGGCGGAGCTTGACTCCGCCCACTTGACTCCGCCCACTCATTAACATGAAGCTAATTAACATACAGCTCATTAACATACAGCTCATTAACATACAGCTCATTAGCATGAATCTCATTAACATACAGCTCATTAACATACAGCTCATTAACATACACACACAGACACACGTATACACACAGAGACACACACAGCTAATTAACATACAGCTCATTAACATACAGCTCATTAACATACAGCTCATTAACATACAGCTCATTAGCATGAATCTCATTAACATACAGCTCATTAACATACAGCTCATTAACATACACACACAGACACACGTATACACACAGAGACACACAGCTAATTAACATACAGCTCATTAACATACAGCTCATTAGCATGAATCTCATTAACATGAAGCTCATTAACATACAGCTCATTAACATACAGCTCATTAACATACACACACACGTATACACACAGAGACACACACAGCTCATTAACATACAGCTCATTAACATACAGCTCATTAACATACAGCTCATTAACATACATAAGCATACACATACTCATACACACACATCCACACATACTCATATCCACATACTCATACACACACATCCACACACATACTCATACACACACATCCACACACATATACACATACTCACACATCCACACACATACTCATACACACATCCACACATACTCATACACACACATCCACACTCATACACATCCACATACACACACTCATACAGCTCATTAACACATATATACACACACACATCCAGTCACACGGTGAGACACATTGAATGTAGACATCCAGTCACACACGCGCACAGACACGTCCAGCAGGTCTGATAATGGTCTGACTGGATTCGCCTCGAAGAGTAGATGTTCTTTGGTGTGTTTGGTGTCCAAAACGGTCATTGCATTCCCCCATAGAGACTCGGGCCGGTAGACGCACTGACACAGAAGAAGAAAAAAAAAAAAAAAAAAAAACATTTTGAGGCGGGATTTTTCAAAAATATATTTTCAAAAGGGAAAATTCCTCTCTCTCTCTCTCTCTCTCTCTCTCTGGACTGAGCCCAGGAATTATTTGCCGCTGCGCATGCCTTTTTTTTTTCTTCCTGTTTGTCCTTCACATTGAAAAGTGCAAATTGACCTGCCCGCCTGGGATTCGAACCCAGGACTACAAAGTCTACCTTGCGGCAGACTTACACACTGAGCTAACGAGCCAGTCATACAAACATATAAAAAAAAAAAATCTCGACATCTACTGGCCAGTGTGGAATCGCGGACATTGGCTGTCAGAGAATAGAATCCTATTATCCCATTTCTCTCTTCCTCTAGAATGACCTGTCGTTGTCTGTGTGTGTGTCTGTGTGTGTCTGTCTTTATTGAAATTGACAAGAAATGATGGACAATCACTCCACGCGGGGCTCGATCCTGGGTGGCTGCACGTCTCTCTCTCTGTCTGTCTTCTGAGACACAGGAGGGACTTCCGCATTAGCGGTGTTAGCTTAGCAATCTCGTTGTGTTTTAACTTCAGTTTAACATGACTTCCCGGGCTCGTAGGAAGCTGGCTGACGGCTTAAAATGACCGTGTAGAGTATCCACTCTATCTGAGGTGGGGGAAAATTCCCTGATTTGATTGAAATGCCTGAGGGAGAGGTGTTGAGGAGAGGGAGAGGTGTTGAGGAGAGGGAGAGGTGTTGAGGAGAGGGAGAGGTGTTGAGGAGAGGGAGAGGTGTTGAGGAGAGGGAGAGAGGTGTTGAGGGGAGGGAGAGAGGTGTTGAGGAGAGAGAGAGGTGTTGAGGAGAGGGAGAGGTGATGAGGAGAGAGAGAGGTGATGAGGAGAGAGAGAGGTGTTGAGGAGAGGGAGAGGTGTTGAGGAGAGGGAGAGGTGTTGAGGAGAGAGAGAGGTGTTGAGGAGAGGGAGAGGTGTGGAGGAGAGGGAGAGGTGTTGAGGAGAGGGAGAGGTGTTGAGGGGAGAGAGAGGTGATGAGGAGAGAGAGAGGGAGAGGTGTTGAGGAGAGGGAGAGGTGATGAGGAGAGGGAGAGGTGTTGAGGGGAGAGAGAGGTGATGAGGAGAGAGAGAGGTGATGAGGAGAGGGAGAGGTGATGAGGAGAGGGAGAGGTGTTGAGGGGAGGGAGAGGTGTTGGGGAGAGGGAGAGGTGTTCAGCAGAGGTAAACAAACAAACATTATAAATAACTAAATAAGTTTAGTTATTATATACGGGGCGGCTGTGGCGCAGGAGGTAGAGCCGGCGTCTAATGATCGCAAGGTTGGCAGATCGGCGGTTCGAGCCCCGGCTGGCCCAGGTCGAAGTGTCCTTGGGCAAGACACTGAACCCCAAATTGCTCCCAGTGAGCGGGGCCGGCGCCTTGCATGGCAGCTTGCCGCCATTGGTGTGTGAATGTGTGTGTGAATGGGTGAATGAGAGGCCGTTGTAAAACGTTTTGGATAAAGGCGCTATATAAGTGCAGTGCATTTATAGTAGTGTTGGTACCAGGCCCAGGCTTGTTATAGTAGTGTTGGTACCAGGCCCAGACAAGAGGGTTGCAATAACAACGTTGTTGCAGTCAGTCAATATTATACTGTATCTGTATCTGTATCTGTGTTGGTGTATGATGATGTATTTGATCTCTTGGAGCAGAGCACATTGTGTACATTGTGTGTCACTATCTGGACATCTGGCTGGCTGGCTGGCTGGTGACACACACGTACTGTGGGCTACGTTTCTTTTTTTAAAGTGACGACCGGAAATTTAGAAAAACAAGAAACAACAATTAAATAATTAAATAAATAAAAGTTTATGCACCGAGCCTCTGAAGCACGTATTCACACACACACACACACACACACACACACACAGACACACACACACACACACACACACAGCACTCACACTCACACACACACACATCCAGACGCATGCTGTGAACACACAGACAGCCAGAGTGGGTAGGAGGTCCACAGGAAACAGGCTCCCTCGTGGATGGCACTTCCAGGATGGGGTGGGGGGGGGGGGGGGGGCACGGTCAGGTCCATCAGGTGGGGGGGGGTCAGGCAGGGAGGGAGGTCCATGGTCAAGTCCATCAGGTGGGGAGGCAGAGAGGGTCAGAGGCCAGGGGGGGGGGCAGGGAGGGTCTGGCAGGTGAGTACGGGTGGGGGGGGGGTTATGGTGGGGCACAACCTTCTCTCAACCCCTTCCCCTTAGAACAATCACCCAACAGGAACAGGAACAGGAAGTGGTCTGGAGGGCAGCTTCCTTCAGCTGGACGGGGAGGGAGGGGGGAGGGAGGGAGGGAGGGAGGGAGGGAGGGAGGGAGGGCGGGAGGGAGGGGGGAGGGAGGGAGAGGGGGGGGGGAGGGAGAGAGACAACAAAGAGACAGAGAGGACAGAGACGGGGGAGAGAGGGGGAGAAACGGGGTTGGGGAGGGAGAACTTCCAGACTGGTCAGGCCCTCACATCCTGTGTGTGTGTGTGTGTGTGTGTGTGTCTGTGTGTGTGTGTGTGGGTGTCTGCCTGTGTGTGTGTGTGTGTGTGTTGTGTGTGTGTGAGTGCTTGCGTGTGTGTGTGTCTGTGTGTGCGTGCATGTTTGTGTGTTGGCTGTGTGTGCGTGTGTGTGTGTGTGTGCGTGGCCTTCCCTTTCAAGCCCAATGACGACAGACGCAGTTTAAAAAAAAAAAGAGGAAAGAGAGGAAAAGACCTCTCTCTCTCTCTCTCTCTCTCTCTCTCTCTCTCTCTCTCTCTCTCTCTCTTCCCCGAATCTCAACAACATCCAGGAAGAAAAAAAATCCTCCAAGTTTTAAAGTTCAGTTGTTTGTCTCTCAACAACATCCAGAGCGGGGCGGTTATTAAGAAGCTGTTAGCGCTGCTGCCAACCCGACGTCTGACTGCAATGTCTCACTATTGCTGTTCCTGCTCCTACTCTCAGCCTAACTTAAGAATGCGGAGCAGGCGTGCGGCATTGAGAGCAGTGCAGCCCCCCATACCTCATTCCTCTGCCCCTCATAGCACAAAGAGAAGCATCTGGCACATGACAACGATGTCTGATGAGGGACGCATGTTGCCACCCGCCGTGGCCCCCCCACCCCGCTTTTAAGATGCGGCGGGGAGCTACTGCCCCCCGTAAGCCGACACCGGGCCTACGCGTGGCCGGGCCTAGACTAGAGAGTCTCCTTGCTTCTTTGCTTTCCTCCCACTTGCGGACTCCCGTCTGTCCTCGGCTGCTAATGTCCCTCACACCTCCCCTCTCCGCGGAGAGACGGGACGCAGTGTGTGTTATTAATACTATTGTTAACTGCGGACTCAAGGCTGGGGCCTCTCTGAGTCAGCTCATCAAGTTACAGGTGGGCTATAGTGTACACAACAACACATAACAGTGAAATTGCCAATCCCCGCTTTATATAATGTCATCTATTAATAGCATGGAATACTTTGGCCACTTATGGTTGGATAGATGGATGGCTTGGGGAAATGCTGAATCGTCATGACGACAGCGGCCTAGTTATGGGGCCGAGGCCTGGAACTAACATGATGTGGTCCGTGTGTTGACTGCTGCTGGAGTTGTTATTACAGAAACGTTTTTTGGGTATTTTCACAGAAAAAATACAACTTTATTAATGTTTTAATCGGTCTCCCTTGAAGCTGCGCGATACAAGCCATGGCTGACAGGGGTATACCTCCCTCTGGTGGACGGCCACGGTACTACATCCAGGCCCAGGAGAGTTTTTTTTATAGACAGCAGCTATCAATATGGGGATTTAAAATAAGCCTATAAATGAGAAACAGGGCAGCATGATCCCTTTTCGAGAGAAACTAAAACCACATAATATCCAAGTCATTACTCAACTGCTGATGTGTCTGCAATAAATAAGTATTTGGTAATTATGTGAAATTTGTTATTGTTCTATGTGCAAGAAAAATACTTCTGGGCAATAACAGTTTCTTTCTTTTCTAGTTATCTTTGTATGTGGTATTTTATTGTATCTGTCAATGATCAAAACACATTTCCCATAAGAAATTATAATTAATCAGGGTATATCTTGAGGTTAATTTCAATACCTTTCTAAGACTTTTTAAAGACTGTATCAATATTTTTCCAGACCTCACCGCCACTTCGAGCTGTAACCGTTGACAGCAGTGACACCTTTAAGTTAACAGTTTTAGTTTGCAATAGACTAGACCACAATCATACAACAGAATTTCCGGTTCATCTTTGTTTTTTAATAAAACTAATAAATTCACGAACTTTTACTAAAGGTTTTTAGGACTCAAACTCTTTGGACAGAGTCTAATTCAGAAAAATACCTACAAAATAAAATCGTGCTAAGACTTTTTTTAAGGGTCTTGATTTTCCCAAAATGTATTTATCAACTTTTAATACTTTTCAAGACACCGCGGATACCCTGTTAATGCTGACTGATTCTTCAATTATTAAAGAATGTTGACGGGGACAAGTTGTACGAAACAAAAATGCTTTTATTTCAGCGGGACAGGTTGGTAAAAAGAAACAATCACAACATTACAAATGTTACTGTGTACGTGTAGGAACACCGTTACGCTTTCATACAATTTGAAAAACAAAAACTACAGAAAAAAAATTCCTCAGAAAAAAAAAAAAACCCCAAGACGACCAAACGCTGTGGTCCAACAACTGGTAGAAACATCTAGAAGACAGACAGGCTTCTGGTGGACCTTTGGCGTAGAAAATCAGGGGGTGGACACACTCTGTAGCAGTGTAATGTTGTCTCCTTTCAGCATGATCCTCCCTGAGAGAGAGAGGGAAGGAGGGAGAGATGCAGAGAGAGAGAGTGAGAGAGAGAGAGGGAAGGAGGGAGAGATGCAGAGAGAGAGAGTGAGAGAGAGGGAAGGAGGGAGAGATGCAGAGAGAGAGAGTGAGAGAGAGAGATGGAAGGAGGGAGAGATGCAGAGAGAGAGAGGGAAGGAGGGAGAGATGCAGAGAGAGAGAGAGGGAAGGAGGGAGAGATGCAGAGAGAGAGAGAGAGAGAGAGAGAGAGAGAGAGAGAGGGAGAGAGAGATGCAGAGAGAGAGAGAACACCATAGCATTATGTTTTTGTAACAGAAAGCAGTTGAAGTCTGGAGTTGTTGGGATAAATTCTGTCACTTCCTGTTTCACTCTTCAGTATTTAAATGTTACTGATGAACATGACCCAGCTGTGGAACGTGCACGACACGCTACGAGGTTCAGGGTTCAGGGTTCCCCCCTGGATTTTTGAACAGCTTGGCGCTAGACTGTATTATCAAAAACCAACCAACTCACATCAAAATGCACCCCCCCCCCTCCAAGCTAAAACAAGGAACATCATTACACCTAAATGTTTAACAACAACGTCATCGCCGATCCATAATAGTAGTTCCTCTATCATTACTAAATATATTGTTTAATTTGCCCTGAAATGTTGACATAATAGTTCTGCCAAGTTCACAGTGGGCTGCTCTTCCGTTCTTTGGGGAGAACCCAGGGGGGTATTCCATTAATGTCACTAAAGGAAAATCCAGGCTTATTTTTGATAGATCTCACGAAACTTATCAAAATAAACCTGGATTTTCTTTTAGTGACATTAATGGAATACCCCCCCGAAGGTGTGTTTACACCAACATGCAAATCATACAACCAGAGGTGCAGACAGTGACAGACAGGAAGTCTTACCCAGGGGCTTCCTGTTCTTGGTCTTCATGTGGACTTCCTCAGCATCATCTAGGACCAGGTTCATGTACTCATCAAAACCCTGAGGGAGACAGAGAGGGGGGGAGACAGGTAGAGAGAGGGAGGGAGACAGGTAGACAGAGAGAGGGAGACAGGGAGAGAGAGGGAAGGAGACAGGTAGACAGAGAGAGGGAGACAGGGAGAGAGAGGGAAGGAGACAGGTAGAGAGAGAGAGAGACAGGTAGAGAGAGGGAGGGAGACAGGTAGGGAGGGGGCACAAACAGCCTGGTGAATCCACTGGCCCCCTTGTCTTACCACAACATCACATCATTTGCAGATCGAAACATCCACCCTACTTTGGCCATGCACAGTCAACGTCTGTGCGCACCCATGCAGCCTTGCCTGAAGGAGATCATTGCTCAGCTGATTTCGACTAAAGATGACTGTGTTTGCAGCCAGTGGTAAGTAAGTAAAGCTTTATTTATATAAATAATGTGCTATATTTAGCACCTTTCTTAGAGGAAAGTGGTGTTATTTCAGTGGCTTGTGAGCCCCAGACATGCTGGAAACCTAGAGATTGGGGTCACCAAGTGAGAGGAGTCTCTCTAATAACATGAGACTAATTAGAATAATTAATATATTATGCTACGGTGTCTGGATACCAGAACAACATGTGACGTTAGAATTATAAGGTTCTATCTCCATTTTTGTCAAAATTGAGTTTTTTTTTTTTTTACATAATCTGATCCATTAGGTGTTTATTAATGCCTGTGTGGTGTTATTTTTAAAATGTTGACATTTTTGAGTTAGTGATTAATAAAATACAACGGTTCCATCTCACAGAACATAATGGAATGTAAAAAACTTTTACGCTCAATATCTCTGAACTGCCCTAAACGGAGATAGAACCTTCTCATTCTAAACGGAGATAGAACCTTCTCATTCTAAACGGAGATAGAACCTTCTCATTCTAAACGGAGATAGAACCTTCTCATTCTAAACGGAGATAGAACCTTCTCATTCTAAACGGAGATAGAACCTTCTCATTCTAAACGGAGATAGAACCTTCTCATTCTAAACGGAGATAGAACCTTATCATTCTAAACGGAGATAGAACCGTATCCTTCTGAGCTCAGGAACAGGAGGAGAACTTGGAGGAGGAAGACTTACGATGATGCAGCCCTCTATCCTCATGTTCACCTGCTCATACAGCCACACCTGGATCCTGGAGCGCTGAGAGAAGAAGGGGGGGCAGGATGGGGTTGAAACGTCTGAACGTTTTAAAATCTGTTCTCTCATAACTTACGTACATAATAATAAAAAAAGAGTACAACGCAGAACTTTGAACTTGACTGATGGTTGGGTAATTAACAACACGCTGGAGAGAAATTGCTGGGAAAATTAAATACTTACGTTTTGTAGATACCTGAAAATGAGATTCTGGTAGACAGAGGGTTAAGGAAACTCAAGCAAATTCACAAAACACTAAAAAATAAATCTAAGCTTGACATTTTTATTTTCTCACTATGCTCCTCTTACTGTATTTTTTTAATGCTATAGGCCTATGTAAAGCACCTTGCCATAACTGCATACAGAAAAATGGCTGCATGGCTAAGCCAACCATGTCTCTATACAATACACACATCTCTGAATAATATGTTTGCTAAAACAAACAGCTGATATATCTTTCTTTATTCATTGTCTTATTATGTTGTTAAATGTTTATCTATTTATTTTCTACATATGTATATATGCCATTTCCCCCCCTTTCCCCTTACTATCCTTTTCCTGTATTGTTTACATGTGCTGCTCTACAAATAAGGGTTATTATTATTATTATTATTATTATTATCATTACCAGTAAACGCGCCTTGCTGCCTTCATGGACAGATAAGCAGCTAGAATAGGCTAACGTTAGCATAGCATCATCACAGTTAGAATAGGCTAACGTTAGCGTAGCATCATCAACACAGCTAGAATAGGCTAACGTTAGCTTAGCATCATCAACACAGACTGAACCGCTCGTATAAAGCATCACCGTGGTTAAAGGATACGATGGGCTGCACCATCACCTTCTGCACCTTCTGGCCCTGGCCTCTGTACGCCATCACACCGCTGGTCCACAGGTATATGTATGTATAACAGGTTTATAACACAACTTTCTCACCACAGAGCGACAGATAAACGAGATCCTCACGTTGGTGTTTCTCAATGGCGTCAATGGCGGGCACCGGGTTTGCGCATGCGCAAAGCGTAATGTGCTACGAGGGTCACAGCGCCACCGATGGGGTGGGAGGTAGTTACTGCACCCCCCGTCCACCAACGAGGGTCATAGCGCCGCCCATGGGTGTGATGTAGTTACTGCACCCCCCCCCCCCGTCCACCAACGAGGTGTCATAGCGCCGCCCATGGGTGTGAGGTAGTTACTGCACCCCCCCCCCCCCCCGTCCACCAACGAGGGTCATAGCGCCGCCCCGTGGGTTATCAGGGGTTTCACATCAAACAGAGAACGCCATAGAGATGAGACCCAAATCACCTTTTCTCTACATACTCATATTCTCACAACAGTACTTAACTGTGTATAGTAACTGTGTATAGTTATCGATGGGATGCCTGTTCTTCTTTTCTGTTTACCTCAGTGTGGGTTGTATGAGAGACTGAACGATGTAAATAATAAAAAAACAAGTTGTGTTTATGAGATATTGGTCTGTGTGTCATTGTTTTCTGTCAGGGGGTTGTAATGTATACAGTTGAGGCAGACTGTCATATTCTAGCTGCACCATATTCACTATAATATTCTCATGCAAGCTGATTATCTGTTAATCTATCTCTCTGAATTTCACTCCCTTACGAAATATAACTGTAGACATTAATTACTTAATTAAATTTTAATTTTAAAATAATAATAATTTTTAAATGAATTTTTTATTAATTAATTTTAATTTTAATTGCCATTTAGCAGACGCCTTTATCCAAAGCGACTTACAATTACGAATTACAGGGACATTCCCCCTGGAGTAACTGAGGGCTAAGTGCCTTACCCAAGGGCACACTAGTAGTGGTGTGGCTTCAGGCGGGATTTGAACTCACAACCTTCCGATCCCAAGTCCAACTCACTATCCACTCGACCACCACTACCCCCTCACCTAGACATGATACTGTTATATCATACATATACTGACTGGTACTGTCGCCGTTGGTCGAGGGGGTGCAGTAACTACCTCACTGTTGTGAGAATATGAGTATGTAGAGAAAAGGGTGTCCTCAATCTTTTCTGAAAATACTCTTTAATTGCTTGCTTTAAAAAACGTTGAGATGAGTTGAGCATGACATTTCAAACATACTGCTGGGCCCTATTCCACAAAGCTCGATAAAGTTCTAAGCCTCGATAAAGTTCTAAGCCTCGAAAATGTTAGCTTGCGTTCGGTGCCATCAATGTGGCTCAAATAATTCGCTGCTTGGTTGAGCTCCTTCTGAGTCAGATATAATTAGCCTGGTCCCGACCAGGCTAAAACACAGGCTATAGTCATCCGTGCGTCAAAAAAGGGTCACAGGCGGAAACTAAACCCTGAACGAAAGTTCCTCATGTGTCTTTTAGGAAATATTAGTTCCCACTTCACATGAGATAGATAGATTAGATAGTTTGATTAGATAGTTTGACTGTGTGATAGATAGATAATTTGATATTTTGAAAGTGTGATCGATCGATAGATAGTTTGATTGTGTGATAGATAACTTGATATTTTGAAAGTGTGATAGATAGATCGATAAAGAAAAGAGTGTAAAAAAAAAAAAAAGAAGTAATTGTCTCAACTTGCATCACCGTTATCACAGCGGTCTGGCTGGCGTAATGGTTAAGGCTGCGGACTCGAGTTCCAAAGGTTGCGAGTTCGAGACTTGACTAAGTCGTTCATTTTTTTTTTTTTTTACATTTAACCGAAGATTTCATGCAAAGGTTTCAAACACCATTGTAATCGTGTCAGTTCTTGTAAATTAGCCTGCACCATAATTTTATAGCCTACATACTTTTTTAGATGAGATTTTAGATTAGATTCAGACAACGAAATGCAGTAAAAAGTGCGCCTGAAGAGGGATTTGAACCACCGATATAAAATGACGAATAAATCCTATGGCAGCGGTCGATACCACTAGGCCAGGCCTATTCAATTAGCGGCCCAGACGCGACCCCCGATTGGCCCAGCCATAAAAGTAGAGAAAAACGTATTTTAATTTTGCTGTCAATTATCACTTCATCTATGACGGCCAGCATACAGTCTTTCATGGTTTCAGACTTTTGCAAAAGTGCAGAGTTTGATTGCATCCTACAATCGGAGCTGTACAACGATGGTACGGACATGCACAGCCCAAGAGAGAGGTACAGCAGCATCCCTTCGTGTTTCCTGGATCTTAGCAAAGAAGAAAAGGCCATTCACTGATTCTGAAACCATGAAAGACTGTATGCTGGCCGTCATAGATGAAGTGATAATTGACAGCTAAATTAAAACGAGTGTGGCATCTGCTATTAAAAACGTTCCCCTGTCAGACACTTCAAACATTCACAGGGTTCAAATTCTTGCTACAGATGTGTTTGAAACGCTGTTAAAAGAACTGAAGAAAGCTGATGTTATGTCTATAGCAGTAGACGAGTCCACAGACAGAACCGATATCGCACAATTGTGCATATATGTCCGTTTTTTTGACGGCAAATGCTTCCGAGAGGAATTGCTCGGTTTACTGCCGTTAGAAGGACACACAACTGGCGAGATAGTCTTTAAGAACATTTCAGAATTTTTCAAAGACAATGGTCTAGATATGAAGCGTGTGGGAATGCTTGTGACGGATGGGGCTCCATCCATGACAGGGAGAGTAAATGGTTTGACAGCACGCTGGTCCGCTGTTGCACCTCAGATAACATCCTTACACTGCATTGTGCATCAGACGGTGTTGTGCGCAAAACTCAGCGGGGAGCTTAAAACAACAATGGACAACGTGATGGCTACAATAAATTGTATTCGCTCCACTAACATTAAGAAAGTAGCAATCCATGTGCTCAGTATGTTTGGATCAACATACACCTGTGAAGCAAGCTTTTCACACATGAACACAATAAAAAGCAGCTCTCGTTGTTCCCTGACTAACAGTACTCTTCACCAATGCCTTCGGATTGCATTGACATCTTATGAGCCAAATGTCACTGCTCTTGTTCAGAATAAAAAATGTCACTTCTCACACTAAGAAAGTCAGCGGGGTAAGATTAGATTAGATTAGATTCAATGTTATTGTTTAACTGTAACTGTAACTTGTTTAATTGTGCACTCAAGGCATTGATGGTTATTTTCATTCAGTTAAAAGCACTTTGTGATGTGTCAGCTATGACCAAAATGTTTATTTTACAAAAGGACTTTTTTAAATTGGTATACTACTGTACACTTTTTTATGCACTTTGAGATGTGCACGGGTCAGTTGAGACCAAAATGTTGTTGTTTTACCTAAAAAGTGAAAAAAGTATTGCTATTAGGTTCTGTTCAATTACAGCTCTTTTATTGTGTTCAGTCAAGTCTTTTTGACGTGCCTGTGTCAGATGTTACCTAATTTAAAAGGAAAACTATAAATAAACTGCTTGTATGTCATTAGGCCTACATTCATTTGTGTTGGTTTGAAATGTGTCATTACCTGGTGCCTAGGCTACTGGTCGCTGAAAATGTCTGGCCCAGCAAAATTTCTTGGTTTTCAAATCTGGCCCAACCGAATTTGTAATTGAATACCCCTGGCCTACACTAATACTGTCCTGTGGTTGAATGAGCGTTTGGAGATCTCCCTGGGTCATTTTCCATGTTCCCACATCAGTCATCAAATCATTGAAAGTGTCCGTCTTTGGTTCATATTCACATTTGAGTGAATTCAATTCCGCCTCTGCCATGGCAGTGGTGGCTTGAGAAGTTTGGCCATTATTCCCGTTTTTAATTATGAAGTTCATTTAAACGCTTCATTCAGTTACTAATTTCCATTCATCTATTCCATTTAAATGCGCGGGTTTTATCTCCGATCATTTTGTTTGTAAACTCAAGAGCTCCGCTGTTATTTTCACATGCGCTGTTTTAGGATTTCCGTTTCAAAAGCAAAGCGCATCAAACATTCCATGTATTAGTAGGCCATCATCATCACTTCCGTTATGTTTGATCGTATTATTGCATAATCACTTTGAATAGTCAGCTCATTCATTCATTCATTCATTCATTCATTCATTCATTCATTTACATTTACATTTACATTTTTGGCATTTAGCAGACGCCTTATTCCAAAGCGACTTACAATCAATACATTGAATACTAAGCATGTGAATCAGCAGTCCACTATTCGTTGCAGGAAGAGTACTCTAGCTCGGGCCCGGGGCCACTGATAGAAGGAAAAACCTTCTCCCTATTATCGCCTTCTACTAGAACTTTTTTTTTTTTTTTTTTTTTTTTAAATATTACTGGAGAAACTGAGAAACAGTACAAGGGGGGCAGTAGAAGTTCTTAGGGACACAGTAGAGGGGAAAGCGGGTGTCTTTAGGAGACCTAGTGGTGAGGGTCAGAAGATGTCTCAGGAGGAGCAATTAAGATGTAACCTGAAGAGATGGGTCTTCAGTCTACGACGGAAGATGGGTAGTGACTCTGCCGTTCTGACAGCCGTGGGGAGCTCATTCCACCAGCGGGGAGCCAGTGTTGTGAAGATACGTGATCGGGCAGCCCGACTGCTGTGTAGAGGAGGTGGGGCCAGTCGGCCAGCCGAGGTGGAGGAACGGAGTGAGCGGGCAGGGGTTTGGGGGGTTACCATTTCCTTCAGGTAGGCAGGGGCTGTCCCTTTAGCTGCCTGGTATGCAAGCACCAGGGTCTTGAATCTGATGCGAGCTGCTATCGGGAGCCAGTGCAGGGTGCGAAGGAGAGGGGTGACATGCGAGTATTTGGGGAGGTTGAATACCAGCCGGGCAGCAGCATTCTGGATGAGCTGCAGAGGTCTAATGGCTGAAGCGGGGAGCCCAGCCAGGAGTACATTGCAGTAATCCAGGCGGGAGATGACCAGTGCCTGGGTCAAGAGTTGCGCTGCCTCTCTGGTAAGGAATGGTCGTATCCTTCTGATGTTGTAGAGGAGGAATCTGCAGGAGCGAGCCGTTGCTGCAATGTTCTCCGCACAGGATAGTCGGTTATCCAGGATCACTCCAAGGTTCTTGGCTGTCAGGGAGGGGGTTACAGTAGAGTTCTCCACTGTGATGGAGAAGTCTTGGAGAGGGCAGGCTTTCCCGGGGATGAAGAGGAGCTCGGTCTTGTTAAGATTGAGCTTGAGATGGTGGTCAGCCATCCAAGTTGAAATGTCAGCGAGACATGCTGAGATACGGGTTGCCACGTGTACATCAGACGGGGGGAAGGACAGGAAGAGTTGAGTGTCGTCTGCGTAGCTGTGGTAGGAGAGCCCATGTGAAGAGATTACCGAGCCAAGAGACTTGGTGTAGAGGGAGAAGAGTAGGGGCCCTAGGACGGAACCCTGGGGAACTCCAGTGGAGAGGGTTCGTGGAGAAGATAGCGATTCTCTCCAGGTCACCTGGTAGGAGCGGCCCGCCAGGTAGGAAGAAAACCAGGAGTGTGCGGTGCCAGAGATGCCCAGGTCTGAGAGGATGGAGAGAAGGATCTGGTGATTGACTGTGTCGAAGGCAGCAGACAGGTCAAGGAGAATGAGAACAGAGGAGAGGGAGGAAGCTTGGGCAGAGTGGAGGGCTTCCGTGACAGCAAGGAGCGCAGTCTCAGTGGAATGCCCAGCCTTGAAGCCGGATTGGTGGGGGTCTAAGTGATCCATCTTCCGGAGATAGTCAGTCAGTTGTTTAGATGCCACGCGTTCAAGGGTTTTGGAAGGGAAGGAGAGAAGGGATACCGGTCTGTAATTGTGGACAGATGATGGGTCAAGGGTAGGTTTCTTGAGGAGAGGCTTGACTCTGGCTATTTTGAAGGCCGCTGGGACAGATCCAGTGGATAGGGAGGAGTTGATTAGGGTGGTAAGGTAAGGTCAAAGTCAAAGTCAAAGTCATTACTCATCCATTCATCCATTCATTCATTCATTCATTCATTCATTTATGCTGCTTATGTTTGGAGTTTGTTTTTAAAAACACCTCCTAGAGTCACATGGTTTCTATATCATGCAGAGTGGCACTATAATGCACTCTGACTTAAAAGGAAAAAACACATGTTGAAACGTCACTTGAGTGTTACAGTTAGACATCTGTCTAATGTGTTTTTAGTTTAGTTGGTCTGATACACCGTCATTCCATTTTGTTCTGAATTGTATTTCAAAGTGTTCTTTTAATAAACATTGTGGTGCTTTGTAACGGTGGAATGGTTGTTTCATTACAACTTATTGGAGTCTCTTGATCCATAATTCTAGAAGTTTCTCCAGATCTCAGTTCCTGTATGGCAGCAGAGACACCAGAACAGGAAGCTTCCCTCGTCACTCTGACCTCTGACCCTAGGAGCCAGAGACAGGTGTGCTTCTAACCTAGTCACTAGACAGCCATGCTGGAAGGTAACCTAGTCACTAGACATTCATGCTGGAAGGTAACCTAGTCACTAGACAGCCATGCTGGAAGGTAACTACTAGGATGGACCTAGACTAGGATGGACTAGACTAGGATGGACTAGACTAGGATGGACTAGACTAGGATGGACTAGACTAGGATAGACTAGACTAGGATGGACCTAGACTAGGATGGACTAGACTAGGATGGACCTAGACTAGGATGGACTAGACTAGGATGGACCTAGACTAGGATGGACTAGACTAGGATGGACCTAGACTAGGATGGACCTAGACTAGGATGGACTAGACTAGGATGGACCTAGACTAGGATGGACTAGACTAGGATGGACTAGACTAGGATGGACCTAGACTAGGATGGACTAGACTAGGATGGACTAGACTAGGATGCCACATGAACAGAATATTTAGAACACATAATATCCCTTTTATAATTAACCTTTTAATTAATAAACCCTTATTGTCCCTTGTTGCTTTGCACAAGGGACGAGCTTCAACAATAATAACAAAATAAAAATAAATAAACTGCCAATGCAATGATGCCTTCATCTTCTTCTCTTGTTTATCTTTATCTTCTTCATTACCCATTTAAAACGTAACACAACAAAAGAAGCGAAGCCCTGATTGGTTGAGGAAGTGTTTTATTATTCTCATTTACATGACGAAGAGACGCGCCTGCCAGTCAAAGAGTGACCGCATGATGAACAACCCTGATTGGTTAGTGGGGATTCCAAAAGAAGTCCACAAATAAAAGCCCAAAGTAAAAATGCCATAACAATCCGGCCCCTAATTGTTATATAACAGAAAATGATTAAGTCCTACATTAATAGCCATCTACCAACCAAATGCATAATACATTGTTATGTTATCAATACATAGTAATTATTTACTATTCCTAAACCCAAAATAAGCATAAAGCATCCAAAAACATCATTACTGCATAAATCATCATCAATTAGTTCATGACATTATTGTCAGTACATATCATTCCCAATTAGAACATATCATATCATTATCCAGTACATTATTTATTATTTTTTTAATAATCAAAGTCTATTTAGGTGTATGTGCATGTGATAGTCCAAAAAAAGAGTTTGATCGAAAAAGGTGAAAAGCAAGTGTGCTTAAGATTACTTTTTTTTATTTTTTTAATGGAAAAATGGAACCCCCCTCCTCCCCCCTTCCTCCTTCCCTCTCTTAGCCCACAATGACGGAGCTTCCCGTGACTCTGACGCCGTACCAGCCGGCCCAGCTCTTGTTGTCCCTCCCTCCGTGCTGGAAGGAGATGAAGCGCACGCCGGCGCCGTAGTCAGAGAACGTGTGGTTCACCTGAGGGGAGCAGAAGAGACCAGAGAGCATGTTCAGCACTGTGATGATGATAATAATCATAATCATAATCATAATCATAATAATAACCATAATAATAATATTGTTAGTGTGTGTGTGTGTGTGTTTGCGGTGTGTGCGTAGGTGTGGTGAGGTGTGCGCGTGCGTGGGTGTGGTGTGATGTGTGTGTGGTATGGGGTTGTGTGTGCGTAGGTGTGGTGAGGTGTGCGCATGCGTGGGTGTGATGTGTGTGTGCGTAGGTGTGGTGTGATGTGTGTGTGTGTGTGTGTGGTGTGATGTGGCGTTGTGTGTGTGTGGTGTGGTGTAGTGTGTGTTTGTGTGTGTGTGTGTGTGTGTGTGTGTGTGGGTGTGGTGTGATGTGTGTGTGGTATGGGTTTGTGTGTGTGTGTGTGTGTGTGTGGTGAGGTGTGCGCATGCGTGGGTGTAGTGTGTGTGTGCGTAGGTGTGGTGTGATGTGTGTGTGTGTGATGTGGTGTTGTGTGTGTGTGTGGTGTGGTGTTGTGTGTGTTTGTGTGTGTGTGTGTGTGTGTGTGTGTGTGTGTGTGCGTCAGTGTGTATGGACCATTGCATATCTATTTGTATGTGTATATCCTGTACACTCAGCCCCACCTCAGTGGTCCCCGAGTTTAAGGGCTTGAAATGAAATTGAAATGCACGCTCGGGTGTGGCGTGTGTGTGTGTGTGTGTGTGTGTGTCTACCTGTCTCCAGGAGCTGTCACCACTGAGGGTCACCGAGTGTTTGAACTCCTTCAGGACTTTCTGGTTATGGTCCTGCAGACGCACAGTCAGCTGGTAGGTAGAGCCAAGGTTTGTCCTGTCTGAGTACCTGGATGGTCAACACAACAGCATCAACAACACACCAACCAATAGGAGTGTCGCTCTATTATTGTGATTGTAAGTAAAGTAAGTAAGTAAAGCTTTATTTATATAGCACCTTTCATACAAGAAATGCAGCTCAAAGCGCTTTACAACAGGAATAAGAACATAAAGTGAATATAATAAAACATATACAAGCATAGAATGAATACAGGGGAAAACAGTAAAAAGAAAAGGTAAAGATAAAATACAATGAAAAGAAACAATGTACAACCTCTGCCGCTTAGTAACCCCTATCCATCTTCTCATCAGCAGAATACCTTTCCCCCTCCATTTCATCTCCCTACCTCACACAGTCTTTCTGTACTTCTCACTGGCTTTTTTAAGTTCAAACATGGCTGAACAGACCTTGCACCAAAAATCCACTATCAACATTACAGTTTCTTTCTTTTGCACATACTCGAACCTTCTGACAACGTACAATCACCTCTTTCTCATCGATCCGGTAGCGTCAGATCACAGTATTTTAACCAACTGGATTTGTAGCCTAACTGTCGTCTGTCTCTAGACACAACAGTGCAAAAAAGTAGTTTGTTTAAATGTTTAAGCCTTGTGGTACCAATGTTATTGTGTATCTTGATGCTGCAATGCCAATGTTGAGGACCCTAACCCAAGAAATTCTACTCTTGTACTTAGGGTTAGGGTTAGGTGTACTTTGGGATGTAATAACAATTATTCTGATTCTGATTCTGAGTGTGTACTGTGCGATATGTACTTTATCATGACCATTAGGCTGTTTTATCAGTACATTGTGTTTTTGTGTGTCTCTGTATGTATGTGTGTGTGTGTGTGTGTGTGTGTGTGTGTATGTGTGTGTGTGTGTGTGTGTGTGTGTGTGTGTGTGTGTGTGTGTGTGTGTGTGTGTCTCACCAGTCCCTCACAGTGATAGGAGGCCGGGCGTCCAGGTCGTCAGCTGTGAAGCCCTCCGCCTCCAGGTTAATCACCTGTCTCTTCAGACACAGCCTAGAGAGAGACAGACAGGTCAGCCTAGAGAGAGACAGACAGGTCAGCCTAGAGAGAGACAGACAGGTCAGCCTAGAGAGAGACAGACAGGTCAGCCTAGAGAGAGACAGACAGGTCAGCCTAGAGAGAGACAGACAGGTCAGCCTAGAGAGAGACAGACAGGTCAGCCTAGAGAGAGACAGAAAAGTTCACTCACACAGCCTATAGGACAGAGAGAGAGAGACAGGTTCACTCACACAGTCTATAGGACAGAGAGAGAGAGAGAGAGAGAGAGAGAGAGAGAGAGAGAGAGAGAGACAGACAGGACAGCCTAGAGAGAGACAGACAGGTTCACTCACCCAGCCTAGGACAAGGGGAGCTTTCCAGACTATCCACTAGGGCTCTAACTACGTAGACTATCCACTAGGGCTCTAACTACGTAGCTGAACTCATGTTCTCAGACGGACCCTAAAGACACACTCACCTCATCTCACACACAAACACACTAACCCCCCCCCCCACACACACACACACCAACTCACACACACACACACACACACACACACAAACACACCAACCCACACACACACACACACACACACACACACACACCAACTCACACACACACACACAAACACACCAACCCACACACACACACACACACCAACTCACACACACCAACTCACACACACACACACACCAACTCACACACACACACAAACACACCAACTCACTCGTATGACGTGCAAAAGCCTGATTGAATGTCGTTGGGACCGTCGACCCCCAACTTCTCCACCTTCCATTCGTCCCCACCATTCTCCAGCAGGTCCCAGGATCCGAACAGATCTGGGCACACACACACACACACACACACCAGGGGTCTCATTTGTAAAAAAAAAAAAAAAAGTACTTGAACGTCATCTTTGACTTTCACATAAGCACATTTTTCTAAACGGACGTAAGCATTATTTATAAAACTAGCTGCGCTTGTTTAAAATTGCGTACGTGCTTCCTTCTATAAATACCAAATATACTTTAAATTGAACGCAGGTGAATAGCGGCTCAATTATAGCGACTGAATTAAGCCAAGTGCTATAATATAGGGTAGGCGTTCGTCTGGAAGCGGGAGAGGGCAGAGAAGGGTGACTTAACGTTTGATCATGACAACTAACCAGGCAAATGCCACAAGGTGGTGGATTTTATCATATGAGGACAATTTTAGCATCCCCACAGCGTCAGTGACTTCGTAACTTGGTAAAAATGTGTGCGTGCCCCCTCCCTCGCCCACAGTATTTTACTCAATATGCGCAAAACTAAATGTTGAAATAGCAGTAATACCACGTTCATTGATAAAATTACATAAGGTATGGAAAGGGGGGATGGCAGTTTTTTTTTCAGGGGGGGATGCCATCCCCCCTAATCCCCCCTCAACTTGAGTGCTGCTTATACTGTAATAATATAATGGTCTTATTCTTATTAGGTGAAAAGAATAATCCAGTATAATTTAGCGCGTGGCCGGGCAAGGTCCGTTGTGGAACGCACTAGGCATGTTGAAGGGGAGATAGACAGCTCCGGAGGAATATAAAGGAAGACTGAAATACAATCATAAACATCAGTTCCCTTTAAATCGTAATCAAACAAATTTTCTCGGCTGATAACAACATCATTAATTTTATTACGAGCCACGTTCACTTCGCATGAATTACAGTAGGCAGTGCGGCTCACAATGTCTGTAATACCTCCGCATAACCAGTAGGTAATGTGCGTACGCAAGGTCAATACCCGACGTAGAGCTACGTTCGTTTCCACGGTCAGATCGTCTCACGTTGAAATTGTATAAATCACTCCGTTGACGTGGTTTTCTACGTACGACACGGGTAAGACCAAATTTGATCCAAAGTACTTTCTATAAATGAGGCCCCAGGACTTTACGCTCAGTGGTAACCTTCAGTACCACTAAATCCGAGCATCACAGCTGTTACGGTTTAGCGGGTGACAGTGTGTGCAGGTTAGAGGTCTGCAAGCCTGATGCCATGAACAGATTAGGGCCGATTGCCACGGGCCACGGGCTTGGGCCGATTTCAGGCCCGTGCAGACCTCTAGCGCAGGTCACTGTGATAGATAACGCTGGCCGCTGAAACCCAGGAAATGGCCTTTCAGACAAAATGGCTCCTTACCGTCCCCGTGGGGGTTCTTCAGCAGGTTTTTGGCCATGGCTTCAGCCGGGGCTGGGGGAGGACGATGCCTGCACAGAGGAAACACAGGGGAGGTCACAACTAGGCCTCCCACCTTTTTCACAACAACAACAACAACGTTTAATCGGTAGCGATCTGCGAATGAGATCCCTTTGACATAAATGCTTTATCCTTTACCAACAGCGTCAAAAGCGCTTTCTAAAACGGACCGTGAGGTGCAACACTGGGTTTGTATAGAGACATGTTGTTGTTGTTGTTGTTGTTGTTGTTGTTGTCTCAAACTTAACACCAAGAAAACACAAATAAGACAGGCTTTGTGGGTAGCCAAAAGCCTGTCTATACAGGACAGTCTTAAGCTGTTTTTTAAAAGCCTCGACTGAGACCGCTGATCTAAGATCCAAGGGAAGAGCATTCCAAAGTCTGGGAGCCACGGTTTGGAATGCTCCATCACCTTATAACTCAGAAGGATAGTAACAGCAGGGCCACAAGGGCAACTACTAGAGGAGACTGTGATGTACCATTTAGACGTAGTAAGTTTGGGCAAACCATTACTGGAATACTCTTCCTATTGATCTAACAGAGTGCAATAACTTTCTAACTTTTAAACTTAAACTTAAGGGGTGGCTTAAACTAAACCAAATTTGTGATCATGACTCATTTCAAGCGTTGCTCGTAAACACTGTTTTTAATTATATTGGTCACTTTGTTATGTATCTGTGTATTGTCTTGTTTTGTATTGTGTTGCAACGTTGCGTCATTTTGCTGTGCTTGCTTATCTTGTATTGCCATGTAGTGTATTGCCTGTTGTGTCGTTTTGTTGTGCTTGCTGATGTTTTTAATGACACGACACCATTCATTGTGTAATAGCCTGCTCAGGGACTACAGATGGAAATTAGCTCATGAGCTAACTCTGGCACATTTACATTGATGTGGAAACTGATTTGTTGATAAATGTGCACTGTCCCTGGTAAATAAATAAATTAATTAATGCACACCTACACCTTACTGCTTTAACACACACCTACACCTTACTGCTTTAACACACACCTACACCCTACTGCTTTAATACACACCTACACCTTACTGCTTTAATACACACCTACACCCTACTGCTTTAATACACATCTACACCCTACTGCTTTAATACACACCTACACCCTACTGCTTTAACACACACCTACACCCTACTGCTTTAATACACACCTACACCCTACTGCTTTAATACACACCTACACCCTACTGCTTTAATACACACCTACACCCTACTGCTTTAATACACATCTACACCCTACTGCTTTAATACACACATACACCCTACTGCTTTAGGTGTGTATTAAAGCAGTGGGGTGTAGGTGTGTATTAAAGGAGTGGGGTGACCCCTGTGAGTAACAAAATCCTTACATTTTCAAAATCACTTCAGGATAAGATAGTATAAAGCTGTTTTGCAGTTTTTCTGTGTAGGAGGCAGGCTCTACTAGTAGGTAAAATAGACACGGCTGTTGTAGTGTTAAACGGTTTACTCACAAGCAGGGAACTGTAGTGTAGTCTTCCAAGTCTCTCTCTCTCTCTCTCTCTCTGTGTGTCTCGCCCCGCTGTTCAGCTGCTGCTGTGTGTGTGTGTGTGTGTGTGTGTGTGTGTGTGTGTGTGTTGGCGGTGTTGGTTATATAGAGGACACACACACACACCCACACACACGCACACACCCTCAAACCCACAAACATGCACACACACGCGCACACCCACAAACCCACAAACACGTACACACCCACACACACACCCCCACACACACAGCTGACAGAACATGCCAATATCTCTATGATCTTGAACATTATTGCTCGGGTTATAAGTGGTGATACAGGTACATGAATATTTCTTAGTGGTCTGTGCACCTGGGTTGGGATTCTGGTTGTGTAGTTTGGTTAGGGCAGAGTCAAGCCACTTTCTGGGATAACCCCTATCGACAAAGTTCACTTCCTATACATAACATCTCTCTCTTTCTCAAAATCTGATAGATTACTACAGATGCGTTTTAGTCTAAGAAATTGAGAATATGGTAGGCCCTTCTTGAGGGGAGGCGTGTGTGCACTAGTAGCATGTAACAAGTTATTCTTGTCTGTGGGTTTGGTGTAAAGGGTGGTGGACAATTTACCTTCAACAGGGTTCCCACACCTTCTGAAACATCAAATTCAAGCACCTTTCAAGTACTTTCAAGACTCAGTTCCCTCAAATTCGAGGACCCAACACGGCATAGTTTCAGCCAGATCTAGATGAGAATGTATATAATAGGAACTCTCCGCTCACAGACAACAATTAAAAAGAGAGAGAGGGGAATTCAAGCACTTTCAATGACCCCATGTCTATTTTCAAAAAACTTTTAAGACCTTGATTTATTTTTCTCAAATTCACAAACTTTCAAGGATTTCAAGGACCCGTGGGAACCCTGCTTCAAGTAAACGTACCCGGGTATCCAGAAAAGGGATCTCTCTTTGGTCAGATTCCTTGTTGAATTTGATGGAGGGGATCAGGTTGTTTAAGTAGGACACACATCTGTGGAGCTCTTCTTCAGTGCCCTGCCAGATGAGAACAATTTCATCAATGTATCTTTTAAATAACAACATGTTGAATGAATGAATGAATGGTCTTTATTGTCATTGATATAGTACAGGTACCAAACAACGAAATTTGGGAGGGGGGGCTCCCCTGGTGCTAGGAAAAAAAAACTAAAAAACAAGAAGGGAAAGGAGCTGGTTTACATAAATAAAGGCTATGTACACTATCCACTATACTATACTATTGGGGTTGTTGTGCCACACTGAGATTATGCCTGCATAATCTGGGCTGAAAACTGAGCCCATAGGTGCTACCTGGAGTTGGAGATAATAATTGTTTTCAAACAGAACATGTTTGTGTATTTTTGTGTTTTTGTGTAAAGTAATGGATGTCATCTCAACCAGGAAGTTAGTAGGGGGGTATAAGTTCTTCCCTTGAGTCTAAATAGAATCTTAAGGATTCCGTACCAAAGTCATGGGGGATGTTGGTATAAAGGGAGACTACATCAAGAGTGACCAAATAGATGTCGGTGGTGGTCTGTGGATATTTACCTCTGAGAGTTGTTGGATGAAATCCCCTGTATCTCTCAAATAAGAGGGCAACTTGCCTTGGTGACAATGGGTCTCATGTGAATGAATGAATGAATGAATGAATGAATGAATGGACTTTATTGTCATTGCTACAGTACAGGTACCAAACAACGAAATTTAGCGATCAACAAGCTGGGAGAGGGGCTCTGTGAGGCCATCATTGGAGGCCACTATGGGTCTGTCTGGAGGAAGAGAGAGAGATTTGTGAATCTTGGGAACACAATAGAATAGTGGGACAGAAGGGTTATTTTTGGTTAGGAACCTACATTCTGCCTGAGATATACATCCCTCTAACATAGAATCATCAATGTTATGAAATCATCTTAGTGTGTACCATGTCATGTTATGAAGTCATCTTAGTGTGTACCATGTCATGTTATGAAGTCATCTTAGTGTGTACCATGTCATGTTATGAAGTCATCTTAGTGTGTACCATGTCATGTTATGAAGTCATCTTAGTGTGTACCATGTCATGTTATGAAGTCATCTTAGTGTGTACCATGTCATGTTATGAAGTCATCTTAGTGTGTACCATGTCATGTTATGAAATCATCTTAGTGTGTACCATGTCATGTTATGAAGTCATCTTAGTGTGTACCATGTCATGTTATGAAGTCATCTTAGTGTGTACCATGTCATGTTATGAAGTCATCTTAGTGTGTACCATGTCATGTTACGTTATGTGTCTCTTTGTTCCATAGTGACGGTTGGTTTCTGTGTGGCAGGGATTCAGTCAGCCATATCGGAGGAGGCGGACAGTGGAGGATTTTAACAAGTTCTGCACTTCTGTGTTGGCGTATGCAGGCTACATCCCATACCCCCAAGAGGTGAGTTAAGACTGGTGTTCATGAAGCTTATTTGTGTGTGTGTGTTTCCTCTTTTAACATCGTGACACGTCTCTGGTACCAGTCAGACAGTTGTTACCAGTGAGTCTTGTCTCTTTGTTGTGGTGACTCGGTGCTGGAGATTAAACTGTGGGGGTGGCTGAGTGTGTCGGCAACGTTATTATAATGCATGTTGTTGTTATTGTTATGTATGTTGTCATTAGTATGTGTGTTTGTGTGTGGACTCTGCTGTCTGCTTGTGTGTCTGAGTGTGTGTCTGAGTGTGTGTCTGAGTGTGTGTCTGAGTGTGTGTCTGACAGAGACGATACATACAACATACAGTAGACAAAGTAAACAACAGGACAGCAACAAACATTGAGTGACATTGGCAGCCGTTTCCACCTGGACATGGCATCATTTGGTATAAATATATATTGCACATAACCCTTCAGGTGGTGTTTTCGAATATTGCACATGGCCCTTCAAGTGGTGTCAGATAAGGTGCAGGTGCTGGTGATCATGTCCTAATCATCGTTTCTGCTTGAGCGAATTGATTAGTTTTAATGGAGAATGGGACAAATGATAGTTTTAAGAGCTTGTAATTACATCTTGGCATGAGAAGCCTTCTACCTAGGGGGAGAACTTCGTATTCTGTGGAGAGCGGATGTTGGGGATGACTGAGCGTTTTTAGAAGGGGTTCTTTCCACTAATAAATTATTATTAATGCATGATGTGTCAACGATCCTGTTGTTAATATTGTTTTTCGGAATTCACATTTGGACAAACTACTTGACTGTGTCATGGTTATATAGTCATGGCTTGTTTGTTTTTCATAGCGTTATCAGGTCACCTGAAACCTGTATAGCATACGAAGAGTCAGGTGAAACTGTGCTATCAGGAAGGGGTATCAGTCTGGAATATCAAAATGTAATATGTTGTTTGTTTTATCCAATTAAATAATGATTATAGCCCTTTGCCTCTGTGTGTCATTGTCTACCTTATTGTGTTGTTGACATATTGATGAGGGTGTTTTTCTCATTAGTACCCGTCTTTCGGAAGTTCGGAGACCTCATAATTGGAGCTTGTGTCTAAGTGGGCGGAGCTTGTGCAGCTCACTCTCTCTATGCCCTGGGACTTGAAGAAGAAGAAGAAGAAGAAGAAGAAGAAGAAGAAAAAGTCCCAGTCACCCAAAAATCGGCACGGTGAAGCGTCACAGGGGTCCGGTCGCGTGCCCCGAGTTTCGAGGTTTTCTCTATTATCTTGTTAGCCTTGTCCAGGACAGCTTTTTCATATAGTTTATTTAGGATCACATAGTCTCTTTCACCTACAATTCGCATAGCTGTTTTGTGAATGCTGACTAGTCTTAATTGAGTATCAAGGACCCCAATTGAAATAAGCCAGTGGCTTTCTTGGGTTTTTATCCTGTTAGTTGACCTTGTATGTAATATGTACTTTCATGTACCTACTTCTGCAAATCTTCTAATAAAGTTTTCAATCAATTTCAATCAATCAATCTGTTTTTTTGTTGTACAGTTAAGTTGCCAAACCACACAATTATTCCATATCTGACACTTTCAACAATGGACTGATAGAAAATTCTCATGATCTGCTTTCTCACGACATAAAGTCTGAGTGGCCTCAGGTGATAACGCCTCTGCTGTAGTTTGTTACATAAGCTGTCTAAGTGTGTATTCCAGCAGAGATGGTTATCTAATTGAATACCTAAGTACTTATAAGAGGGCACCTGGATGATTGTTTGGTCTTGTTTGTTTAGATTGTTTGGTCTTTTAACGATCATCAATGTTATGAAATCATCTTAGTGTGTACTATGTCATGTTATGAGCTTTCTCTCTCTTAACCATGATGTTGACCCCCTCTCTGTGTGTGTGTGTGTGTGTGTGTGTGTGTGTGTGTGTGTGTGTGTGTGTGCGCGCGTGCGTGTGCGCGTGCGTGTGTGTGGTGTTTACCAGTAGCGCTATCGTGCCCTCCCTCTCTCAACTTCCTTGAGTAATAATAATAATAATAATAATAATAATAATGGATATTGGATAAACCTTTATTTATTTATTTATTTTGTATTTATTATGTTTTTATATGTTTATTGAGTTTGGGAGAAATAAAAATCAAATCAAGGATGATTTTGATCCTTTAGATTGTTTATATAGCCTACACTAATACTGTCCTGTGGTTGAATGAGCGTTTGGAGATCTCCCTGGGTCATTTTCCATGTTCCCAGTCATCAAATCATTGAAAGTGTCCGTCTTTGGTTCATATTCACATTTGAGTGAATTCAATTCCGCCTCTGCCATGGCAGTGGCTTGAGAAGTTTGGCCATTATTCCCGTTTTTAATTATGAAGTTCATTTAAACGCTTCATTCAGTTACTAATTTCCATTCATCTATTCCATTTAAATGCGCGGGTTTTTATCTCCGATCATTTGTTTGTAAACTCAAGAGCTCCGCTGTTATTTTCACATGCGCTGTTTTAGGATTTCCGTTTCAAAAGCAAAGCGCATCAAACATTCCATGTATTAGTAGGCCATCATCATCACTTCCGTTATGTTTGATCGTATTATTGCATAATCACTTTGAATAGTCAGCTCATTCATTCAATCATTCATTCATTCATTCATTCATTCATCCATCCATCCATCCATTCATTCATCCATCCATCCATCCATCCATTCATTCATTCATTCATTCAATCATTCATTCATTCATTCAAAGTGATTACTCACTGATGGCGAATTCTAGAAGTTTCATTCCATGCATGTGAGCCGTCCTCCCTGTTTCAATGCCATTGAGAATCAACACGGTATCCATAATGTGTCCTTTTCCTAGCTTTCCCCCTTCGAGTACTGTATGCGTCCATGGGAGTTTTTTGACTAATTGTAGGATTTGTGAATCTTGTGAACACAATAGAATAGTGGGACAGAAGGGTTATTTTTGGTTAAAAACCTACATTCTGCCTGAGATATACATCCCTCTAACATAGAATCATCAATGTTATGAAATCGTCTTAGTGTGTACCATGTCATGTTATGAAGTCATCTTAGTGTGTACCATGTCATGTTATGAAATCATCTTAGTGTGTACCATGTCATGTTATGAAATCATCTTAGTGTGTACCATGTCATGTTATGAAGTCATCTTAGTGTGTACCATGTCATGTTATGAAGTCATCTTAGTGTGTACCATGTCATGTTATGAAGTCATCTTAGTGTGTACCATGTCATGTTACCTTATGTGTCTCTTTGTTCCATAGTGACGGTTGGTTTCTGTGTGGCAGGGATTCAGTCAGCCATATCGGAGGAGGCGGACAGTGGAGGATTTTAACAAGTTCTGCACTTTTGTGTTGGCGTTCAGCCACCCCCACTAAACTGTGGGGGTGGCTGAGTGTGTAGGCAACGTTATTATAATGCATGTTGTTGTTATTGTTATGTATGTTGTCATTAGTATGTGTGTCTGTGTGTGTGGACTCTGCTGTCTGCTTTAGACAGGGCTGTGGCTGTACAGGACAGTAACTGGTTGTGAGTGTGTGAGGGACAGGCTAATGCATCCGGCTTGTACTTGGTAGTATTTGGATTAGCAGAAAGTGTGATTTGCTTGTAGTCCAGAATTAGTCTTTTTGTCTGAGTGTGTGTCTGAGTGTGTGTGTGTGTGTGTGTGTGTGTGTGTGTGTGTGTGTGTGTGTGAGGTGTTTTCCAGTAGTGCTCCCATGCCCTCCCAGAATTGATTGATTGATTGATTATACTTTATTGTCCCCGAGGGGAAATTTGTCTTGGGCATGGTACTTTCATGCTTCAAGAGCAACAGAGACGATACATACAACATACAGTAGACAAAGTAAACAACAGGACAGCAACAAACATTGAGTGACATTGGCAGCAGTTTCCACCTGGACATGGCATCATTTGGTATAAATATATATTGCACATAACCCTTCAAGTGGTGTTTTCGAATATTGCACATGGCCCTTCAAGTGGTGTCTAAGATAAAGTGCAGGTGCTGGT